>NC_133430.1:37922652-38296402 GCF_011762505.2 Arvicanthis niloticus | reverse complement strand
CATACCACAAACACAACTGGATCATACACTGTGACAACAAGTCAGAAAACAGCAATGATGAATATTCACTGAGCACTTACTGGGTGCTAGGGGCTGTGCGGAGTCCTTCACACAAATCGTTTCATTGGTTCTCACAACTCATGGAAGCAATCAGTATTATTATCCCTGCTTCGCATGTTAGGTAAATAGACTCAACAAGACTAAGTTACAGCAGTAAGTGGCACCTGGCCAAGGACACAAAGGAAAACACAGCTCTAAATGAACCAGAAAGGGGAGCCTCCCAAACACAATTTCCTCCAATTCCAGTAACAATCAGAGCAGCTTCATGATCAGTAATCAGCATTTGATAAAAGCAGGCTCATAAAATAAAACTGAGCCTCTAAGCTCATGGTGCGGGTGATCCAGTAATGTGCTCCCCTGCCAGAACAGTTCCTTCATAAGTTATTTTGAGCATTTATAATACAACGTATATCCCCTGCGGTGATTATTCTGTATACAAGAATTCTCATGGACTTTTCCAGCAATTTTTGTTGGAAGTGTAATGTTCACACAACAGTTACACACATCTTACAATGTATAGCTCTGAATTTTCACAAAGGGGATAGATACACTTGGGTATTGACCCCAGGACACAGAAGTAGAAGTAGTCCTCTTTCTTATGGCTCTCTTCCCCAGTGATAAGCTATTATCCCAAATAATATCACTGCGAACTCTTTTCTTGTGTGTTTTTGAGCTTCATCTAAATAGATTCATATGTCATAAACTCTTTTGCTTCTGGTTTCTTGTGCTCAACTATGCTTGTGAGTCTAACTTACAGATCTTTCATTTTCATAGCCCAGTGGGATTCTGTCATTATTACATGCCGCCATATACCTATTCAGTCTACTCTACATGGACATGGTGGATGTTTCTAATTTGAAATATTACACTGTTGCTACGACATTCAATAACCTCACTTGCATATTTTGATGCACAATCTCCACATTTCTAGAGTGGAAATAATTAACAATAGGGCGTGCAAATCTTCAACTTCAGCAAGTGCTGCCAAACCATGTTCTAAAGCAAGTCTGTCGGTTTGCACACTCACCAGCCAGACGGGCAGTATGTGGGTGTTGACACTATCACACACTCTTACAGACTTGGTATTCTCAGCTTTTCCCTCCCACTCTCTTGGGTACTTTGTGGGATCTCACTGTGTGAGTGGCTTATTGTTATTTGTGCATTTCTAATACAGTTAAACCCTGTTTTAAGAGCACCTTGAATTTGTTTTAACAAGAGACCCATGTTGTCATTTTTTTAAAATGAAGTATCCATTTAGTTTTCCCCCATTTTTATTTGATTTTCTGTCTCTGTTTCCTGTTTTGCCGGAATTTGTCCTATATTTTATTTCCTTTACTTTGTGAGGTGTTAAAGGTGGAATAGGGTCTTCAGTATATGCAGCAAATGAGCTGCCCCTGAGCCACAGCCCAGCCCTCTCTTCGTGTTTTAGGTATGAGTGCTATAAAAAGTTTCCCACCCTATAAATACTGTCTCACCCTTACTGAAGCTTTACAATAAACACAGTTCTCCATTTTCTTTTCTCTAGTTTATCACCCTTCTTCATAGCTTAGCTTTTGATAAGCACTTGTCTGCTTCAAGGTCGTGAAAATGTTTTCCTGTGTGTATTCTAAAGACCTTGTTGGTTTACCCTTCGTATTGACAACTACAATCCATCTGGACCCTTTTACATATAAGGACATTCAGGACAAATACTCATTTTTCCATGTGAATAATATAATCATACCAGTATTGTTCACTGAAACATTCTCTCTCTCTTTTTTTTTTTTTTTTATGTAGTTTTCTTATATAAACCAGGAAAGCACGTGTCTGGATTATTTACAGACCTGACCACATTTTGGTGCATTCGCCCTCCTCACTCTCATCTGCTTCTGGTATTGCCTCTCACTCACCTATTCTCACGTGTCTACCCCCATCTTTGCTAGGTTCCCTGTAGTATAATTGGGCCCCTCTATAATATCAGAGAGTCTTCTCATACCAAGATTATTAACTTGATCACAACTCTAAATCCATGCTATCATTTAACAGACTTGCAAATTTCCGAGATTAATACAAGGACTTGGGAAAGTAGTAGCTCTCCCCCTGCCACAGCACTAATTTGAATTAGCACCTGTCTCCTTACAAATGAGCTAAAAGTACCCAAAAAATTGGTTTCTAATTTGGGCGTCAGTTTAGATTTTATCTTTAAAACTATTGCCTAAACCTTAACTCTTAACAAATGGCACTTTAAACACTAGTCAGCTCCACGTGAGGTTCTGAGCCTTCAGGACAAGAGGCAATCATTTCAGATAACCTTCAGACCAGTTACTCAGACTTTTCTTTTGACTGACAGCCGAAAGAATCTATATTGTCCTCTGGTGCTGGAGAAAAGGATCGTTTTGTCATTGCTAGCCTATTTTTCCTAAAAGTGTTGGATCACACACTTCCACACACACACCTCCATGACATTAAAAATAAAGACAGAGATCCTGTGGAGTACACAGTTATCTGCTTCTCAGTGGACTGCTCCCCTGTTCTCCCACAAAGCATTTCTCCTTTGTATGAGGACACTGACTTCTCCTTCAAGAGGGTTTGCTTAGCCTTTTGCCCATTTGGGGTGAAGACCCCCATACTCGGGAGACCCTTCCTCAAATCTCAGGAAATCATGACCACCCAAAGATCACAAGAAACCATACCTGGATGCAATCAGCAGAGGTTTATTAGGGAAAAGAGCTGGCAGCCAGCGGTCTGACTACATACTCTCGCAGGAGTAGGGTCCGACTCCCGCCACCCAGTCTGAGGAAGGTTTTAAAGAGAAAAACCACAAACCAGGATAGTGGGAAGGGGTGAGGGGTTGCCAAGGATACATAACATAAGAATAGCGAAACATTCCAGAGAAACCCACCCTGAAAGGTTAATAGCCATGGAAATTACTCAGTACAATCATTTTTCTCAAAAATGTGGTTTCACCATGTCACTGTCCCCTATACCGTCATTACAAAATATTTCTCACTTCCTCCAGTCACAGCCCCACCTAGATGGCTTGTATCTTTATCTGTAGTCAGGAATGTGGCTTCCTGCCTTGGGCCTCTCCCACCCATAGGTGGGCCTGCTTCTTGAGGCTTGATTCAGGGGCAATGTCCTCCACCCGGAATGTGCCTCAGGGAAAGTGTAGGCCTGAAATCTTATTTTCAGTTCCTCGTTCTGGAATCTGCACTTTTCTGCCCAGGTCTAAGGGCAAAGAAATCTACACATATTTCATAAAATGGCCTTTATAATTTCTCACTCTCCAGGGGCACACTTACATTGGCTTCCTACACCAAGAAGGTTATCTCCTGCTGCTACCCGGAGACCTGAAGTATCTTCTTTAACAGGATAAATACACTAGCTACAGCCATTTAATCATTGTGATAAGGAACAAATAAACATTTGATGTTCCACTTCTCCCTTAAGTCACAACGCAGCTTGACATGGTGAATGGTGGGGCCCCATGTTCCTCACAGCCATTCAGGGTTCTTCCAGCCTTAAGGCTCTATATTACTTTGGTTTCATTTTCTCTTCGCAACCAGTTGGAAAGTACGGAACAAAGTTTCAAAATCAGGACTAGAATGGACAGATAATGCTTCTGTTCATATATGACCAAGAAGATTCAAGCCATTTGGCAACACCTAGTTAATGCAAAGGAGTCCAGGATAAAGAAAGCTAACTTGTTGAGCATCAGCAAGAAAAATCATTTGGAGAACAGATAGCAGTTTACGCAGCAGTGAAACAGGTATGTTGTATGATATATGAGATTCACCATATAACTATACTAATGATATACATGCCATTACATGTCACTGACATGCCCAGACAGCCTTTCAGAACAGTATTCCAGTGTCACTTTTTCTAAAACAGTGTACAACACAGTACTTGCCCAATAAATGTTTGATGAGTGAATCGTAGCATATTGAAGCTCAAAAACCATCCTTAGAGATCATCTAATCTAAACCTTTTATTTTAAACATGAAGAATCAGAAAACCAGGGTCACCGAGCAGGGATAGGATCCATTTATCTCATATCCCAGATTCAGGGAGACGGTCTTTCAAAACTAACTTATCCCAATTTCCCAGTCTGATAAGTCTCTTTTTAACCAGCTTATCAGGAGTTGCACATCTGAATAAGTGTTATTCATTCCAGTGAGGTCTCCTTGGAACTTTCTATACAAGTCAAATACTGCTGCCATTAAAAAATTCATTGGAGCTTTATTTGAGGGGTTGCTTTCAGAGCCTATGACATTTTTCTCTAGCATTACATGAGTGGTGGGCTGGTAAATATATTCATCCTTTGAAGATGGGTTTGATTTTGAGAAATATTTTAAAGACAAAAATGGAATGTAGATGACCCAGCTATGCAATACTGATTGGGGTGGGGCTGACAAAACAGCCAGGTGAGACTGTGTGCTGTTCTCTGATATACAATCAGGAAGACTGTTTTCTACGTAATTCATCAACCAGCTTTGGGGGACAATCTCAGAAGAGAAGTGAGGGCATTTTGAACGATGTCATCTTTGAACAATGTCATCATTGTTGGACTAAGTTCATAAAGTCCTAAGTCGACAAGCTTGAAGAGAAATAGCAGTTTTTGAAATATGTGTGTAGCTTATGTGACAGAAATGCCCATGTTACAAAAGCCCGAGTCAACTCCCAGTCCTTAAAGTTCTACTGAGAAACTCAGAACAGTGTGTGTAGCTCCAAAGTAACTCCCTGTCTGAGAACCAGAGGCAGCGTGGAAGGAAGGATATGTTATTTTAAAAGGGAGATAAGACTTTTACATTTTTAAAGTGTATGCATATGTATGTGTTTGTGTGAGGATTTGTGCACTTGGGTGCAGGTGCCCACAAAGGCCTTGTAGTGCTGAAGTTCCAGGTGTCCGTGTGCCATTAGACATGGAGCTAACAACTGAACCCTGGTCTTTGTAAGAGTAAGCCCTCTTATCCACTGGTCCAACTCTCCAGCCCTGAGATAAAAGTTTTGAAAAATAATAGTTGGTGATCTGATTTGTTCTTTTCTGGGAACATATTTAGAAAATGAACGGGTACAATGGGCTCTGCCTGTGCACCGCATCACAGCTCAGGAACTGCAGTAATCCTGAAGGTGTCTGTGCACCTTGAGAGGACCCAAGAAGGAAACTACTGCTCTGTTCACCACCAAACCCCAGGTCAGAAGAGACCTTTCTTCTGACAAAAAAAGCAAAACCAGAAGCTTCTGTAGTCAGTAATTGTACTTGACACAAGCTGGAGTTATCACACAGAAAGGAGAACCTCCCTTGAGGAAATGCCTCCATGAGTGTCGCGCCCCTCCTCCCCCCCCCTCCCGCTAGATCAGCAAGGAAGACACGACAAACCTTTATTGGAAGCGCTCTTTTAGATTTCTGGGAGAGACCCCGAATGCCCAGAACGGGCTGTTTATATATCCTCAGCCCTGGGTGGGGCAAAGCACATGAAGGTGCTTGATTGGTCAATTTGCAGTGCCTCATATGCATACACCTCAGCATACCCTGCGAGGGGGTGATTGGCCAGGTTCGTGGTACCCTAGTGGTACCTCATTTGCATGCCCCGTTCAGGAGAGGCTGGAGTCAAATTCATTACCTGAGCCTAAGCAGGCGCCATCTTGGATTGCCGCCTCAGAGCGGCTGGCACGCGCCCAGTCAAAGCGGCAGCAGTGCTGTCAGCTGCTTTGAGTCAGCAGTGCTGCTTCACTCAGCTGTCAGCCGCTTTGTCAGCAGTCAGCAGCCGACAGACCTGCGGCTCCATGTAGTCAGCCGACAAGTCGGCAGCTTACATCTCCCCCTTTTTTGTTTTATTGTAAACCCTGAGTCATAGAACGGGTACATGATAGTTGCCCTATGAGTGTAGTTGTATAGTGAGGGAAAGCAGAGGCCTGATCCCCTGTGCAAGATGAGATATTGTAATGGGTTTCTTCTCTTGTCATCGTGCAATGAGTAATACTTCCCATACCCATCTCGATGCCTTTTGACGGGGAAAGGGAGCCTCTGCCCTGGGGCGCCACCAGGAGAGAAGGTTTTTGGCATCAAACCTTTATGCAATCAGGCATGCTTTTGGGAAATCTATCCATACTCGTGGAACATTCCCTGTCGAGTACCCACTCGCAAACACCTCAAACTGCCAGTAGAGCACTCCTTAAGGGCTCGTATCTATGAAACCCGCTCATATTTCCTTCAGGGTTGCTAGCCATACATGGGGAGGTTCACCATTCTCGATGGCGGCTAAGGCTTAGTAGACTACGGTTTTGTGCCTGGCATGGTCTCTCTTTAGTTTGCATAGAAGCCACATGCAAAAGACGCAACTGGCCAACACCATGGCTCCCCAAACCAGGACTCCCGCCCACTCTTTAAGATGAAACAGCTCCAGCAATCCATGCAGCAAGTCCACTGGTGAGATTAGAATCTAAGCGAGTGGAGTTCACTGTCACAATGGCTATCTGCGACCGCCTCATCAAACTTTCAAAGTCCACCGACCAATTACCTGTCAAAAAACTAGAAAGCTGACAAGACAGATTAGTAGCTTGAGTACAGTTTTGATATTGAATAGCAGTAATACACAATGCAGCATATTTCCATTCACATCCAATTTGTCCCAACTGCCACAGTGCATCCACCTGCTCTTGGACAAGGTCAATTCTTTGACTGACCATCATGAGTCCTCCTTTTAGTTGGACATTTGAGGATGCTTGTAACTCAAGGGCAGCAGCTGTATTGGTGGATAAGTCATTAAGGACTGCGGCAGTTTGTACTGTGTGACTCATTGCCACAACAGCAATGGGAAACTTCCAATGGAGATTATATAGCTTGTGGAAGTGAGAACAACTCCCTCTACCTATACTATAAAGGACTTTCTAAGACTTTGCTAACTTTTAAATTTGATACAGTTAAGAGTGTGTTAGACAAAGACTGGAAAGAAGATGACACGAATGAATTTGTCAGTGCTGTGTGTTGGTGGGCACTGTCAGATGGGGGATCCAATGTGCTGATTGCTGCTAACAGCCAGGGTACAATTAAGGTACAGCTGTGCAGAGATGCAAACTTGTGAATGTAACCATTTTCCTCCCCTCCAGAGAACTACAGGCTGCTGCCAGCCTTCCCCAGCTCAGATGTACCCTGCTTCCCACATACGAGGTTGTCAGGCTTCCTGTCAGCTGCAGCTAGCCCCTGGCCTTCTCCCACTGTTTACAGATGTTCCTTCTCTCGGGATGCGGCCATAGCCAAATCCCCTTTTGTTTTAAAAAACATTCTTTAAGAGTAGTGTTGGAAGCAATCAGTCTATCCCCAGTATGTCTATCAGTGCCAGCAGCCAAAGCAGCAGTGTTTGTTTTGTTTTTTTGTTTTTGTTTTTGTTTTTCGAGACAGGGTTTCTCTGTGTAGCCCTGGCTGTCCCGGAACTCACTCTGTAGACCAGGCTAGCCTCGAACTCAGAAATCCGCCTGTCTCTGCCTCTCAAGTGCTGGGATTAAAGGCGTGCGCCACCACCGCCCGGCCAAAGCAGCAGTGTTAATAGTCTTCCAGATGCATCAGATGGCAAGAGTAAGCTAGACATGATGGACGAACACCGCCTCAGATTAGATAAAGATCCTGAAACTCTGCGTAACAATTTTGTTGCAGAAATGGAGAAACTTATTAAGAAACACCAAGCTGCTATGGAAAAAGAGGCTAAGGTGATGGCCAATGAGAAGAAAAAATTTTGTACTCCATGAGATCTGCCTCCAATCATAACAAAGGGTGACAGATCTGTGCAGCTACCTTTCACTCCACAAAGCAACCACACATCAAAAGGATTAGCAGGCATAGCTATCCTGCCGAGTAAAATTAAGGCCAACATAGGTGGCATAAAAACTTGTACCAATATCTGGTGAAAAAAAAAATCTTTTTTGTTTTATGCTAATAAGTATGACGCTCCGCAGCAGAGTGACCAGTTATTACATTAAGTTGTTCTCTCAGGGCACTGTCTTTTGAAATGCCCAGGTTTCCCGCAAGTAAATTATGCTTTGGTTCTCTCTATTCCTCTTGCAGCTTGTAGAATGGCAGCTGCTAATCCTGCATTGGACAAAGGGCCTCCTATTTCCCTGCATGCCTTCATCCATGCCTGCAATCCTTTAGCCTTCCATGGAGTGATCGCATTCCTACATTCCTTCGTACATTGCTCATAGATAAGCTGTTCTATCAATGGCATGGCTGTATCTGGGTCACCAAAAATCCTCTCTGCTGCCTCTATCATTCTTGCCATGAAGTCAGAAAATGGCTCCGTGGGCCCCTGGATGACCTTTGTTAGGTTTCCTGATACCTCTCCTTTGTTGGGCAGGGACCTCCATGCCTTTATGGCCATGGCATTAATCTGGCTGTAAACTGGTATGGGATAACCTGTCTGATTTGCGACCCATTGACCCTGACCCATTAACATGTCAAAGGACCATGCATCTTGGCCATCGATTTGGTTGGCCAGAGCCTGGCTTTGAGCGTACTCGATATACAGGGCCTTCCAGTTCAAATACTGACCCATAGTTAAGCAGGCTTTAACTGTGCTCATCCAATCAGATGGGGTCATGGCACACAAGGTTAATCTTTCTAACAATGCCTGAGTAAAAGATGCATTAATCCCATACACCTGGACGGACTCAGCCAAGGCCTTTATTTGCTTAAACTCTAAAGGCTCATAAAATCTCTGCCGATTATCATCCTCAAAAACAGGAAAGGCCCCCGAGGCCTCCTTCCACGTCTGAGGGCAAAAGGAAGATCCCTTTTCTAATGGTGGGCGCTGCAGAACTTCTGCATGAGGCGGCGTTCCTGCAGGCGGCACACTAGGTGCCGCCCAGGGCGGTGGCTTAAGCCCACTCCCATCTTTTTTCCTCCTCTTCCTGTTTCTTTCTTGAAAGAGTCATTGATTTCATTTTGGCTAGGAACTCTTTCAGCTCCTCCTCCATTTTGTCTAACTGATCCTCTTCCTGTTTATCCTTGGCCTTACTGATGTTTCCCCGACCAAAATCACATCTTTTTTGTATATACTTAGCGGCTCCCCTTTCGAGCTCCACTTCTTTCTCAGAAGCTAACCCCGACTCATCTGAAGTCTCTAATTCTTTCAAAGAGGGGTAAATCCCTGTGGATCCCTCTTCCCTTTTCTCCTTTTTATCCTTTTCAGGCCGTTTAGGCCTGTCTTTGGCTCTGCTAGCTTTTCCCCTTTCTTTATCTTTGTACCCCTTATCCTCTTTTTTCTCCTTAAAGGCTCTTTCCTCTTCTGACATGCTTTCTTGATGCTCTTGAAGCAATTTCTGTCCTGCTTTCACACCCTCAACACATCTTTTATCCTCCAAGCAGGCGCGTATTATGCGCCAAAGGGGCCTCACCCCGGGTTTCGCTGACCCTTCCTAAGCCTCCCTATCAAGCTCTTGACCCAATTTCTCCCATGAGCCAATGGTTAGAGACCCTGTGAGCGCGAACCACGGGGCTACTTGCTGTATTTCACGTAGAAAGCCCTCTAGGACTTTTCTTTTTATATCAAGATGTCGTTGCTCAAGGAGCTCTTGAGCGCACTCAAGAATTGGCTGGATTGAGTATTCCCCATGTTACTCACTTAGCTATGTGAGATTTACACATGGGTGGACAGGCGGAGTTGTCTAGCCCCATCTGTCTTAATCAAACATTGGGCTTATATTGTCCCGTTCCCTCAGAAACTTTTTCTTGGGCAAATTGCCGCTAGACTGCGGACTTCTGAACTGTCTCTTTTCCGAGGTCTTCTGAGGTGCCTCTCTACCGAGGTCTTCTGAGGTGCCTCTTTTCCGAGGTCTTCTGAGGTGCCTCTTTACCAAGGTCTTCTGAGGTGCCTCTTTATCGAGGTCTTTTGAATCTGCGGATTTTCGAATCCTCTCTTTCTGAGGACCTTTTCTTATTATCCCATTTGACCTGGGAACTTACTGGTACCGCCGCTTCTCAGGGTGAAGAGTTCTGAATCCGCGAGAATTTCTCCTCAGGTCCCCCATGCTCGGTTTCTTCTTCTTTCTTCGGTCCTCTGTCCCGGGTTTCTTCTTTCTTCATTTCTTCTTTCTTCGTTTCTTCTTTCTTCATTTCTTCTTCCTTCTTTTCTTCTTTCTTTGTTTCTTCTTTCTTCTTTTCTTCTTTTCTTCTTTCTTCTTTTCTTCTTTCTTCTTTTCTTCTTTCTTCGTTTCTTCTTTTCTTCTTTCTTTGATCCCGGGTTTCGGCACCACTTTGTAGCCCCACCCCCCACCCCCGCTAGATCAGCAAGGAAGACACGACAAACCGGATCCTTCTCAACAGCCTTTATTGGAAAGCGCTCTTTTAGATTTCTGGGAGAGACCCCGAATGCCCAGAACAGGCTGTTTATATACCCTCAGCCCTGGGTGGGGCAAAGCGCATGGAGGTGCTCGATTGGTCAATTTGCAGTGCCTCATATGCATACACCTCAGCATACCCCGCCCGGGAGGGGGTGATTGGCCAGGTTCATGGTACCCTAGTGGTACCTCATTTGCATGCCCCGTTCGGGAGGGGCTGGAGTCAAATTCCAAAGTTCACTGTGCATGCACAGTGCACTGGTAGTCATTACCTGAGCCTAAGCAGGCGCCATCTTGGATTGCTGCCTCAGAGCAGCTGGCGCGCGCCCAGTCAAAGTGGCAGCAGTGCTGTCAGCCGCTTTGAGTCAGCGGCACTGCTTCACTCAGCTGTCAGCCACTTTGAGTCAGTGGCCGACAGACCTGTGGCGCCATTCAGCCGACAGGTCTGCGGCTTACACATGAGATCCAGCTGTAAGGCATTTTCTCAATTAGTGATCAAGGGGGGAGGGCCCAGCCCATTGTGGGTGGTGCCATCCTTGGACTGGTGGTCCTGGGTTCTACAAGAAAGCAAGCTGAGCAAGCCAAGGGAAGCAAGCCAATAAGCAGCACCCCTCCATGGCCTCTGCATCGGTTCCTGCCTCCAAATTCCTGCCCTGCATGAGTTCCTGTCCTGACTTCCTTTGGTGATAAACAGCAATGTGGAAGTGTACACTAAATAGACCCTTTTCTCCCCAACTTACTTCTTGGTCATGGTGTTTTGTGCAGGAACACAAACCCTGACTAAGACAGCAGTGTTGGGAAAAATTAGACACCCACATGCAAAAGAACAAAATTAGACCCATGTCTTTCATCAAATACAAAAAATAACTCAAAGCACATGAAGAATTTAAATATAAGGCTCAAACTATGAGACTACTAGAAGAAAATATAAAAATATAAAAACGCATCCCTGCAACATTGGTGTATGCAAGGTGTTTGTTGCTGGTGTTGTTTGTGGGTTTGTTTTATTGTCGCTATTTTTTTTTTTTGATAAAACCTCATAAGTACGAGTAATCAAATCAAGTACAGACAAATGGGATTACATAGGCAAAAGTTTTCTACACAACAAAGGAAAGAACAAGACAAGATGGAGAATTCATGTCCTAAGAAAAGCAACTGAAAGGAGAAAGCCTCTTTTTGCTCAATTTCAGGGACTTCAGTCAATGATTCAAAGGCTTGTTACTTTGGGACTGAGGTAGGGAAGAAGATCATGGCAGTGTGGGTATGTGGATGATGAGATTGTTCACTTCATGGTAGCTAGAAAGTAAAGTGAGAGAAGGATGTCTAGGACAAGACCCACTTTTCAAATATGTACCCTATTGGCCTATTTCTTCCTAACATCCACTCAACTGGGAGCTCACCAGTGGTGACATCACCACACTCAAAATCCAATCAGTTTTCAATAATAATGGCCAGCTGGAGGTCAAGCCTCAATTCATGGACCTTGTTGGTAAATACTTTACATTCCACAATAATACAAAATCTGATAAGGATTTAATATCCCAGATAGATAGGCACTCACACTTGATCATGTAAACATTTAAAAGCATGTAGAAGACCTGAACAGACATTTCTCAAAAGAACTACACAAATGGGCAACAGATATTCAAAAAGCATGCAAAACAACTAAGCATGAAAGAAATACAAAACCATGACTATATAATATTTCTCCCTAGTTAAGATGGCTACTATCATAAAAAAAGGTACAGCATTGATGAGGATATATTAAAAAATTAATCATGTATATGCTATTCATAAAAACATAAGTTAAAACCATTATGGAAAACAGTATGAGAGTCTATCAAAAAATTAAAAATAAAACTAATTATAATCTAGCTACCTCACTACTGGAGTATGCACAATCGATATGCTGAAATTATAGCTGTACTTATGTATTTATTTTGATACTGTTGACAATAGTCAAGATATAAAACCAACCTAAGAATCTACCAAAGGATAGATAAATAAAACATACATATGCACAGTGGAATGCTCTCCAGACATGAAAGCAATGAAATGCCATATTTACAGCAACGTTGTTAGAATTGGAAATCATTATGGTAAGAAAAATAGGTTAAGTGCTTAAAACCAAGCAGTAGACAATCCTATTCACACGTGAGCCCCCAAGTCATTGTTTCATAGAAATACAGAGTGAACAAATGACTATCAGATTCTGGGAAAAAGAGAGAAAGAAAATGAGGAGCCACTGTCCACCAATTACAGTCAGGAGGTTAACTTGAGACATCTTTCACGTAATAGGACTACTAGAACCATCAGTGAGATACTGTACATCTCATAGTACAAAGAAGAGGGGTTTCTGAATATCTGTATCACAAATAAATGATGCATATTTAAGATAGGATTTGCTTATTGGCTTTATTTGGTCATTAAACCAAGGATTCATGTATCAAACCTCATATTGAACTCAGAAATGTGAATAATCACTATGCACCAGCTGTGTGTGTGTATGTGTATTAAATTTTATAAGCCCTAGAAGAGGGTTTATAAATCAAAAGAGAGAAAAACAACCCTGTAGCTTTGTAATGTTAAGTATCTGGGGCTGTGCCTTCAATTACACTGTTAAGCTGGGGAGAGAGGGAAGTCAGAGTTCAGAATTCTTGTTTTCATTTTGTACCTCTGTATAAAAATGTAAATATCATTCTCATTACTTTATGCTCACACCTGGCCTATTTTGAGAGGCTCAACAGCATTTCCCTGATGATCCAATTTAAACACTTTTCAATGGCATAATTACACTCTTTTGGTAAATTACCATCTTGTGCAAGGGCACACACAGAAAGAACTGTGAGCATGTGGGCATGCACTCCCCAGGGAAGTGGTGTCCTGCTGTAATGGGTATCTTTTTGGGTGTAAACATCCATTCTAGCAGTGGGAATGTGTATGCATATGCGCTCACAGAACAATTATCAGAGGGTTCAACAAAGACCCCAATGTAGAGAAGTGTTTGCTGGCGTCCTGTGCCCACAGCACTGCACAGAGGATAAAGCTCACTGTGATTCCCCTACATCTGTGAGACCCTTTCTTCTTCCCAGCCCTTCAGGCTGGGCTATGATGCTGCTTGGCTGTGGCATTTCCAAGAAAGTAGGAGATGTACAATGACACTGGTTAGTGAACTATCCAGCCACACAACCACCAACCCTCACTGCCCATATCTAGCAGTAGCTCTTCTTTGCGCGTGTGTGTGTGTGTGTGTGTGTGTGTGTGTGTGTGTGTGTTATGCATGTGTATATGTTTTTATGTATGTGCATGTGCATATATGGGTGTGTGGGCGAATGCACACAGCAATGTGCATAGAGACCAGATGTGACCATCAATTGTTTTTTTTTTTTAGTTGAGTTCTACCTTGTTTATTGAAATGGGGTTTCTCACTGAATGTGATGTTTCCAAATCAGCTAGACTATCTGGCCAACAAGCCTTCCAGATCTTCCTACCTCCATTTTCCCAGCACTGGGATTACAGACATCACCATACCCAATTTTTTATGTGTTGCTGGGGCTAGAAACTCAGTGTAGCAAGCACTTTGCCAACTGAGCTATCTCCCCAGCTCCCATCACTCTTTTTAAGATTGTTTTTTTTTCTGTTGGCATCTTAGACAACACTTGACTGGGAAGTAGTGAGCCCTGATATGTAGTCTCTAAAGTGTAGTTATTTACAAAAATCAGCCTCAAGGAGATTCAAATTTCATTTCTCCACAATTACCTCCAGATAAATTATTCCTAGTTAGCTGCCAAAAGTCCATTCCTCCACCTACCATCTTTGCAGACTTTGCCCAGGGTAAGGACCCAGCTGTGCTCTTTTCTGACTCCATCTTCAAAGGTAATAAAGCTTCAGCAATTGGAATTTAGCTTTTGACTTTGCTGAGGAGACAGTGGGGAAACTAGAAAGAACTTCCCACTCTATCAGTGCTTTGGATTCAACAAATGCTAACTAAACAAAAAGCTGTGGCCACACAGTCATGTCAGCAGTCAAGACCAAGGGTTCAGAGAGCCAATATACCTCCATTTTTCTCTTTTAAAGGGGTAAGTAGGATTGTTTAGAATTGGAGCCCTACTTTAAGAAAGAAAGAAAGAAAGAAAGAAAGAAAGAAAGAAAGAAAGAGAGAGAGAGAGAGAGAGAGAGGAACAAAACAACTTAGAAATGCATAAATAGATTCTCTGGAGACAATATAACCCAGACAAACAAAGCAAAGCCTGGCGGCTGAGATTTCATTGTTCCTGCCTTTAGAAAGCCAAACCCCTAAGGGGTCTGAATCCGAGGTTCATTTATTAATAAGCTCAGTTCTGGGGCCCTGTCAGCCCCTAGCTAATGACAGCACTGTCAGCAGCTGGAGCAGCTGGAGTTCAAAGAAGAGTGAGGCTCTAATTGAGACACAAAATGTTGACTCTTGTCACCATGTGTTAACATCCAGAGCCCACGTCTTATGTTTTTACAAGTTCTTTCATGATGTTTCTCTAGCCTCCTAAGAGGAATTATTCATGGTGATAATCAGAATGCCTCTGGATAGAGTGACAGTCATGGGCAGCCCCCTCCACCATCTCGAGGTCTCTTGCCACAGCCCTCAGAGAAGTGGCTTCTGGCCCAGAGTTCACCAAATGAATCTGGAACTCCTGTATCCAAGACCTAACAAGGACCTGGAAGAGCAGCTTAGCTGCAATTCTGGTCTGCTCCAATTAACCTTGCCATGTTATCTTCCCTGGATTTTGAGACTCAGTAATTCAAATGCCTAGCTGCTTTTGGTCATGGTGTTTACCAAATATCAAATATCAAATTAACATCATTCAATCAACTGTAAGTGTTTTGAACTCATACATAAACAAGTGTTCACTATAGCATGATAGACAAGATAGAATAGTCAAAGTGAGCTCTCTGCCATTCACTGGTTTCAAGAAGGGCCCTGCTCTGTGCCAGGATAAGGCACTTTGCTTTGGCTCCTGTCTCCAGAAATCTACCTGTGGTATCACTGCAATAGCCCCAAGACCTTTCCCAGGTTCTTTTCCAGTTCTGTTGCCTTAATGTCACATCAGCATGAGAAAAAAAACTCATTTCTTTTTAAATAAACTATTCTTGTCCTGGTACAGCATATTGTAAGACACATTTTGTGCATTTAAGGAACACTATAACCCAGGATTACATTTGTTGAATCAAAACAATGGTAACAAAGATAAACATCCTCCCCCTCTCCTTTATCTGTCATCTTCCAAGACAAACATACTTTTTTTTTAAATGAAAGAAAATCCCTCTATATACTTGACCTTGTTATTTAGCCAGTTATAACTACAAATTTATTCTTCACATGCTATGTACCAGCATGGTGGCAGAGGGGTAGGAGAGAGAAGCGATCAAGGGATCATAAAGGCAAGTGTCAACTAAGAAATGAGCAGAAAGTGGTTCAACTGTATGTAACTCTACCCAGCTAAGACAGCCTGAGTGAGTCCAGCCTTCCCAGCACATCAGAAGGAAACCACTAACTGCAGGAACTCACTCTCATCTGCATTCATCGCCTATATCTTAACACACACATATAAACATGCATAACGGGATATCCACATGTAAGCACACGCACATACAACACTATTCCCTCTCACAAAGTTGCCTTAGAGCAGATTTATAAAAGTCACTTCCTCTGGGCAACTAAGTACCAAAAATGTCCCTGACGTGAGCCAATCCTTGAGCCCAGAGCTTAGGCTGGATATCGGCCTTCGCTAGTCCCTTGCAGTGCCCAGTGTACATCACAGTATGAGACCTGATGCTGTTCAACTCTCCTTCATCCCCTAGTGCTGCCCAGGGTTTCCACTAACCTAAGACCATCTACCTTCCCCACCTCCTCCTGCACATGAGACTGTTAGCATATTGGGCTACACGGTGTCAGGATCTTTCATAGCCAGGAGCCAAAATTCTATACTAGGTAATACATTCTTTACTATGTAAAGGAGATAGGCTTTCCAATTTGAACAGCATCTGGCTAGCATCCTGTGCAATCCCTCCTAAAGCTAATCTAAGATACACCTACAGCTTCCAAACACTGACAAGAAAAAATATTGTCAAAGCACAGGAGGCATTTTTACGAACTACAGGGAGCTAACCCGAGAAAATGGCACTATTTCCCACTTCATTTATCTCTTCCTAACAACTAAGCTAGCAGCAGCAGCACCACCACCATCATCATCACCGTCACCGTCACCGTCACCGTCACCATCAGCAGCAGCAGCAGCAGCAGCTTACTGCTGTCACTGTCCTGAGTTCTGATTTCAGAACACAAGGTCTATGCCAAACAGGAAACAGGAACAGCCATCCTTGCACTTTTCCTTTCCTTGTCTTTATCATCCAGAATCTTAATATTGTGGCAAGACTTCAAACAAATATTTCATTTTTAATGATTAACTTAAATCAGTGTGTGGCACACATGCGTGTCTGTATGCATGTCTGCTGAAGTATATGCAAGTGGACATGCATGTGGTGGCTCCACTTATAGGTATGTGATATGCACGTTCACATATGTGCATGCAGGTACACATGTTGACATTAGGAGTCCAATGTTGACATTACGAGTCTTTGATAGCTGTCACTAAGGCAGGGTCTCTCAATCGAACCCAGAGCTCACTGATTCCACTAATCTAGTTGCTCGGACTAGTCTGCTTCTTCCGTGTCATCCCTGTTTCTGTCTTCTGAGTCCTGTAATTCCAACTAGGCTGCCCCTCCTCCACCTAATTTATACAGGTTCTGAGGAAACGAATATGTCTTAAGTATTAACTGTTGCACAGTTGTTTAGGTGGAGAAGAATGAAGAAAATTATACTCTTTAAAACTACATGTTTTGTTCTTAATATTCAAAGTAAGGAGTCTATTAGATACAGTACTGGGGTTTTAGGACAAATGCCCTGGCTCTGGAAGTCCCATCAGAGTGTGTTGTAACCAAGTAGATCAATCTCAGAGCTGAGTAATAGAGAAAGGCAGGGAAAGAGATTGGACCAGTGTCACCACCTTAAAAGAAGACCAGATAAAGGGTCCAGAGATCTCAAGTCCATCTTCAGGGCAGCTGACATGACTTTTTCATTGAATAGAGGAAATCTGGGACAGTGCAAGAGGAATATGCATGATTAAACAGTCTTGCTCCAGCTTGGTCTGGTTGACTGTTATCTCAGTTCTGGTTCTACAAGGCGCTCCCCAGAAACTGCTATTGCTGTGGTGGCTTGCAGAGTGTAAGCTGGTTCTCAGGAGCTGATCGCTCCTGCTTGGGAGAGGATGATCTGCAAAGTTTTGCTGTTGCTGGTGTCCAAAGCGATTGAAATTTTATGACAATGGATGTAGAGTTGTGTTGCCTTTTGAAGATCCAGAGTAGGATATTGTGAAAGCTGACTGAGGTGTCCTGGTTACTCTTCTCTTGTTGTCTTCAGCTTTGAGGGGAGTAGAAACAGGCTGGGCATCACTAGTTTCTAGATCAACACTCCGTGAGGGACCAATGCACCTATGAGCAGAGTTAAGCAAGTAACAAACTCAAAGTAAAGAAGATGGGCACAGAAGGAAGGCAGAGGTGCCAGGCTTTTACCCTGCTTTCAGTTATTTTTTTTTGTTTTGTTTTGTTTTGTTTTGTTTTGTTTTGAAATCAAAAGCAGTTTCTAAGTACCTGTAATAGACACCTTAAATTAACATTTTTAACTTTCTGAAAATGCCTTTAGAATCCAGGATTTTGATCATTCCTAAGTGTGTCTGTTATTCATATTAATTAAGAAGAGATAATAATGTCTCAGCTGAAGGTTTTTTTTTTTTTTTTGCATCCTTTTCCTTCATTTTTGTTCCAGAAAAAAAAAAGTGTCACTAAAAATAGGTTTTTCTTCCTTAATTTTAACTTTTCAAACCAGATAATTTCTTTGCAGGTGTCTTAGTCTGTTCTCTGTTGTTGTAACACACCACCACAAGTAAACCATAAGCAGTGATGTGTGTGTGGCTCACTGTTCTGGAGGCACAGAGGTCCACGGGCCTGGGAGGATCTAGCCACATGGGCACACAGCAGTATATGGTGTGAGAGTATGCCAGTCCTTACCACACTTTATTTGCAATTTTTGTTGTCTTGTTTTTATTTGTATGGCTGTTTTATTAATACCTCTCTCTCCCAGTCCACCCCAAGCACCACAGGATATATTTGTCTATCATTCAGTCTCTTGTACAATAATGCATAACTGCTATTTAAAAATAGTTTTTGGAAAAAAAGAAATTTACCAAATTAAAGTGACTCAATAAAACATTGCCTACAGTATCTTCAAGAAACTTTCCAAGAGATTGTTTACAGCTTTCATTTAATTGGACATACTTCGCACCTTTTTATTTTAAAATTATAAGACTGTATGTTAGTATTTAACCATATGTTAGTGTTTTGCAGAGCATTTGAAAATTGACTACCCAACATGCTCAAAATACCCTCTTCACTAACAGAGATAGGACTACTGAAAAATTGGTATGTATTTTTCCAGAACTTCCTCTGTACCTTTACATACTTGCATACATACCTAGAAAAATACTTAATACTAGTCTGGAAAAATGAGGACAAGGAGACCTGGAAAATTTCTACTTAAGATGGCAACAGAAACTTTCCTACATATGCAAACATGTGTGTGTGCGTGTGTGTGTGTGTGTGTATGTGTGTGTATGTATCTGTATGCATGTGTGTGTGTGTGTATTTATATGTGTGTATGTGTATGTATGAATGTATTTATATGTATGCTTGTGTATATGTGTTCATATATATGTATGTGTGTGCCTGAATCTATGTACGTGTGTATGTATATGTGCATGTATATGCATATGTATATGAATATATATGTGTCTGGTATGTATGTATATATGTGTATGTGATTACATATGTATATGAATGCATATATATATTCATGTGTTTATGAATATATGTGTGTACATGTATATATGTGTGCATATGTAGGCAAGTATGTATATGTGTGTGTGTATGTGTGTATATATGTATTAAAAGAGTATATTATGTATATATGTATATGCAAGCATATGTATGTGTATATGCATGTATATGTGTATGTATATATGTGTGTATATATGTATATATGTATATGAGTATATACATGTATATGTATGTATGTGCATATGTACTGCTTTAAAATCCACACAGTTCTACTTTTTAAGCATTAAAGAACAACAAAGTAGATGCTACTTATCATGGGGCTTTATTTTTATCATTTCATCTGTATATTTTGTGTATCCATAAATAATTTTTGAAAAATTACTTCATCAAAGAAAGATTCTTTTTCTAATATGACAAAGACCCTGTGGGTCATCCCACTTCATTTAGAGTCTGGAGTTGTACTCTATGTTTTCCTACGAAGTCTGTGGTCAGAAATCTCGCCTCTCAGCATCTCACAGTATCTTTTCTTTCCCATTTCTACACCTTTCAATATGCCAGGAAATTGGTGTCTTAAACCCTTGCCAGCAATTATTAATTTTGATTAGTAACATCATCAGATAATAATGTTATTTTAGTCTTTACTGATAACATCAAATTCATATAGCAAGGATCCTAGCCTGGAAGAATTGCTAGAAAAATCTCTGCCTTTGTCCTCCAGAAAACCACAGCTGTAGGGAGAGCGCATTGTTCATTTCATTGTCAGGGAATTTAGATAAGATTAGCTGCTTCAAAACCCACAGTTTTACTTTTTAGGCATTAAAGAATGACGAAGTAAATGCCGCTTATCGTGGGACTTTATTTTTTTTATCATTTTTATGAGTATCTGGAAAGGTATCTCATTATTAAAGTTTAAATTTTTTAAATAAATGAACTATGTTTTAAAATAAATACACTAAAAATACTCACAGTTGCTGTGTCTTGGTTCATGTGATTGTATTACTCCATTATGTGTTGTTATGCCAGTCTACTTGAGACTGGATAACTTATTAAGAAAGGAGATTAATTTCTTACAGTCTCGGAAACTAGAAAGTTCAAGACCAGAGGTCTAAATCTGTTCAGTGCCTTCATGCTATGTCAACCATGGCAGAAAGTAGGAGGGATGGAGGGAAGTGGAAAAATTCATTCCTTTATGGGAAATGACTCTCATGATAATTAGCCACTCTCATGGTAACAGTTTTAGTCTCTTTTACCCCCCACAGCCCAACCATCTCTGAAAGGACCCACTTCTCAGTGATGTTGCCATTGGGATTAAGTTTCTAACACATGAGCTATGGGGACACCACATCCTAACTACCATGTTAACCCTAATACATGACAGGTACTAGGGACAGAACAAGCAAGGGAGACATTTTCTATCTTATTTTGCATGGCACAGTCGAAGCTTTCTACAAGTTTGACCCCTTTTAATGCTTTGTTTTCAATGCTGTTGTGATTCTGCTTTTTTTTTTTTTTTTTTGATATAATTTTAAACTTGTCTGAGGCAGTTTTGCTGTGTTTCATTCTTAATATTATTTGTAGCTTTCATCTTTGTCTTACCTTGTCATGCTGTAGATCTATGGACTCTCCAAGGCTTTTGGAAGAAAAACTTTTAGCTTCATTGATCTCTGTAACTTTCCTTTTTCTGGTTGTCTATTTTTTCTCTTTGGACAATTGTTTTCCTTCTTTTATGTTTTGGGGAGCCTGTTCTCTTTTTAAACTTTATAATTTATATGCTCACCTTGTGTTCCGGACTTCTTTAATAGGAACATAATTAGACTATACATTTTCTTCAAGTGTCACATACATTGCAGACAATTACCTTCCCCTCTGAATATCAATAAATACCAAAGGTTCATGATGATTCTTTGTTCAATTAAAACACAAAGGACTCCTGTAAGGAATACATGTAATCTCTACATTGTAACAGTTATAATAAACACAAGCTGTTACAGTCTATGGCTTATCTCAATTTTCCAACAATTTCAGAACAAGAAGCCATTGAATACTAATTAGTGCCAATAACCTGAGAAGCCTGAGTGTGCACTTCTGCTTTAAGATCTGAACACAAAGACAATGGCCAAGCAGACTTCACTGTTAAGGCAGCGGCTCCTTGAATTTGGTAGACAACCTTATCTTATGCTTGGGAAGTCAGTTTTCTGAGTCTACTTCATGCATACAAATGTACATATATCGATATACATCAATCTTTAATAAAAATGTGTCTATTCAGTTGCTATGTTTCTGATGTAATGCATGTGTTTAATAGCCATTATTTCTGACCCATGAATAATTATTTAAGAAAAATACAATTTACAAACATGTAGGGCATAGTAGTGCATGCTTTTAACCTCAGATCTCAGGAAGCAAAGGTAGGCCAGTCTCTGAGTTCAAGTTTAGCCTGGTTTGCACAGTGAGTTCCAGACAACCAGGGTTACACAGAAATACTGTTTCAAAACACAAAACAAAAATTTTACAAACACATGTTTTCTTAGGTTATTGTTTCAGTCCTTACTTTTAATGGGTTAGCATTAAATTCATGGAGTATTCATACTAATAGTAAGCCTTTTAATATGTGTAGACTTTCTTGGTGCTTAGATTTGGGTTTTACATATTCTCCATGACAAATTCACTTATTTATGCTTTGGGGGGGGGAGGTTTTTGATTGCCCTAGTAAACTTGTAATTTTATTGTTAAAAAACACTACATTTTGGTCTACTTGATCTATCAGTTCTTGAAAGAGATATGTGTTTTCAAATATCTGATTCAGCTTCCTCTGTTTCTCCTGAAGTCTCATCCTTTAAAATCTTTGAAGGTTTGCAGGCATATTTAGCAAATTCACGGCTACTTTGGTTTGGCTACATGAAACTCTTCCTCAGAAATCCAACCAAAGAGCTGAGTGTGGTCAGCCATGCCTCTAATCCCAACACTGGGTGTCAAAGGAAAGCAGATCTTCGAGTTCAAGACAAGTCTGGCCTATAAAATAAGTCCTAGGCCAGCGAGAGACCCTGCTTCAAACAAAACAAAAGCTTTGCTCCCACCACACACCTGGAGATACAACCCTTCCAGGGTGACGACTCCCACCACAGGCCCGGAGATACAACCCATCCAGAGTGACGTTAAAGTTTCTACTTGCATTTTGTAGGCCAAATAAGCGCATGAATCAAGCCCAAATCTTTTCAAGTAGTGACGTTCCTTAATTCATTTACCTCCCTCAAACCCACTGTAACACGCACAGACTCGCACAGGACCACGTACACACATGAGCTTAGGAGAAGCAGTTATTTGGCCTTCTGATCATGCAGCTGTCCCCTGAAGCTACACAGAATGACCAGCGAGAAACCTATAGCATATTCTTAGCCCGATGAAACTGAGAATTCAGAATGCATATTGTTCTGTGCCATGTTAAAGGTAAAACTCAGAAGTGGAGCTGACATAGGTTAGAAACATCTACGTATGTTTACAGCTTAGGGATGCTTAGGAAATAATTTTCTTTGACTTCTAACATGGGTCATCAGTACAGCAGGTCTTTTATTTCATTTCAACCCATCTTCAGCATGTTGCCTTGCTAGGAACTTCACATTTACTGAGGAGAACTGTTCTTTGACTTTCTATCCATTTAAACCCCGTATAGCAGGCACGGCAGAACCACCTCTATATAATCACAGGGGGGGCACGCAGCTGGAAAAACATCTCTTGCAGAAGGACCTAACTGAGAACTGCCTGAGAGACCAAGGAGTGCTGGTGCAGACAACACCAGACAATCAGTAACTGCTGTTTAGAAAAGATGCTGTCTTGGGACCAATGGGGCACATGGATGGAGGGTATTAAAGGAAGCTTGCAGCAGTGCTCAGACAAGGTTGCTGCAGTGTTTCTCACCTGCTCCTGGAATGTGTGTCATTTACTCCACACTACCCCACCTCCTACCCTCAAGGCCAGGTAGGGTCAGGCAGCGAGAAGTCCAGGGCACAGGCAACAAAACCCCTATCTTATCTCTTGTTCTTATTGGTCTTTTAAACCCAGACATATAGTTCATATGAGGATTAGCAGACATTGTCAGTTCAAACACCAGGTGAACATGTGTCTTTCCAGCTTTAAGTCTATAATTTTCCATCAGACATATGCCTTAGTTTCCTCTGATTTACCTGTACATCAAAACCCCAAAAAATAAATCTCTCTTTTATCTAATATTTCAAATGCACTACTGCATTATGAGGTGTTTGTGAGCATTGAGCCTGCCATATTTCTAGGATCTGAATCTTCTTACATTTTCTGTATTTCCATATTTTATCCAAAGAACTTGATTTATTTTTATACCTTTAAACCAGATATTTACCCCCCCCCCAAATAGGTATAGGGATCATTTTGAATGACACATGATCACAATAACTCTAAATCAAACATATCTAAAAAATTAGAAGGAATTATGTTCAAATGTATATAGGTAGAGAATTAAAGCAATTTTTCTTTCTAGTTTTCTATAGTTTTCATCTTTTAAAAAAATTAAATGTTCATTTTGGAATATAAAAATAGCTTTTATGGAAAAGAATAGGGAGAGGGGTGTAAGTTAGTGGTTGAGTTCTCACCTAGCGTGCACAAGGCTCTGGATTTGATTGCCAAAATCACAAAGAAATAATAATAATAATAATAATAATAATAATAATAATAAGTCAGAAATTATATTACATCAAGAGATCATCCAAACTCTAGATAATTGTTGAACCATCTTTTAGTTGTAAAGACCAGTTTCTTAGAATACTGAGAGAGCTACTTTGTCCCAAGCTGTTACCTCAGCATATTTTACCACCATGTTCAGATCTTTCTGAAATCAGGAAGGTTCCTTCCTGGTGCGCCAGTATCGACACATATTAAAACATCGTAAGAGGACAGATAACCTCATGTTTTGTTTTCATGTTTCACACTAAGAGGACATCAGTCTCCTACACTGTGGACGCTCCAGCTCTGGAAACATCAGCATCTAAGTAGTGAAGTTTTGGCTGGGCAGTGATCACACTGAGTCCCCAGATTTTTGTCTCCTGCAAGTCACATTTCAGTCTTCAGTGTAAACAAAGGCAAGTACTAGATGTCCTCACTCTGCCACGTACAGGCTGCCGAGGAGTTGACTGGATTGCAGACCTGCACAGCTGCACCTGGCCTCTTACGTGGCTGCTGCTGGGATTTGAACTCAGGTCTTCGTGCTTGCGTAAGTTGCACATGGATTTAATTATTGCATTTTCATACATATAAATTAATTTTTAAAGAAAGATAAACTTATAGGTTAGTTACTGTGATCATTGATCATATGTCATTCAAAATGATCCCTACACCTATTTTTGGGGGGGGTAAATATCTGGTTTAAAGGTGTAAAAATAAAGCAAATTCTTTGGATAAAATATGAAAATACAGAAAATGTAAGAATACTCAGATTCTGGAAATATGGCAGACTCAATGCCCACAAACACCACCCCAAGTGGTCAGCCCTAAACATGTGGAACACAAGAGGAGTTGACGGGGGAAGAGGATAGATAGAAATAATATAAATTCAAAAACATAAAAATAGATAAGTAAAAAATCCAATTCATTTAACGCCTTTATGAAAAATAAAATAAAGGAAGCAAGTAATCCTATTAAGTGCTCATTTTTGAGTCTAATTTCATCAATGCTACCTTACGATAACAAGTTAAACCATCTAATGAGTTAAACGATGATGCAAACAACTGGTATAGAGCTGTGATCCTGGAGTCAACTTATGCCCAAGGACTTCTTACAATCGTGTTCCACTGGGCATCAGGAGGAGGTAGAATTACACCAGCTGAAGTCGAAAGGCAGGCAAGAGTAGAGCAGTGTGGGCAGGGCGCTGCCTAGGAAGCTGTATGAGGTTCAAATAATACAAAATAAATAAAAGGCCTGAATCTTTGGAGTTAACATTAGAGTTTCTGAACTAAGTCTGTCATGCTGTTCAGGGTTCAGCATGGGACAAGCCCTATTCAGCAGTGGATGAAACAAAAACAAGGACCCAGTGTGCCTTTGAGACACAGGCCTCAAACTCTACTTGTCTACACTGATACTCTCCCAGTTGCTTCTTGTGTAATTTGAATCCTGGGGAGTGACGAGGGCACATCCCACAAGTGCTCTCAGGGTCTTGAGTAGGTTTCCTCTGTGCTAGTAAGCTTCTCTCAGAAGCTGAGCACCAAGCAGGTAAGTCTCCAGCAATCGACCCCTGACACTTATTACAGCAATCAGCTCTCCAGAATGGAGAGACCTGGCTTCTAAATGCTTACCCACCACTCAGGCTGGGGAGAGAACAGGAGGCGTAACATATGCTTCAGGAGTAGAGAGCAGTATGTTTCCCCCTCCCCAGCTCTGCAGTGCCCTCCCGACTCTAAGCTAATTATTTTAGGGCAAAGCCGATAGGTGGTTCTTTAGCATTCAATACTCGATCACCACGATGAATCTGTGAGTTTAGCACAAACTGAAATAGTAAGAGGGGCATCTCTAATCATCTTTTTCATGACTCCCAGTTTGAGTTCAAAAACAGTGAGGGGAAGAACCAGGAGGAGGGCTGGAAAGAGATAGCAAACCTTAAAAATAATTGGACTTTGCTCAGATATATGTGCTCAGGTTTCTTAAAGAGGAAATTTAAACATCAGCTAGTTACTGACTTATTTGTAAAAATCCCTTTCCTTTGTCTGTAAAAATTGCAACTACAGGACAAATCATACATGTTTTGGTGGAAGACGGGACCACAAAACAACATTACAAAACAGTTGTATGGATATTAAAGAAGGCAGGCAGCTTGGCAGCAGTGAAGCCACAAGGTTCTTGTACAACCTTGTCCTTGCCACCCATCCGTGTTCCTCTCTCACGATGTTTTATATGACCAAAGAAAGCCCAGTGCCTCTCTGTGTAGCACTCAGATGCCTCTCTAACCTTACCTTGTTCTTTCTCTGCTGCTGTGGACTCTGGAACGAGACTGCCTAATGCCAAATTCTGTCTCTGCTACTTATGAGTGAGTGATCTTTGTGTTTCTGGATCTTTCAAGGCAATATTTCATAAGAGCTGCTTGGACTGGTTTGGGAATTATGATTAAAAGTATTTCAATTCTTCTTTGGAGACAGTTTGCTATTTCTCTCACCAGGTTCTAATACAACTGGCTTACATTGCATGCCTGGCTGAGAGATGTCAAACATTTAAGAATGTGGTCTCTTTTCTTTTGAGCTTCTAGTATCATCACAATATTCAACCTGGAAGAAGCCTGAAAAACCCAGCCAGGCTCACCCTGCTTGCCGTCTGTAAGCTGCCTGTTTCAGTTCCAGCTCACTGTTCCCCTCCCCCTTGGGTGGTACCCTCTTGTGGCAGCCTTCTCTCAACCAGAGTTTTAACAGCATCCTGGCTGTCAGCTATTCCGGGGTCATTACTTTCTGTCCCGTCACTGTGAAACCATCACAAATGTTTAGACACTAAAACTGTCAATTTTGTCATCTATAAAATGACTATAATGATGAGCATAATTGGGGCTTGCTAGATGGTTCGGTGATTAAAGATGCTTGCAGAGAAAGCCTGATAGCTTGAGTTCTTTCCTGGATCCCACGGTGGAAGGGAAGAATCTACTCACAAACATTGTCTTCTGCCCTCTACACACACCACACATGTAATGATGAGGAAGATGTGGTTGAAAATAGATTTTAAAAATAATGAATATAATTAGTATCACTGGTTGTAACTGCCTGTGGTAATGATATGACAGTTAATTGGACACGGATTTGTAAAGTCCTAAGAAACCACACTAGTGTTTATTAAGCAAATTGAAAACAACAAATATCAAATCTAACCATTAGGGGTCACCTGAACTTGTCATGCATATCCATCGCTACAATTTACTCCACTACTTGTTACTCTAGGTTTCCTGGTCTTTTCCTTCCCAAGTTTTTATTCTGTGTAAAGTCTCCCTATCCTTTGTGCCTCCGTTTATACAGCATAACATTGTGATCACTGAGCTCTTTCTCTTTCTTGGCTCATCAGTGACCTCCCACCCCTTCGTTTTAAAGACATCTTGAGTAGCTCTGTGCCAGTGAGGATGAGCCCGACTCACAGGAGCAGATGGAACGTGTTCCTTCATTTAACTCTGAGTATTCCTCTTGGTTGCATAGAAGCATAGAGCCAAGGGAACTAGAAGGGAACCAGAGGTTTGCTGTACGGAGTGGAAGCTCTGCCTCACCTTCCCCAGCACATGTCCTTCACGGCCTCTGCTCTAGATTACCACAGGTATCCAGCTCCGTCCTCACATCCTACTCATGATGGTAGTCAGACTCTACAGGACATCACTTTGGAGGCCCTCTAATATTTTAAAAGGCTTAATGCAAGCTAGGCAGTGATGGCTCATGCCTTTATCTCTAAGTTTGAGGCCAGCCTGGCTTACAGATCAAGTTCTAGGACAGCCAGGAGGCTAGGACTACACAGAGAAACCTTGTCTCAAAGATAGATAGATAGATAGATAGATAGATACAAGCTCAATGTTTTCCTCTTGTTTATTCAAGTTCTGGTCTGATCTTCACACAATAAAATTCAAAACACGAATTGCACAAAGGAAGACTAAAGTGCCAGTCTATGTTTTGTTTGATCAATTGGAGATTATGACTGAAAATTTGTCAGTTCCCCCAACTCTTTCTCTTCCTAGGTTCTAACACACCTAAAGTACTTGAAGAGTGACCCTTGCCAAACCTTAATACATTTTAGTGCAACATCAGTGTCTTAAATTTCTATGACTGTAACAAACTGGGGAAACTAAGTCAAAAGAGAAAAGGTTTCCATAGTGCACTGTGTTGGAGACTTCAGTCTGTGCATAGCTGACTCCACTGCTTTGGACTGGAAAAGCAGAGTGGCATTGTTGTGGGAAACTCTGGCAGGGAAGGCTAAAGCTTTTTAAAATTGGTAACTAACATTCAGACTTTGAGAAATTTTATGAAGTTTCTAGATCCTTTTGAAAAATTGGAATGGACTCTTGTTGAACCTCCAGTATCAAGAGATAGTAAGATGTGGAGGAACCCTGTCCCTCCACCTTCCTCATTTCTTCCAGGTATCTCCAGAGCACTTCAACTGACTTACATCTCCCAGCTGTTCCTTCTGGATCTTCATGAGTTTGGAATTCTTGATTCTGTGCCTGGGTAGAACACACAACATTGACTTGCACACTCAGAGTCCAAACACAACCCACGAATAAGTGTGAGAGGGCCATGCTTTGTCGTCCATCACTGCTGAGTTGTTTCATTTCAAGATGGAGGAAACTGCCAATCCTACAAACCAAGAACTATGTTTTGATGGACCACTAACCAAGCAACCCAACACACCCAAGTCACACCCAGCCAACCACACTAGACTTTTGGTTTTGCCCTCTCTGGCTTCTCCTGACAGCGCTACCAATAACCACAGAGTGTTAGTGAACAAATAGGTCAGAGGGATGAGAAATGTAGGTTGAATGGGAACTGGGAACTGTAATGAAATCCCATCTCCATGTTGTTTCCCATTTAGGTTACAATTTTTAAAAATATATAATGAATTTTCTGCTGTAGCCGGAAACACTTTCAGATTTAGCTTTCTGGAACAGATTCTAATTACATTAGAAATAAAGATGAGGATATAATTTGGAGAAGAAAGGGGAAGGGAAGACTTGAATTCAATAAAAAATAAGTTATTCACAAGCTTAAAATGGAGGTCGAAGACAGGATCCCTGCCAAAGCACTGACATGCTTTCTCTGCTTGAAAAAATGTGCCTGACCAAATCTCAGGACATTTCCATACAGCCCAATGCCTTAGTTTCCTTTCTACTGCTGCGACAAAATGCTTAAGAAGGGCAAATTAAAGAAGGAAATCCTGTTTTGGCTTGTGGTCTCATTGATTTGGACCTGGGGCAAAGCAGAAATCACAGTATCAGGCATGTGTAGTATGAAGGCTATCTACTTTATGGCATCCAGGAGGCAAAGACACAGAGTAAGGAACCAGGGACAGCATATAATATATATATACACACACATATATACACACATACATATATATATGTATATACACACACATATATACATATATACATACATATATATATACACACATATATACGTATATATATGTATATATATATATAACCTGGTGACATAGTTCTTCAAATAAGTACCACCCACCTCAAGAGTTCCCACTCCCTCCCAAGAATCCATTCAACTTTAACCCATCAATGGATAAATCCATTGATTACATCAAAGCTCTTGACCAAACCACTTTCAAAAACCCCACCTATGAACATTGGAGACCACCTTCAACATATTAGAGTTGGGGTGGGGAGTGGGGATAGACATTTCAGACCCAAACCACATCAGACAGGATTCTAGAAAAGACAGTTGGAAAGTGCTCACTAGAGGTTACAAAGCACAGTGGAGGAAAAGTCATTTATCTCTGTCCTTCATCGTTCTTAGCTCCGATGGACTGTAGTAACAAGAGATGGAGTAACAAGAAAAACATAGAATTTATTAATATTCATATTCCAAGTACTCTTGAAAGATTCTCAAAGAGTGGGTACTTCTCAAAGAAGGTGTTTTAGAATTGTTTCCTTGAGAAGTAAGAGGACAAAGGAAAGGGACTTTGATTCTCAGCAGGCAGCATCTGTGGAGACAAGTTCATGAAGAGCAGCCAGAGTCCTCAGCTGCCCCTTGAGGATGACAAAGGTCAAGAGTTGTGTCCAGTGTTCAGGCTTTTCTGGTAGAATTGGCAGAGGGTGGAAGGCTACTTTTGTATCTGTTGCTTCTCAATTGCCTTTAATCAAAATAATCCTTAGGTTAATATGGCATATTTGGAGCGACAGAGTTTGGTCTTTCTACAGTAGCAAAGAAGCAATAACAAAAGCAGTTCTGTATGAGGCTGTAGCTACTGACAGGTATTACAGACACCAAAGCAAAATTCAACATAGTAAGTGCCATCTCCAGAGATGGATAAGACACAGAATAAACCCCTGAAATAACACAACACTTTAATAACTGCATGCCTACAGATTCCATGCACACAAATCCTGACACTAATGCACTCACCTCGAGAACATGGGTAAATAACATGAGACTCGCCATAGAGCTGTCATGAAGGTCAAATACAGAAAGTTACTATACCTACCCAGCAGCACTCAATAAAGCTTACACAGTAGTTCCATTGCTACTGCTAGCTTTAACAGAAATTGAAACACTATTTGGGTCAAAGAAGACCAACTCTTTCACTTACATTGTAGTTTAAAGACCATATTTTCATCCATTCTCTTCTCTAACAAGCCCATAATCTTGACCTTTCCATCAATTGGCCTATAATGTGACACTCTGTGATCTTTGTTTCAGCCATGTGTGTCTGCTGTCGAGTCAAGCTTCGGGCTTTTAATTTGAGGGTGGTAGATAAAAGACTGGTGATAAAGCCCCTGCACTGTCTTTTATCCTTTGAAGTTTTTTTTTCTTTCTGAAGTTATTTAAGCTCTTTGAATCCATTACTCCAAGGACGTGTGAGAAAGGATGTTCTAGTCTGACTTAATAATAAGAACCTTTGATGAGGCTAGCTCTCAAGTACTGTTGCTCAATGCCTGATCAGCTAAATGGATCTTGTGAGCACAAGTCTTCAAAGACCATCCTTGTGCTTCGGTTGGGCTCTATTGGTGTCAATGTAAAACATACAGCCCCCAAACAGGGATTTAGGTTGGCCTGTATTCCGCATTCCAATGTGCTAACAGTTACATGATGTTTTTATCATAATAGGACAAAAAAAAAAAAAAAAAAAGATCAGAAGTCAAATACATCAGAGTATACATTAGGTAGGTCACAGTGAAGCAGACAGATCTTTGTTATAGGCCCAGATACTACCTAATCACCTTCTTAACTATAAAGTCTGTATATTTCAAAGGATTTATCCAGTAGTCACCAAGATGCTAGGTCATACATAAAGGTGAGCAGTAAATGGTCATTTAGGAATCTATGACAGTTCAAGATATTTTGACTCTAGATATACAACATTCCAACTCTCTACAACCATTGACTTTCTCAACGGCTATTTGTATCATGTTCACTGTAAGCCCAGCTTCTTTCTGGGAACTCCAGTGAACAGTTGTCACTGAGTCACTGAGAAGACAAAAACCTTTAGGACATTACATAATTATCTGTCTGGAGCTAGGAACAATCTTGAATATTGATAATGAAAAATTGAGCTCAAGGGAGAGATGGTAGAAAATCAAACCCATAATGTAATCAGAACCAAGGCTGAGACTGGAAGCAAATCTCTTCATTTGGGGTCAGGTCTCTGTCTACATTCAGAAGAGGTTTGGGATTCCCTATACTTACGAAGGAGTCATTTACTCTTCCATTTGTTCTGGCTGAGACTGTTCACAATGGCTGTGGTGGTGGAAGACTTTATTTTAGGCCTAACAAACAATTTACAAATGGCTTTTGTGGAAATGTGCTGGCCCCTCACTTGGGCCTACAATGTAATTAAATGGAGGACAAAGCCTGGCATCTCTGCCTCCAGTTTGTATAGCCTTTACCGTGACTCTGCTGACAATATGGTTATGCTAATTACTCAAGGGGGAGGGTTCTCCATTTCAAAACCAGTAATGCTTAAACCAGTAATGCTCATCCCCTCTTTAAGACTGAAGATATAAAAATAAGAGTCGCTGTTCTAAACCTCCAGTCACTTTGGGTTCCAGGAAGAGCAGCATCATAGAGTGGGCCACTTCCCCAAATGAGGCCAATAGACTATAATGGTGAGGCTGCATGCCAGAGTGGCAGTGATCACTCAATGAAACAGATTTTTCCCTCTCACACTATGGCCATGATAACAATTTCTTCACATCACCTTGCAGACCCAGGACTGAAAGAATGATCAGCTAGAGCACCCTTTAATCAAGACTGCCTAATATGTACACATCTCAGACTCCACCTCAGCTCTTCCTCTACTTAAACAGAGGGACTGGGAACCCTTTGAGGGAGGTTCCTCTTCCCGTGGTTGTCTTTTAGGGGAGGAGAGTAGGGAGAACAATTAGGCTGAAATGGAAAAGAGCTAGTTTGCAGGAAGATTAGAAACCCTCCCACGCAGAGGTCAGTTAGTCACAGAAAGCACAGGGAGCTGAGCTGAAACAAACCTGCACTTGGGATGGAAATGTCCAAAACATTAGGATATAAAAGTCCTGATTTTTTTTCTTTCTTTCACTAATCTCATGTGACACTCAAGAACTTGGAACACTCCACAGTACTCACTGGACCCTGATATCGACCTGTAACAACACTGATCAAATCTCCTTTCTCTAGTCTTCACAACTTAGTTAATTGGCCTGTGGGGATGAGAGTCAGGCTTAGTCTGTTGGGACTCCCAGAGTGAGGGCTTTTGTCCTAAAACTCAGTTAACAAAACCAGCACCTTCTCTACCAATTTTACACTGGCACTGACACGATTCAGAGAGCCAAGTGTTCAGCTGTTCTCTGTTATTCATCAAAATATAAATGGACAATCAGAAATATCACCCCCATGTGGAGGGTTGCGAGCCCTGGGGTGTATTTCCAGTCTCTCCAGGGTGCTTGCTGATCAACACACACAGCCTTTGAGTCGAAGCAGTTGTTCCCTGCAGGCTCTGCCGCCAGCTGTGACTTTGGACATTTTGAAGAAAAGAAAGTTACCTAGTTTTACTTCTAAAATAGCAGGAATTTGCAGAAATAGGGAGTTTGCGGGTTTTTTTTTGTGAGCAGACTGACTCCTGTTATCCTTAAGAGAGGCTCTAGAGCAACTCTCACTGCAGACAAGAAAAGCAGAATGGAGGGTGGGCACCAGCCTCCTCTAAAGCTGATGATTTTGAGAACTGGCTGATACCAGAAAAACTCCTCAGGGAAACTTACATTTATAAAATAAATCTTTCTTCCTAAGGGTAATCCTCTCAATCCTTGGAGAGTTTATTAATGCGAAAAAGTGTCTTAAGTGTGAAAAACAAAACATACTATCTGTACTGTTCCTGGTTATCTTCCCCAACTTGGCTCCCCTCCCACAGGAACCCCAAAGCTCATTTTCTTTTGTTGAAACTCAAACCCAAGTTTCGACCACTCCTTGTGTAAGGGTCCATTGTTTGCTGAAGAATGATACCCCAGACTCAAGTAGTATGCAAAAGCAAGGAACATCTTATTCTGCAGAAGTCCAACATGTGAGGGTCTCTCATTCCAAGATGGAGAGACCATCAAGTGGACTCGAAGGCCTGAGTTTACAGCACATTAGGAGATTCATGGGGAGGTGACCTTTATCTTGCTGTACCTCTAGGAACATTTCGGAATCATTACTGGGTCGTGAGGGCTGGAAACTGTTGCTGGAAGATCTGGAAACTGTCGCTCACACATTGTCCTTGCTTCAGGCCATGTGGCTGGGTAGCTTCTGATGACAGGGCAATTTCTGACTAGCTGCCTAAAGCCTGGGTCTTTTTTTCTAGTAACTGACTTACCTGGACTTGTCTGGACTTGCCCAGTTCTTAGGCCTAGTCTCCTGGACTGACAGTTTGAAGCCTGTCATGTAGTCGGCCTGTCTCATTCCCCCCTTTCAGTAATGGAGCACCTCAAATCCTTGAGATGTTTCTGTGGGCTGGTATTGTTTGAGAGCCATCAATTGAACAGTGGAAATTCATTCTTTAACAAACATGATTAAAGCACTGATAGAAAGTCAAGGCTGGCATCTGTAGTATAAGAGGGCCCATGAGGGCAGAGACAAGTGTGGTCAGCCAAGGAGACCAGTTAAAGAGGAATCATATCAACCCTGAAACTGTTCTCTTTCTGTTCTTCTGTCTTGTAGTTTCTTTCTGACTAAGGCCATGGATTCTTTGACCACCCCTGAGTGGTCAATATACAAACAACATTCCCCACCTAAGGCTGCACAGAGTCCTCCCTGCTGGAGGAACAGTGAGTCTAGGTCTCTTCTGTTCTGTAAGACTACTTCTGCCAGGGAGGATAGGGAACCCTGCAGGCTGTGATGGACTTTTCCATCCCCTTGTATATCTGCATCTATCGCCATTTGTAGGGCCTTGTAATTTTTATTTTGGAGTATTAGGGCTGAGATCCTTACACTAGCAGCTCCAGCCAGCCCTATGCTAAGGAGAAAACCTAGTACCACAGTGGAAATAGCCACTCATTTTTTTTTTTTTTTTTAATCAATTGCTTGGAGGTACTAGCTGGCTGGTGACATCCTCTCCGGAGTATTAAGTCATTCAGGGTACAAGCTGTACTAGAACACAAAAATCTTCAGTCATATTTCCAACTAGGCCATGAATGTATGGAGTAAGCCTCGAGGTACAAGCCCACCAAGCATTCTCTGAGGACAGCATGTATCCTGCAACGGTAGGGGTTACAGTGGAGTTGCAGAGGTGAGAATAGGCTGAGGGTACTTTATTTCCAATGCAGAGTCCCTGTCCTGTTATTGACTGTAGGCTCAGCTTGCCTCTATCTGGTTGCTGCTGCCGTCTGCATTGAGTACCATCTGGAGTCTGTGAATATCTCCAGGGAGAGCTATTCCTTCATAGATAGTAGCAGGGCTGAGCATAACCAGCAATCCTGTGTTAAGTCTGGGTGGGAGGAGTTAAGAACCTGGAAATCGGCTTCTAATAATTGCAGGGATCCTGATTCGGATGATGAAGTGGGCAATGCCGGGGGTGGAATGGTTTTAGGGAGCAGTTGGTTAGAGGAAGTGATACTTCACTGGGGCCAAAGGGTAGTGGGGTCCTGATGAGGGAGTGATGGTGGGCAGAGGCAGAAGTTGGGGGTGGTTGGTTCAGCCTCGCTAATATTTTGTTGGGGCCTAAGGGGACCATGGGTCTCACAAGGCTACATTGGAGCAATTGCTTGGCTCTAGCCTCACTATTGTGCAAAAGGCCCCAATATGGAAAACAACCCACCTGTGGTGGTTTGGATATAGCCTCTATAGACTCCAGTGTTTGAATGCTTGGCCCATAGGAAGTGGCACTGTTAGGAGATGTGACTTTGTTGGAGAAGGTGTAGCCTTGTTGGAAGAAGTGTGTCACTGTGGGGACAGGCTTTGAGGTCTCCTCTGCTCAAGTTATGCCTAATGCAGTACAGTCTTCTTCTGCCTCCTGTGGATCAAGATACAGAACTCCCAGCTCCTCCAGCACCATGTCTGCCGGGACACTGGAAAACAGGGAGTAGAACAAATGGTATTTTCCAAAGAAGAATATACATACACTGTCCCATGCCAAATGGTCAGCCCTGAAAACATACACATAAGTAACATTATATGGCTGAACCAGTTACATTTAGTAATACATATGTATATACAAACACATATATCCATGCAATAAAGTTAGTGACAAAAAGAGGCCATGAGTTTGAAGGACAGTGGGAAGGGGCTTATGGGAGGGTCTAAAGAGACAAAAGGGAAGGGATAAATGCTATAATTAAAATATAAATACAATTGAAAAACAAGAGGCAGGAGAACCTGGGAAAGTCTAGTGACTTCCCTCCAGACTCAAATCTCTACTGTAACAACATACAGGTCACACCAGACAAGGATGATGTCCAGACTCCAAGGATAGTCACTGGGAGTTGAAATCCATTAAAAAAAATCTACATGTGTGCTAAATATTCTATGGGGTTGATTGGCTGAATAAAATTTCTGTGATTTTTTTTTGGAGAGCTGAAATGCCACAGGTTGGGAGCCAAATTATCTTGGGTTATCTTTACTCCCCATAACAGCCATTTGTTTGACCTCATATCTTTGTGACCATCAAGGTGAAATCCTTTTTGTAATAAACAAATAGATAACTAGCTTGCAGCTACCTGAAAGCTAAGAATGTCATCAGATAGCATCTGCAGGCTGCAATAGATTTCCTCACTGTAACCTACTACCTTCATGTTTTCATCGAAGTATTTTTAAGTTTATTTTGTGTGTGTATGTATACGTGTGTGCATTTGTATGCACATGTTTGCACACAGGTCTGTAAGCATATGTGTTTGTGTACACATGGAGGCCAAAAGATAACCTTCTAGTACTATGCATCTTTTAACTAATATGGAGTCTCTTATTGTCCTACAACTTACCAGGGTTGACCAGCAGCCCCAGAGACTTGCCTGTCTCCACCTTTCCAGGTCTGGGATTAGAGTAGATACTGTTATGCTCAACCTTTTCACCTGGGTTCTGGGGACCAAGTTCAGGTCCTCACTCTCAGAATATGAGAGTTATCTCCCCAGGCCCCATTGATGCAGTTTTAAAGAACCTTAATAAATGATTTTCTTTGTTCTGTTTCTTCAAAATGAAATGAAACTGTTACCACCTTGGAAAATGGTATTTGGGGAACCCTGAAACTGTGTCCCCAGACAGTACCTAATATTTGGCCCCAGAATAAGCTCTCTCTTATGCTTTTTGAGAGAGCACTGTGTTTTTTGCCTTGTACCAGTCCATCTATCTGTGCTCAGGAAAGTGCTAAGAAACTTTTTCCAACCATGGGAGGTTAGAATTCCTGGTGTTCTTTTCTCCAATAAAGTGATACTGGATGTATCAACCACTCCAAAGCAGACTTCATCTTCCTGAGTAGTTGACCAACATATAGTGGATTTTATTGGCTTTTGTTTGGTTGTTTGGTTGTTTGGTTGGTTTGTGTTTGTGCTTCTAGACAGTCTTATAGAAACACACAGTGAATCATAATCATAATCATAATACCTTCAGAAGTGCTCATTTGAGACACTGTTCTGAGCAGTCTACTAGCCCTTACTAAAAGCTGTTATGAGGAAGTAGTTGTCTGAACTCTGACACACTAATAGAGAGCAGAGATGAGGGACTGTAGGACAGAGATTTAAAAACAGAAGGTTGCAGCAGCAGCAGTGTGTATAGGTGAGATTGAATCCTTCTGTTTCCAGATGGAGGGGAGGAGGGAACTACTCCAGATGGCAGGGAAGGCTTCTCTACATGCCACCTAGGAACACAGCTCACATGTCTGAGCCTGATTCTCTATCAAAAGGAATGGAAAATCTAAGAGAAAAAAGCACAAGAGAATAACTCTTCTGGATCAAACACTTGAGATACTCCATTGGGGTAAAATACTCCCCTACATTCACTAATGCTGCTAGCTGTCATGTTTTCATGTTCAATTTTCACTCCCCTGCCCCCACAAAGGAAAAGAAAGAAGGAAGGGAGGTATTCCACTTGTCAACCCAACTTCCTGAACCTTTTTTGCCAAACAACTCTGCACTGCCCGCCTAAGCAAATTTCAGAACCCGGAGCTTTGGCTCCTAATTTCCCCAATAGCAATTGAATTTATTTTTAAATTTAGCCTTTTGTAGCCTGAACATTATGCATGTAATTAGTTACACATGTATACCTAATCTAAGTGTCTTTCAAGTAGTAAAAGTCTATCTAGATTACAAAGAAACTCTTTTAAGGTCCCCTGTCTTAAAGGATTAGCTATAGACAGGTTCTGGTAACTATAGATGGGCTGGGCTGCTTACCACACCTGGACTCCACATAGTCCCCACTTCACCTTCTTTTCTGCTACTACAGAAGACAAGCATCCATAACATTCCCCCCTCTTTCTTGCAGCTAGAGGAAGGACATGATTCATGATTCCTAGGAAGGTTTTCCCCAAAATAGCAACAACAATGTTAACAAACCTTTATTTTATTGTATTTTATTTGCTATTATTGTAGTTGAGGGAAGGGAAATACATGTACACACACACACACACACATTGTCAAAATAAACCTTATTATATTTACTATTACTGGAAGTGCATGTCACACAAGGACATGCCAACCTTTGTTTTATTTACTTTTGCAGAGGAGAGGTGACACATGCTACCTTCTTTGGGATCAGTTCTCTCCTTCCTCTCCTATGTGGATTTCCCCACTTCTTATTCCAGGATCCCTGTGGACAGTAGCTGCATACCCCCTGATAATACTGGCTCCTCCTTTGTGAACTGCCTTTGCAGTTGGTCCCAGTCCCTTTGCCTGGAGTTCTGAAGAAAATCTGCACCCAAATAAAAGAAGGTGGAACACCATAAATCAGTTTTTTTAGGATTATAGAACCTAGACTATCTGGTACTCTTCAAGTATGTACTATGTAAGATGATGATAAATTTGTAATATGTAAGATGATGCTAAATTTCATAAAAATAAATAGCATATTTGTCTAAAGAATTGCTTGGATTAGTCCTAGAAGGTTCATGTTAATAACAATGTTCTGACCAAAGAGGAAAAAGACACACACCTTGGATAAGGAAGACCTTACTCAGTGTGTCTTGCCTACTGTTCCACTATTCCAACCCCTCTTTTCTTTCCTCATAAAACCCTTTGATTCTTGGATCTCTAAGTTGGTACCCATCTTTTCAGGGTGCCAGCTCTTGAATAAATCCTACTTTCCCCCCAATTCTTGACTCTTGAGTATTGGCTTTCGTGTGGTAAACAGATGGAGCTGGGTAGAGAAACACTACAATTTCATCCAGTTCTGACATTGTCTACCTGTGAGTAGCATCAGATCCCACAGGCTAAGAACTCAATCCCAGAAATTTGTCCTACTTCAGATGCCAATCACAATCTCTAGTTCTGACCAATACTGGTCACATGACTGGTTGTCTTTCTTTAACTCTGTGAGTCAAATGCTAGAGCAGCTCAAAGTACTCAGAAAACTCTACTTACATGTTCCTATTTATTACAAAAGATTTCACAAAGAATATGGAAGAACAGCTTAATAGAGTGACATAGTGTAAAACATACACACAAAGTGGGGTATAACTTTTATACCCTCTCCAGGCATTTGTCCCTCAAGGCATCTGCATATACTCAGTGGTCCAGAAACATCTCTAAACCTTGTCTTTGAGGAGTCATAGAGAAGCTGCGTGTCAGGAAGCTAGGAGAAAGATTAGGTGGATAGATAGATAGAGAGATAGAGAGATAGGTGATGGATAGATAGATAGATAGATGGATAGATAAGATTAGATAGATGATATATAGGATTAGATAGATGATATATAAGAGATAGATAGATGATAGATAGATAGATAGATAGATAGATAGATAGATGATAGATAGATAGATGATAGATAGATAGATAGACAGATAGACTGTAAATAAATAGGTCAATAGAGAGATATATCTTACTATATAAGTCAGTGTCATCCTACCTGTCTTTAGAATTCTTTATAGATGAGAGAAATAAATGATTGGTTTAAATTACTGTAGATTAAAGTAAAATGGTTTTCAAAACTAAAATGACCAGTTATCATCCATGGGAAAGTAGAAATTATCAAGAATATTCTTTCATGTTCTTTGACCTTATGCTGCTCCTCCGATTTTCAGTATGAAGTAATTTTATGGTTCTGTAAATGATATGTAACCTCTAGTAATGCAAATTCACTCTTGTCCATAAACATGCAAATGGATTCTGTCTGGCAGAGGTGCAATGAAGCCCCCACAGCTCTGCTCTACTAAGCAAATTCATGTTCATACTCCTAATTACCTATATGTGCCTCTGCCCTCTGGATTGTCCTTTGAATTGATTATAATATCTCACTGGTTCCCTCTTCAATTAATAAATCAAATAAAACTTTTGGCACATGCTCATTTTATGTTTGTTTGAAAGTCCTATTTTATCCTGCTAAAATGTTTCTTTTTATTAAGGGTTTTCTCTACCTGCAGCCTGATTAAAAATACAAAATATTAACTGATTCACACACTCAGTATGGCTATATTTGATATACTGGTGGGGAGCTGGTGGACCGGGCAATCAATCTTTTTCTTCAACAACTAGTGAGAAACAAAAACCAGCTTTTTAAGAGTCATGATGCAAGGGAAAAAAAATGTTTTTCTTCTAAAAATCTCAATGTGAAAAAGATGGAAGAGGGAAGATTCATTATGTCCTCTTACCCTTAGACACTACAGAGAGCTGGAAAAGTGACAAGAACTCACTGTTTGGTCTGGAGAGATGACTCAGAGGTTAAGAGCACTGACTACTCTTCCAGAAGTTCTGTGTTCAATTCCCAGCAACCACATGGTGGCTGACAACCATATATAATGGGATCTATGTCTGAAGACAGTGACAGTGTACTTACATATATAAAATAAATAAATCTTTTTTTAAAAAAAGAAAAAGAAGAACTCTCTGTCAACTGTTTCTGACTTGTCTACAGTTTTTGGAGTCAACACAGCCTCCAGACTTTTACAGTCTCTTCATGGTCACCAGAAATCATGGGGAAGGAAAAAATGCACATCTTTTTCTCCCACTTTTCTAGACATTAGCTGGAAGCAAGAGATAGATTACCAGAGAAATGTGTGCAGACAGATTTAAACCTGAGTGTGCTCACCCTGGGTTTGACAGATGGTAGAAGTCATAGAAAAATGAGATTGGACAAGGGAATGTGAGCAGAGGGTAGCAGCTTCGGGAAGCATAGAAAGGCCTGTCTTTCCAGATTCTTCTTGGCATCTGTCTGTCTTTGGAGAGATGGGTTATTTTTTGCTCGGTGTGGAGAGAACATCTCCAAGAAGTGTTCATGCTTCCTGTCAGGTATGTATGGATACCTTCTGCATTCATTACTTCACTGCTTCTCAAATTCCTCACTTTAACCACTCATTATACCAAAGCATCATATTTGCAGGGTGTGTCCTCCATCCCATTACTGGTACTTCTGCAAGAGTTGAAGTCACCACCACAACAAAGCCCCAGCAGCTGAAATAACTCATTGTAGAAGCCTCTGACTGAGCAGGGACTAATCAGTTATTTTCCTGTTCATCACTCCCCTCCTCGTAGCTGAGAGCTCACAGGGCAGTTACAAGAAGGGGCTTGGCTTTCTTTATAACTTTGTGAGATACTTGAGTAGAAGAAGAAATTGACTACAACCAAATCTTGACCCTACATGACTTTTACTCACCTTGTAAACACTAAAAATTGATTTGATTTCTGGGTGAGCTTGTGTACCCTAAAAGGACAGAAACACTCTTACTTTGTTCTCTTTCTCTGTTCACAGCAAGTAACTCATAAAGACAAGAAAGGTTAATCAGGTTTTAGTCTTTTGAGTCTTTGCTATAAGAAAGAAGAGTTCAAGTGTCTCCCTTTCCTTTGTGTTATCTGCCTGGCCCTCCATGGCCACAGCATGTGTCATATTTCTTTTCTTGGAGGAAGTCCCTTAAGGGTTGGGGCATGCCTTTTGATGAGTCTCATAAAGCTTCCAGCACACTGGGGGCATTTCATTTGAATTAAAGAGCATACTGGTAATTGGAATAAGAAATTAGCATTTTTTTCTTTCTCCCAGGGATTTCTTTGTAATTGTCCCTGGAGATGGCCCAAGTTATACCCTAATAAGCACTAGGACACTTTTTGTAAGGTTATTAAAGCATGTCATATCCCATATCACCCCCATCTAATCTTCGGGAGGCTCTGTGGGAAATGGAATTCCACCGACAGTACCTGAAGATGTACTCTCTTGTTTATTGGCATGTTAAAGGTTAGTATCAGCCCAGAAAGAACTTTCAAGAGAGTTGAGTAAACTAGAAGTCCACGTTTGAAAGGGCATATCAACATACTTGAGATAGAATATTTTAGCAAGAAGCCATCTAAACCTAGGCATACATATTCTATCTAAAAGCCAAATACAAAACAAAACAAACAAACAAAATAAAACAACAACAAAACCAAAGCCTACCCTGGGAGAAAGGACTTTAAAAATAATAGCGTTACAATCATGATTCTTTATCTTGGTTGTCAGCTTGATCAGGTCTGGCTTCAACTCATGTCTCTGTGTGGTTCTGTGAAGGTATTTCCTAGAAGGGCTGACTGAGGTCGAACAATTCCCCCAAGATGTATGGTGCCTTCTGTCTGCACCTCAAATGTAAGAAAGACTGAGGCAACAACTCACTTTTTGCCTGCTTCTCTTGGTCCCTTGCAACACAAGGTGAGTGCACCTACTGTGTTGTTACCACTGCTGATGCTGCTGTCATCTTTCATTGACATTTGAACACAGTTTCTTTTACCTTTCAATATTAACTAAAGACCACTGAGTCTCCAGGAATGCTCTAGACCTCTAGCACCAGGCAACAGTGACTGAGGCGTCCAGCCCTGTGGACTGAGTACCTATCAGGTTCTTAGCCTCTCTACTGAGAACTATAGCTATGGTGAACTACCCAATCTGTATCCATAAGTCAATCTAATATAGCCCCTCTTAATAAATACACACTGTAAGTTCGGTTCCTCTAGAGAATCCTAAAAGAGCCCTTAAGCCCAAAGCGGTGGCTTCTGAAATTACCATGCCAGCCAAATCAAAAGTGCAGAAATTAGAAAACAAGTAAGTTAAGATTTTAAGATTCTTTTAGCTACTTGGCTGCAAAATGGCCCAGGACAGAGCCTTAGCGTTTGAAGAGGAATGTTGCTGTGAAGGAACAGAAGAGCTGAAGACAAGAAAATGTAGATACAGAATGCTCCCTCCCCTCTATTCGCCTAAAAGTAGAACACAGATGTACAAAGACAGGAGCTATCCTGACCGCGTTCTACCAAGGAGAACAAAGGCAACTTCAGACTCTTACAGGCCCAGAGCTGGCACGAGGGAATCTACACGGATATACTTTATTGCCTGCTCTTCATCTGACTTTCATTTGCTTCCCCACAAGCTACAGTCACAGTCCTTTAGTCTTATTGCTTCCTTAGAAATTGTTGTTCTTTTTGAAGACACCATACTAGCTAAAACTGAAAGCCTCTACTGTTCTGGGAACTGCTCTTTCCCTGGGTCCTTCCCATGCATACATAAAAATGCATATAGTAAAACTTTCCTTTTTCTTTCCTCTTGTTAATCTGTCTTTTGTCACAGGATCTATTCCAACTAAGAACTTTTGGAGGTTAATGAGAACTATTTGCCTTCAGCTACATTACCATATTAATTTAGGTCACATGAGGAGCTCAAAAAGATGCTTGTCATATGCTACCCAATAAAAGGATATCTTGATGACCTCACCTTTGAGGACTGGTGACCTGAAGACCAAGGAATTTATGAGAAGAAAGGGAATCCTCTGGGGGGGGGGGAGGAAAAAAGATTTTATTTTAAGTTTTTAAAATTATGCTACATGTGTGAATCATTGTGCTTGTGTGTGTGCAGGGCCTGCAGAAGCCAGAAGAGGAAGTTGAATCCTCTGGAGCTGGAGTTACAAGCTGTTTTGAGCCACCTGCTGTGAGTCCTGATAACCAGGGGGTCCTATGGGGGAGCAGTGCATGCATACACACCTAACCACTAAGCCACTTCTTTATCCCCAAAAGGGATCTTTTAAAAAGAGCTTAGCATGACAAGTTGACAGACACACCAACTTGAGAAAGAGAAAACAAGTGCTATGATTTTGATTCACTCTTCTATTGTTGTATTTTATAAAAAGACCAAGATATGTTTTATAGAGTCCAGTATGTTAAGATGGGAGGTGTGTCTCAGTGGGCCCATGTTGAGGGATCCCTCCCCCACTGAGGTACCCATCATACAGTGGGGTATAGTGTACAATACAGTTTATTTAGGGCATGGGAAGGGGAGTGGAGAAGGGAGTAGAGACAGAGGGAGAGGGAGGGGAGAGAGAGAGGAGAGCCAGAGGCTCAGTACTGGAGGAGGCTGTCCCTTGAACAATGCTCAGATCCTTTCTGGAGAAGGGGGAAAGAGGGAGAGATGGAGAAGAAGAGGGAGATGGAGATGGGGAGGGGGAGGGGGAGGGGAGGGGGAGGGGGAGAGGTGGACCAGGAACAAATTGAGGGAGAGGGGGAAGGAGAGAGGTTGGGGGGGGGAGATCAGTGAGAGAAAAGAGTCAGAGAGAGAGAGAGAGAAGGGACAGAGAGAGCAAGGAGGGGCCAAGCAACCCCTTTCATAGTGAGTCATTATAGGGTGGAGCCTAGAAGGAAAGCTAACATCTATGAAGAGGAGAGAAAAAAGTCATTTTGTTGTTTGTTTTCTTTTTCAGACTTCCCAAGTTTCTAGTTAGGGCAGACTCTTACAACAAGGGAGATTAAAAAGAAAAGCAAGCAAGTTTTTTAACACACCCGATGCACACTCAAGGCAACGATTCAACCACACAGCTTCAGCATGAAGTCTTACCAGGTGAGCCTGAGGACCTTAGTTCAATCCCTTGTGGTGTCAGGAGAGCAGATACTCCCAAAAGTTGTTCTCTGACCTCCACGAGTGCAACAAGGCTCATTCACACGCCAACAGTAAATAAAATTAAATTAAATTAAATTAAATTAAAAGATTCTGGCCTATAAAGCATTACAACAAATTTTAGAGAGAAGAAATAAAATAAAATAAAATAAAATAAAATAAAATAAAATAAAATAAAAGCAGTCCCAAACCAAAGGCAGGGACTGCAGGAATGACTCCACTCGCTGGTGCTGGACTTGGGAAAGGTTATAAGGAAGGATCCCTCTGTAAGAGGAAGAGGGAGAATAGAAGAACTTTCATCTGTGAAAAAGCTCTGTCTTGTTAGGCAAAAATAGATGGAAGGCAAAGATCGGCCTTGCATCTTAATGATGTTACCCTAGCAATCCTTCATAGTGGGGAGTGCCCATTCTGGCTTCCCACGGTGTCCCCAGGGGCCAGACACTGCCTGGCACATAGAAGGCACACCATAAATACTTGCTAAGTCAGTGAGAAGCAGCAGGAGGGTCCAATGTTTCTGAGCACTCAGGGGAGGCTGCTTCCATACACAGCACAGCCCCTGGCTCACTTTTGGCTCCAGTGACTGGTCACCATCTGGTCACTTTTCTTCTCTCCATTCTCATTACCAAGCATGGCCCCTAGCCCCTTTCACTATTAACCAATGAGTGTCTCTAACTCAAGGTTAGTGTGTGAAATACCCAACCTTTTTCAGTGTCAGAAAGGATCTGAGCATTGTTCAAGGGACAGTCTCCCTCAGTACTGAGCCTCTGGCTCTCCTGCTATGGAGATGCTATCCCCAACAACTCTGTTCCAGCCTCTGCTGTCCTGCTCTCTGTTTTTGAGGGTGGTTCCTCACTCTCCTATCTCTTAGAGTCCTGGCCATTTCCGGTCTTGATTTCAGTGCTGATAGACTGGAGATGCCAGAAGCAGAGCAGACCGTCTGTCATCATCTCTCTCTCTTTCAAACCATCCCAAACCAAAAATGCCATTAATCTCAATTGTCTCAATCAAAACAACCATTTCCCTCTTCTCATTTGCCCAACTCTTTGGCTACACCAAGAATGGACAGAAGCCTTGAAAATATAAAATTCCGCCGGGCAGTGGTGGCGCACGCCTTTAATCCCAGCACTTGGGAGGCAGAGGCAGGCAGATTTCTGAGTTCGAGGCCAGCCTGGTCTACAGAGAGTGAGTTCCAGGACAGCTAGGGCTACACAGAGAAACCCTGTCTTGAAAAACAAACAACAAAAAACAAACAAACAAACAATATATATATATATATATATATATATATATATATATATATATATGTATGTATGTGTGTATATATATATATATATCCATTCAGAGCTACAGAGGACCCCTTGACAGATCTCAGGGAAAACCCCAAGCCTAAGAACCTTTTTTCAGCCTACCTCCAATATCTGCATGAGTAGAGTACTCCAGTCCATTCACTGTCCACAACACTTTTTCTGAAAGTTGTGCTTTCTCTGCCTCTTTCTCCATGCAAAGGATATGCTACATTTCTACACATGGTCCAGGGCAGGCCAGTCTTGCTCATGAGAACTTTGCCCACTATGTTAATACAGTTCTTCACTGTTGACAAAGAAGAGTTGGTAAGTGATGTAGGGGTGGTATTGAAGGGAGACAATTGTGGAACAACTGTTATGTGCACATTCATCTTTCCATCCCCAAACACACACACTGCATCCTATTAAAGCAAAGATGCGGAGTTTAGTCTAATGTCATCATCCTTGGGAGTTATTAATGGTTGCCTAGAAATAGACTTATCACAGTAGCCTCAATTTGGAATTGCCTAGAATCTGTTTTAACATTTGACAACAGGAAAATGCCAAGGGTCTGAAGCAAGAGAAAAAAGAAAGGAAAGATATGGAAAGATAAATTCAGGGCCATTTGTTTGAAAGACTGCAGATCAATGTGGTCTGCACAAGGGAGAAGCAGATTCTGAGAGATGAAACAAGTTTCAAACTGCAGTGAGAATCTGAGGAGAGGCTTATTTCTAGAGGACGTCTCTGGACTTTGAAGTGATGATTTAATTCTGTCCAGTGACCTCATCAATATCTGTAACCAGGGTGGTCAAGGATGTAGCCCCACCACAGTCAATTCTGAGGAGGGACATGAGAAGCAGGCAGCCATTTCTGTTCTCCTTGAGGTAGGACATGCTTTGGGGGTGTCTACTATACTCACAACCATTTGGGCAGCAGGACAGAAACTTTTCCCTTTAAGACAAAGGCAGATGATACAAAGGGCCAGTTCACTGGGCTATCCCATCCTCCTCTGAGAGCCAAGATTCTTCTGAACCCTTTGTTATCAGGCAGAAGCGTGAGCAGTCTAGTTTCCCTCTTCCCCCAGTAAAGGAAGTCCCTACACTCAACTGAGCCTCTGTCATGTTCATAGTCTTTCTCTGTGGAAACAGGGGAGCCAGTTGGGTTGGAGCTAGACTGGAAATTGAAAATAGGTCAGATATATGCCACATAATATAAAGTCAATAATATTGTGAAATACTCAATACAAAACAGTATTCCCTAATATATCTCTGTCACCTTCTCGCCATCTCTACCCTACTACTTCTCCTCAGAGGCACATCTTAAATTTGTTTCATTGCTGAATTACTTCTTTCCTGGCCTGTACATCCACATTTCTGCATGATACTTATATTGCTATTTCTCGAACCATACAATTTAGACATTATTAATTGACTTCTGTATCAGGGTCCATAAACCCATGCCAAATGATCCCATAGAGAGAGATTTTATATAAGATATCAGAAGATATTAGAATTGCAGAATCACCAGAAACCGGTGGCTCAAGTTCCTGTGTCCCCAGGGCTCAGGAAAATAGGCAAAGGAGATACCTTCCAGATAGCCCAGCATGAGGGGATGAAGGGTACTCTGTAGCCACTGGGAGAATATGTAAATATTACTCAGGGTTTAATCAGTACTTCAACTATATTTTTCTCATAGTAGTTTTCACAAAAATAATGGCAATTTTGGTGATCTGCTTGGCTCACTGTAGAACTGTGTCAAGTCTCCCAAACACTCATAGTTGGTGGCATCTTTCACTCAAATCCAGCATAGACAAGCGTCAATTCCATGTACTGTTTCTCTGCTAACCCCCAGTCCTGCTCCCTTGCCCTGCTTCGGCCCACTGTTCTCTGGAACAAGACAACCCTGAAGGCTCTCCCCTCTCTCCTGCACACAGGCCTCCATGACTTCTTCAGCTTACTCCCTTACTATGCCAACATACAACCCTCTGTAGAAGACTACAAATTTCTGAGAATGCATTTATTCTCCTCTCATGCTCCATTTAAATTCTAGGTGGAAATTTAAGTTCTGCGCGGAATCTTGAAGGCTTTGCTTTCTATGTTGATCATAGTCTCCACCATTGCTTTAGAGAATGTCAGTCCCATTTTGACTTCTGATCTTTATTTTGTGCGTGTGTTACCTTCTTTTCTCTCTGGTATCTCATAATTCTCTCTTTATTCCTGATGTTCAGAAATGTCACAGTAGTGTTCTTTGTTGGGAATTTTTTACCTTCATGGTATTGGCCAATGGAGGGATTTTGTCATTAATATAGAAGATAGTCAACACTTTTTATAAAGACTCAGATAATCAACATTTTAAAATGTGGAACCTGTAATATCTGTCTGGACCAGTCAGCTGTAAAGCTATATAGCAAAGTAGCCACTGACAATACAGAAACAAATGATCATGGTTGTGTTCCAATAAAACTTTATTTCCAAAAAAAGCCGGTGGATAGTTAGCCAGCCCCTGATCTAGATTCTACATTAGGCCTGTCCAACATTGTACCATTGCAAAACAACATTATCATGTTAAAAAGTAATACTCAAGTTTTTTAAAAAAAATGTCAAACATAATAAAACTCATAATGTTTTAAATGAGTTTCTAATTTTGTGATTTTTGTATCTAGGGAATCGTCACCTTTGGGATAAACTCTGTTTGTTTATTCTACCTCTTTGTGTTTTTTTTTTAACCACACCCTGCTAAAGAAACGCCGCCAATGCTACAAAGAGCTGTTCTTTTGTGAACTCTAACAGACTTATTTCTACATTAACATCAGGCTGGAGATATCTTGTCTGTCTAGGTGTAGAGTAGGTATTTGGTTTTACATTATCAACAAATAAGCAACTTACAAATATTCTTGTGTTTCAGGAACTCTATCTCCAAATCTCAAACTAACCAATATCCATTAATAACCAGTATCCATTCAGATGCATGATTGTCTCCCCGGGCTCATATAAAGCCACAGAGAAATGGAATGTTCCTTCCAGCGGTTTCTTTTTTATAACTTTCTATGAATTTGGAATCTGTAATATGTCTTTGGATGAGCCTTTTGAGACCCGAGATTCTGATCTTTGGGTGGTTTGGGTCTAAACGCCCACGGTGCTCAGTTCAGGGATGTTGTCTTGGGTTATTTCCTTAGTAACAACCATGCTTCACTATTTTGTCTTTCTAGCTTTTTTTTTTTTAAATCAGATGTTGGCTCTTAAATCATTTTCCTCTCTTATTTTTGTTTTATTTAACGTGAATTTCTTCCATTACTGAATAGTGGAAGAAAAAAAGTAATTGAAAAAAAAAACTGTAAAATTGAATTTTGTAAGCATGTTCTAAAACTTCTTAGACATCCTCTATCTACTAAGTCTCCCCCCCCCTTTCCTCTCCCCTCTTACCTCCTCCCCCATCTCTTTAAAAATCAGTAGCCTGCTTTTATTTTGCAACTGAAATATTTTTAGGGATATTCTTATGAAGAACTACATTTTGCACTTGGCCCTACACACACCCTAACCTTTCCCATTTTTAAGTTTTGTATTAGTTTTCTGTATTCTTCTATATCAGGGGTTCTGCAGACTTCTGTTAAACCCTAGATTTTCATTTCTATTTAGAAGATGAAGAAAAGTAATGGAAGAATCAAGGCTACCAACACCTAATGGCTGCCAAAGAAACCAGTTCTGATCAACGCCCGTCAGACCAGCCTTCCCCCAGGGCTACTATAATCCTGAGTGAAAAAATTAAATGAATGAATGAGTTGACTGAGTGAGTGAATGAATAGCTTCCTGAAAGCACTACTAAGGGCCTTGGATATCTGAAGACCAGAGAATAAATGACATTTGAAATTGCTGGTTCATTTCTCCTTCCCTCACCTTCTAGCATGAAAACAAGTCCCATTCTTTACCAAGCAGGGAGTCAAAATTCTAATAGACACTCCAGCCTTATATGCTCAAAATTTTCACAGTACTGGGCAAACATGAAAAGAACATCAAGTGCTTTGTTCCACAAAGGAATGCACCAGAAAAGTAAGTCTCTGTGTTTTGTAAATAAATTCAATCTCATCCCTGGCTGCCCCTCAGAACTAGGTGTGAACAGAGCAGACTCTAAGCAGCTAGCTCAGCTGGAGAGAAAGAGAGACAGAGACAGAGACAGAGACAGAGACAGAGACAGACAGAGAGACAGAGGCAGAGAGACAGAGAGAAAAAGAGAGAGGAGCCAAGAGTTTAGTTATTGCTCACCACAAGGAAGGAGAGAGTTTTTAGTTTGGGTCGAAGTCAGACAAGTTAATACATAGGTAATTTTTAACTATGAGAAGTTCTGAATGCCTGAGCATGCATGACCTAATAGCCTAAGGTTCAAAGGAATCCTCAAATATTAGGACCTGTGTGTGTGTGTGTGTGCGTGTGCATGCACGCACGTGTCTTATTCAGCCTTTCTGTAGAAGCAGCTGCCTGGCTGACCCTGGTCATTAGCACTGGAGGGGCAAACCCACCCAATGCCCCACACTCAGAATTCCCATAGTCAGTCTATATGTTACTGCCAATACTTCTGGTGTATGATGTCCCCCACCATGCTCCGAGCCTAGCTTCTTGTGATGTTTAGTCTCAACTGCCAATTTGCATGCTCTAGAACCACTCTGAAAGAGAATCCCAATAAAGGAGCATCTAGGTTGCCTAGATAGAGTTAGCCTGTGTACATGTCTGTATGGGATTGCCTTTGTTTTGATGACTGATGTGGGGAGGCCCAGCCTACTTCAGGCAACATCATTCACTAGATTTGGTTCCTGGGCTACATAAGAGTGAAAAGATGAGCTGCGTAGTAAGCATGCACACATTCATTCCTTTCTGCTCTTCACTGTGGATGTGATGTGACTAGAGGTCCTGCCACCATGACATCCTGCTGCAGTTAGCTGTTACCCAGAACCATGAACTGAAATAAACCTTTTCCCCCTAAGTTGCTTTTTGTTGGGGTGTGTTCTCTCAGCAACAGAAACAGACCTTGGGATGCCACCCTGGGGTCAGTTTCTAACAGATGGCAGGGTACAGTTATCACTTCTACAATGGAAAGGGAAGGTCCAACCAAGCCCTGGCTTTAGCAGACACATCGATCTCATGTCCTGGGCCTCAGGGACCATCAGCTTGATTTTTACCACTGTTCTCTGTGGATAGGATAGTTCTAACTTTGCCCCTTGCTGCTGGCTCATCAGCTTTCTATACTTGGAACCATATCAACCATTTTCATTGTTTTGCATGTTTCCTTCCTACTATGGCTTCATGACACTTTGTTTCTTGGGATTTTCATGTGTTTCAGGAGAGGGAAGAGAAATACATCATTAATTGAGTTTGCTATTGTGACAGCACCATAGAGGGTTCTTACACACACACTAACAACATAAACATGCAACACAATTAATGAGATCCCCATCATACAATGATCCATAGCTGACCAAAACATTTTTTATAAGACACAATATCTATAGTTTTGGAGTGCACCCAGAACCAGACTGTGAAGGAGAGGATACAGCAAGAGACCAGTGCCAACAAGCAAATGCCTCAGCAAACAGCTGCCCTAGAAAGGCAGGCACGGATGAAGAGAGGGATAAAGAGCTCCCTTACAATGCCCAGAGCTGTCCTTTATTGCTGTTGGCTTAGAGTAAGCCAATGTTGAGGCAAACACAGAGGGACCCTTACCTCAGCTCCCAGGCAGGTCACGTAGTCACAGTGACTGGGGCTGCCCTAATGTTCTGGCTGGACCTGTTTTCCTTTCCTGTCTCTCTGTGATTAATTCCAGGACCTCTCTGAGGTGACAGCTGCCCCACACTGTTCTAGTAGGCAGAGTGTCTACTTGTTTCCACATTCCCTTTGAGGGAAGAAAAAACAACATTTTGCACAGATCACCAGGGACCACCCTACCTTGAATTCAAGTTTCTCTCCCAGTTCTATGGCTAGATAGAGAAACTGGCAGTCTCCCTCCCTCATATTAAATGGAGCTAGACCCACCTTTCAGGTATTATACTGATACTGTGGTTCCCAGATGCTTCTTTAAAGAGCTGTCTGGTTTCTAGGCTAAGATCTTAACCACAGTGCTGCACAGACAAGCAACAAGTCCATCCAGAAGGTTCTCCCTCATTTGAGCCACTGGAGAACACACCCAGTGCTCAGCCCAGACCTGGATCAGACCCATGTAGAGTATGCCTGTCTGAGCTACCTCTCTGCCCCTTCAGGTATCCAATTGTAGAGTTTTTCTACAACTTGAGCAGATGGGCTGCAGAAAATCAATTGTATTGGGTCAAGAGCTGCCAGCATCCGTCTGCAGGAAGGCTGCATTTCAGCAGTCAAATAAACCAATGCCTTCTGTAGTTATTTTACAGGGTCCTCCTGTAGTAACAGGGCAGCATCACCTGCCCTGATAAAGGAGCTTTGCCCAGCAGGCTGCTGGGAGGGCATCCACCCAAGGGCCCCAGGTGGGCTCTCTGAGTCGCTTTCTAAAAGAAATAGATGATTAAACTGGAGTGCAGACAAACACCGTGGGTGCTCTGGCCTCTGTGCGACAGCTCTGTGGCATGCTTTTCTGTGCTTGTCAACAAACCACTCCACTGGCCTGCTCTTTCCCTCCAGGGACATCTCTCATTGCAGCTTCATTCAGGAGTCCAAGAGAGCCTTCCTCCCCTCAGCAGCCCTAACTCTGTTTTCCCTGACAATAAGCAGATGTCCAGTCAGATCCAAGCAGATCATGCTTCTAGACCAAGCTCTAGAAGCTTCCAGACATTGGGAGGGAAAGTATCAGATCCAGTCAACAGTATCCCTGTCAAGAGATAGACAGGATAAAGGCTTTTATTCAACATAAAGAAGGTCTACTTTTCTCCTCTTTCTTCCCGTCCCCTCTGCTATAGGCCATGCCTGTCTAGTCCAAGGAGAATGTTTTATCATTAATTCTTCATGGCAGGAAGTATTGTCTCTCTGCTGATACGTGTGTCTGGAAAACATCAACCTCACTTCAAAAAGAACCCCAGTTCCCAAGGATCAAAGGGGCCATGCAACAAAGGTGCAAAATGGGATTTATACCAGAGGAGAAGAGAAGTGTTCAGGGGTGTGTTGCTCTTGGATTAGACCTGGGGGTCTGGCAACACTAGATTCCAAGTAAGAGATTCTTCAAAATGCCAAAGCGTTTTCCAAGTCAAGAGGCAGCAGACTCTATAAACAAGAAGTTTCCCTCCCTCTTCGTCATTTCTCCACTTTGTCAGCCTCCTCTCCATCTGCCTTCTAATCCACCCTTCAGGAGATGACTCCGTTAAAGGAATTGACATAATTAGCACAGCATCTAACTCTGGTGTAGCATTTACTACTGGAGAACACCTCTGTGTCCACACTTACACCACACACACCATAGTTATTAATATATACCTAGCATACAGCAAGCTGAGTGGATGGGAGCGTGTAGCATAATGGTATTTAAATGACATTCAGATGTCTGCTACCCCTGTGTCCCAGATTCTTAAGCTTTTCCAAATCACCCTAAGTTTGAGCTATTCGTCTTCTCAAAGCTCCCGGGTTTCTGAACATTTCTGAAAGGGTCTGTGTCCTTGTGGTCACATCCCCATCTGGTGTTCTCTCCCCTATCAAACTCTCAAATAACTATAGCCCTTTTAGCCTCTTGCAGAATCTTCTCTGTAAGGAAATGTGTCTTCATCTCTTCCAGTCCTGAACCATCAAGAGTTTGGCCAACAGTTTCCCATTAGAATAAACTTCAGGGAATTATTCACATTTTTATTTAGGGCAAAGTTTTCCCTCATTGAATACTGCCGGATACAAATAGGCCACTGGGAATCACTGGGATGTGGAGATTTCATTATAGTGGCATTTGCTATATGGGATTGCACCGAAGTTTGAAATTTTCTATTGGCTTCAAATTGAATTCTTTTTCTCCAACCTTCCAGAAAGTGAGATGCAATTGCCCCAAAACATCATCAGAGTTTTTAATAATATGGAACTATCTGCCTTCTCCCCCAAGAGAAATCATCTCCCTCAGGGGTCCAGGGAAATTTAGCAAACAGAAATGCACCTGGTATACACATTAGGAAAATTTTCTGCCCTCAGGATGTGCATGAGCATCTCAGAAGGAGCTGAGTCAATGTCTTAGGCTTATCTCAAACTAGTAAATATTGTGCTCACATAGATATGGGCCAGCTTCTACATTCTCTCTTACTTTTTTTCTCTAACCTCCAAGACAATATTCTATAAAAGCCAGTACCCAAGTTACAAAAAGAAAAAAAAAGATAGAAAAACAAATCTTCAAAGGAAGTTTATGCCAGATTCAAAAGTGCTTGCCTTCAGGCTTAACCTCTGATGTTATTTGAGGTTCTCTCGGTCTCTTAAGAGAAATTTGCCCATGGTCTCAGTCTCTTAAGAAAATCTGTTGCTGTGGGAAAGCCTTCAGCAGGACAAGCATCCCAGGTTTATGAATATACATGCTAACACTCCCCCCACCACATACACAAACAACCCATCCCCATCAAATAAGCCCTCAGTATCAAGGTTCAGTCAGTCTTCCCCTCCTTGTCCACAAACGGAGTTTATGGACTGTTCTCAACTGCCTAATGGGAATACTGAAGAACCAGGGTAGGCGAATTAAATAAAAAGAAAAGTAGTTACAGGTCAAAGCATTATGTAATATCTACTCACTGCTGGATGTGCCCCTTATCCTTGGTACTTAGTGTTGCTCACCTCAATTAAATTCAGTCCTTCACCTTTTAAGACTTCCTAACCCATGTCACCTAGATTTGGGATTGTCAATTATCCCTGGGCGTTAGAATCCAGGTTGTGCTGGCTAACAGCATGAGATCAACTGCTGGTGTGTGAGCAGTGCGCGTGGGGTGCCTTCAAATCCGATTCAATTGGGCAGCTGCTTATCAACACTTTTCCCCAGAAACCGATTTAGCCTAATGATTATGAGTACCAATGACTTCTGCTTAATTAGTACAGTAATCAGTGCAAACTCCCCCTCAATGGTAGAGACCCATTTGGCAGGTGCCAAGTGATGCTTAACCAGGTGCTAAATAGGTGTAAACTCTTCAGTTCTGGTCCTATCCAGCTAGTTGCCAGCACACATAAAGATGAAGTGGGGTCCTAAGTTTGCCTGGATAGATATAGTTTAAAACTCCAACTTCTGGTAAGAGGCATCATCCCTACCCCAGCACCTTGACCCGATGAGTCCGTGTAAAGGCAGAGATTGCACGAATGGCAGAGCTCAAAGGACTAGAGCACAGCTCCTGCTTCCTGATTCTTCTTCTCTGCCAGCCAGGACTCAGCATCTCCTCTCCAGCTGTATGTTCTAATTTCACCTCTGCTTAAAACTACGGCTGGTTTTGTTGTTGTTATTGTTGTTTTGTTTTGCTTTGCTTTATGCACTGAATGAGCAGAGGGCTACCATCTTAGTGCACTGTCCTGTGGGTCAACAGTGAGACTGTGATTTTGGACCAGAGGGGAAGCAAAGAAAACATTAAAATGGGGGGTGGGAGGCAGTAACTTTCATTGGATGCTGTAGACTAGATAAAGACCATGAATTATACTATTTAATGCTTCCCAGCACCCAGTGTACCCCAATGCTAGGTCAATTCACACATTACATTCTGTTGCTGCTTAATACTGGCCAGTTAGTGGGTATGTATTCTAAGAAAGCCCAGCCTGAAGAGACATGAATATATACATCTCTAGAGAAAGAGATTCTAGTTAGGAGAAGGAATTCATATTTTCCTAATGGCTGCTCATGACCTTCTTACAAACTCCAGTGGACCCAGCCTGAAAACAGAGCTGAAGAGCAGCAGAACCAGGAAGTCTGCATTAAACTGAAGCTTGGACACTGGAGATTGTATGTATTCATTCTGCCTGGAGCTTCCTTTACCTATGAACTTCTACTTTATGCTAGCAAAGAACTTTTCAGAATGTTTAAGTCAAATTTGATTGACTTCTATATTATTTGCTGCTGAGAACATTCTAATTAAAATGGCAACATTTTGGTGAAAGAATTGTGACATGTATTTTATGGCTCAAAGACCTAAAAGGTTAAATAACTCAGCCAAGGAACTTGCTATGTCAGGGTTTAAACCCAGGGCTGCCTAGGGTCCTTGTCCAAAGTGTCCTCAAAGAGTAAAAGGCTCTTTACTCTTGAAGGCTGTGTTTGCCTTCAAGGATGGCCAGATTTCATCCTTAACAGCGTCTTGGTTTTTAAAAACAAGTTATTTGGAATCAAGTTTTTAAAAAATCAAGTGAGTGGTCAGGCTGAGAAGTAACATGCAGGGCTTAGGTTTAGGGACCTCCTCCCTTGTGGCCAGAGGTTGTCCTTGGGGATGAGGCGTCCAGTTTTTGAACAATATCATCACTGTCATGCCAAAAGCCCAGTCTCCCAGGGTAGCCATTTCTTTAACATGTATTTGTTATGATCTCTCATTTAAAATTTTTAAGCCATCCCAACCCCACTCTTTAAGTAATTTCTGATTCCACCAGGCCGTGAAAATGTTTTTATATACCAACTCTTTTCTCCATAGCAAGCAGGCATCAACTAGTTAGTTGAGGTAGATCTTTATAACTTTAATATAAATTGTTCGAAGATATGGACCTTGCATAGACACTACTGCAGGGGAATAAAAATACTCTAAACCATTATCATTAGTATTCTTACAATGTGTTTAGGCCACATTATTTTAAAATGATCATGTATCACCTAGCATCTCTTAAGTAAAACCTTTCACCCCTGATTTTAGAGGTTTTGATCATGGATGGACGTTTTATTGTTAGAAAGAGAATTCTGCCAGAAGTTCATTAAAGTGTACATGCAGGAGAACTCATACCCACAGATGCTACATTGGGTGCCCCCAGTTCCAGCCTCATGTCCCTGAAGACAGACAGATTGATTGGTGTTTGAATGCAATCTGGGATGTAGGCGGTTCATGGTTGACGGCCTGGAACCTCTGACTGGTTCAGTAGTTGTAGAACTGGCTTTTTCTCTTTAATGAACAATCAATAGGGAACAAAGTTGCCGAGTTTCCACTGTAGGGAAAGGATCATGGGATGAGCGAGTAAACAAAGGAGAAACACTGTGACAATGGTAAAGTGCCAGCTCCTGCACTAGGACTACAGTCCTCCTCCTCATCATTGTTATCTCTGATAATAATTAAATACTAGGGATTCTGTTTAAGGACAAGAAACAATCTTTATGATTCGATGATTCAGAACTTTGTTCTGTTGCTCAAACTGGGCTCATCCAATAATAGTTCTGACTTGAGCAAGTGCCTCTTTCTCTGTGGTTGTGATGGTTAATACTGATTGGCAAAGCTTGGGTATGTCTTTGTGGATGTTTCCAGAGACAGTAGAACCATGGGGGCTCTCGTTTAACCACTGGTTGAATCCATTGATGGATTCGAATCTGAACAGCCTGGTGGAAGGTGGTGGGACTGGTAGGACCTTGCAGGAAGAAGGCATGTATTTAAAAGATACATCTTAACCTAGCCTGTTTCTGTTGTTTCTTTTGGCTTTCTGGATGCTATGAAAGGAGCAACTCTGTCCTGCCCATATCAGTGCCGTATCCTGCCTCATCTCTGCCCGCTGATAATGGAACCAGCTGACTATAGTCTGATCTCTGATACAATGAGCCTGAATAAATCCATCCTTTTTAAAATTATTTCTCCCAGGTGTTTGCTCACAGGAATGAAAACTCTGACTAACATAGCTAACGACTAAGGGGAAAAAACTTTAAAAAGTTTTGCTAATTAGTAACATTCCTATAGAGAAAGAACCTAAGAGCTTATGTATATGTGAATAGACGTCTCTGTTTGAGATAAATGGCCCAAATTTCTCTAGAAATATCTAGCCGGAAACCTCACCTTCTGAGAATGTCATTAACAAGCCGAATACACTCATTGTCTCCATTCTATTTGAGCCCCACTGCAAGCCAGAATCTGTGATCTGGGACCAGCTGCTCTGCCAAGCACGGATTTTAATGAGGGACTCCGAGATGGAAAGTCATGGATGCCACCACTTTTCACATTACCACAGGCTGCTGATTGGCACCAAGGAGGCTCGCCAAGGTCTTAGGGTGTGTTCGAGGGAGCAGTGAGCTGTGTGCAGATAGCTTTCTCACATCTTGTTGACAGCTAGTAAGCGCAACCAACTCAAACACAGCTCTAAGCCACATGAAGCTCACACAATTAAACGTATCTCAGTAGAAAATGTGAAACTAGACTTAATTTCATTCAGCTGCATTCCAGCTCATTTCAGACACAGGGGAGTGGGTGAAATCATTTTTGTTTTGTTTTATTGTTAATGCAAACCTGACTTCTCTGAAACCAATTTTTTTTCCTTAATACATCTGTTGTACCTCACACTGACCAGTATACAGTTGGTACTGCAGTACTTCATAACTTTTATTATGGCTTATAAGTACATATTTTAATAATATTTTTATGTTTTGAAAGCCTCATACATTTATACAGTGTTCATTGATCTTATGTATCACCCCTTCTAGCCCCTCCCTCCCCAGTGCCTCTACCTCATCTCCCAAATTTGTCTTCCTTTTTGACTTTTTATCTTGTTATTAGTAGCCCTGAGTACAATTTGTACTACCCATATGCACATTAGTTGTGACCCTCCTCCAGGACATGAGCCACCCACCAATGCAATGGCTGTCTCTCCTAAGGAGAGTCTACAACTATATATTTATGAATTAATTCATCCAAGAGTTTTTACTTACTATTTTGTCCCCACTGTGTGATACAAAGTAGATAAATATAATTAGTCAGTGTCTTGTATAGTATTTGCCCACAATACATGATACAAAGTGGATACTTTCTGACTATTCATTGCCTAAGCAAGCATTCCCTATATGAGATGCAGAATTCTACAGGAATGATAAATTAACCATGATTTGGAACATGAAATTCTTGAGCTAAACCCCAACTATGATTGGGAATGCCATGAGCCGGAGGGCAGCCCGGCCTACACAGTAAGACTCTGTCTGAACAACAACCAAACCCCAGCTCAGCCCCTTTCTTAGTAATATGGTTCTGAGCATCTAAGTTCCTTCCTCTAGAAATGAGAATAATCAAATCGGAGTATTTTAATTTATTTTTCATGTGGTAGCTGTGAGAATTCAGTGAAATAACATTTTCTAGAATCTAGTTTCCTAGAACCAGAGTCTGAGAAAAAGACTCCTGAACAAGTTTACTTTAAGAAATGCTCCCAGGGTTTAGTCCACACAAGGCCTTGGCTTGATTCTAAGAAACGTTTCCAAGAGAAATAGATATGGAAGTGGAGAAGGCAGACTGGAGAAGCGAGAGAAACCAAGTGAAGGTGGAGTCTCTTAGACACTCTCAGCACTTCAGAATCTCAAGAGAGATTCCTCAGTACATTATCCGTGACTTTGTCCTAATCCCAGGTAGAGGGGCTGGCAACTCATGTTCTGCACCTGTCAGTCACTGGCTAAGGCTGGACTGCCAATCAGAAACTCCAAGGCACTGGTGACCTGTGTGTCTGCGCAGAGGGCCTCCAGTGGTGGAGACAGCATCCCAGAAGAGAGGGGTGGAAGGAAGCAAAAGGACTGCAGGACTGGTAGAAACTGCATCTGAACATCATCTATTCATGGTCCTGTGCGGCACAGTATCTAAAATCCAGACAATGTTTTGAACTATGGGCCCTTCCCTAAAACTGAGGTTTTGATGCCCTGCAGAGAGATTTGAAGGTAGCCAGGCTGGGGTGAACGAGAGACCGATATGAGGTTAACATTAAAATAATGAACAGGAAGTAATTTGGAGGAAATGAACTCTCGGACGTTTTTAGCATTAGACAGGAAACCATTTCCATCACCCTAATAGATAAAATCCAGGAGCTGACTCTTGAACATTTTTCATGAATCTTGGAAAATAAATCTCTTTTAACATCTTTGCTCTAGAAACAGCTTTCAATACCTGCAAAGACACCATTGGCAGCCACCAATGTCTATCCCATTGATAGACAGGGGATCTGTTTAGAATATATAATCTTTAAAAAAAAAAAGATTTATTTTATGTATATGAGTACACTGTAGCTCTCTTCAGACACACCAGAAGAGGGCATCAGATCCCATTACAGATGGTTGTGAGCCACCATGTGGTTGCTGGGAACTGAACTCAGGAAGAGCAGTCAGTGCTCTTAACTGCTGAACCATCTCTCCAACCCAGAATATGTAATCTTAAAACCAAAAGAAAAGGTAAACTTTCAAAGTGAAGAGAAGTTAAGGAATAACTTTCAATCATTGAAATCAGGGTGCCTCATTCGGGAATTATGTGGGATGATAGAAGTTTGACTCCTTTTGTGTGAAGAAATGGTTCAAAGCCATTCAGCTGCTACATCTCAGGGTAGAGAAAAGGCTTTATTCCTGAAGAAAAGAATAAAACCTCACCACAAAGGCCCAGATTTGGGCACAGAGCCCCCAAACTCTACTTATAACCTCACATTTTAATTTGTTAATAAATATTCACTGAAACTTAAGCTAGGCTCTCTGCTGCCTGCACGGGCAAACAAAAACAAGTGGGGTGACCCCACCGTTCATGTGATAGGGAAGTGGAGCCCTGAGCGAAGGCCTGCGGCTTGAGAACAGAACACTAAAGGCAAAAAAGGCACACTGCCAGCAAAGGTGGCTGTGAGGGCCAGGTACCAGCCTGGTGGGTGGGTGTGGGGTGAGGAACTCCAGATGGATCCTGGGTAAAGGTAGCTACAACTCAGGAGGCGAGAGCAGAGGGTAAGAGAGGAATCAGAAGCAGCCCAGCCTACTTGTGTAGGAGGAATGAGTCAGCATGTTCCGACTGGCAGCCCACAGTGACCCACACATGCGAAATAGTTGCTTTTGCGAATCTGCTAACTCCGAAACTGGCCTGATGCCAAGAGACAAATGACTACAGATTATGTGACCAGAACAATCAATCAGATGGTGCCAACTACATGGACCAAGCAGTTATGGACTAATGGGGCACGGGTGGAGGGTAGAAAGACACACACACTCTAATCCTGTAGTAAACAAGTCTGTTCTGCTTCTTACCTGACTCTGAGAATACAGGTGGTTAACTCTGAGCCTTCTTATCCCTTATCCTCGGGGACCATCCCAAGGGGCCAAGGGCTAGGGCAACAGACATGAAAGAAATTTCTTTCTCTCACTTCTTACCTTAAACCTCCCAAATAAATATCTGCTTTTGGAGAACTAGGGAAGGGCAGAATTCTGTACCTCATTCTCTCTCTTACGTCTCCTCAAGGCAAAAGATAAGTCATATCCATAGGGTGAAATTATACCCTCAGGGAGCTCAGATAATTTCTAAGGCCTCTTCCAGCTCCCATAATTCTGACTCTATGACTTTTCCCTATGATAAGGGAAAGACAGTATTGGGAACTTAAGTAGCTTGGCCACTTGACCAAAGATTTGCCAAGAGATCATTATCTTTTGACTTTTCTTTGCTAGTCTGTCAATTTCTAACCTTCCCACTAAGAAAATCCTAACTGGGGGTAGCTCTAACCTCTAAGAAAAGACTTGAAACCCAATTAAATGTACAGAAAGATTTAAGAAGATAGGATGAAAGAAATTGATCTTCAAGGAGCCTGAAAAAATACAGACGAAGTGACTAGAAAGTGCTGGTGTGCTGACACCGCTGTCCAGAAGATGGTGGTCCTGTAACTGGAGTTGTTAGGGCAAGAGCCTGGACTTGAGCAATCCCCCATGTGTCCTCACCCTGCAGTTAAAAAGACAAGTAATAGCTCAAAGCAGAGAAAGGAGATTTTTTTTAGATGTGGTCACACTGAGAAGAGCAGCAGATAAAGGGCCCAGCCACCCTGTGCCTATCTTCAGAGTATTAACATGAGCTTGAGATTTAAGTAGAGAAAGACTTGGTGCAAAAGGCAATGGTTATGCATAACCAAGTAGATATGTTCAAGGCGTGGTCCAGTTCATCACTGTCTCAGTTCTGGCTGGCAAGGTGTTACTAAGAATCACTTTTTTCAGCGATCATCACTTCAAGGGATCAATCTGGCTCCTGCAAGATGATCAGATCTGTAATCTTGCTACCGTGTATAATTACCCTCCTGAGGGGGAACTCAGTCTTGTGAAGGTTTGATCTTCCTGAAATCTAAGGTTTTAGGACAATGACTTATCTTTGTGATGTCACCTTGAAGGGGGACAAGATAGACTAGAAAGATACTTAACTCCTTGAAGGTTTCTATGCTGACCAACAAAAGTAAGCAGTGGACCAAAGTAAAGGAGACAAATACAGAACAGAAGTCCAGATGCCAGGCTTTCATCCTTCTTTGAGCTACTGTGTGGAATCAATGCTTTTATAGAAAATGGAGTTTCTGAGTTGCCAGTTACGCACCCTTTTGGAAGCTTGTGCCTAATGTACAACTTTTAAAGATATAACATGTGGATTTAGTAATATAGACAGAAAGCACCAACCGGCCATCTAAATATTCACACATGTACACATACATACATGTACCATGTGTGCATGGACACAAGTGCATGTGCATGCACCTGGGAACACACACACACACACACACACACACACACACACTCCTCTACCCCAGGAATTATGTTTTCCCATTAGAAATAAGAAACCAGGATTTTTCCTCTTCTATATCATGAGTTTGGTCAGGTGTGACATAGTTTCTTTGAGTCTGAGTATCTCAGAACAAAAGCTCAAGTGTGTTAAGCCACAGAGCTTAAAGGTGACACCAGCTGGGCCCGAGGTGCCAACAGAGCAGTCAGCTCACCTCTCCTTCCTGTAACACGTGTTTATTCCTTCTCTATCCCAACTACACAGGAACTCTGAGCAGTTCCAGGTCTTGGAATCACTCTGCCATAGGGTAGAGGACTGGACAATTCAAGGAGAATTCATGGTGGGTCTAGGACTTTGATTTCTCCTCTCCTGAAGCAGTCACCTTGGCACTAAGTATGCTTAGTCTAATCCTCTTTGTTCGGGAGCTGCCTCCCCAGAGTACGTACTGTAGCAGTTTTGCCATCCCAGATACTTTTTGTCTTTGAGGAGATGGAAGATAACTTCACTGAGACAGTGGAATAACATCTTATCCTTGCTAGTCTCCTTGTTGTCCAGCCCAGGCCAGGCAGACATGGCTACTCCCACACTCCTACCCATTACTCATTCTGCCCTCTTGCACTCTTCACCCATGTCTCTAGGTTTGGCCTGAGCACCCAACTCCCTGCTTCGTTCTGCAAGGACTGGTCCCCCTGTAGTACTCACTGATTCTCATTCTCAATGTCTAGAACATGCACACACCCGCAACAGTGAGAGAGGAGCTAGAACAAGGAGTGTGCACGCAGTCCCAGAGCCTGGAGCCAGTGAAGCAGCCTAGCAGGAGCTGTGTTACTAAGCCTAAGATTGTGCAGCCAGCCAACGCCATTTTAGATTTTTAGGCATGCTGAAAAGTGATGCATTCTGAAGGAAACAGAGGACTGCAATAATACCATGGCGCAGGATGCCTCGGGTGCAGAAAGCAGGCAGGAAATGCCTACTCGTTAGCATGCCTCTGCACAGCTGCATCTTTCAAGCCTGATTAATACTTAATGTGACTGTCTTTTAAAATCTGTCACTATCTGGCAGCACTCACACGACTGCCAGCGACAGAAGCACAAATATTTGTATTAGAGTGACGTTGTCTGGGAGGGTTGGATGACTAATAAGTTTTGCCTGGCCACCCACAGACATTTTGTTTTCTAATTTATCTGATAGAAATGCTAACCAAAAGCACTAGGACCAGAGTAAGAAGAGAGAGAGAAAAAAGGGGGTGGGGGAGGGAAGGTAGGTGTTTCTTTAATCTTTGAAAGGGTAGTCTATTGCTTAAAGGGACTCATAAGTGAATTAAAAAGTCTTCAGAATCCTGCTGGATCCATGGCAGAAGCTCTTGAAACTGGAATTCCAGCAAAAAGCAGACAATGCTCTGAAGAGAGGATCAGAGGGGGAAAAAAAAAAAAAAACAAAAAACTTAAAATCTCAGAGAGGGAGTGGGAAGGACAAGATGGGGTGGCTTTGCTTCAGGAGAACAATAGTAGGGTTTTTTGTTTTTTTGTTTTTTTGTTTTTTTAAATTTCAGAGAAAATGCACACAGAGTACCAGCTGCTGTAACTTCAGCAATTCATACAGAGCTACACTAAATGTTCCCAAGTGAGAAAGAACTTCCTGAAAGCCACTGTTTGGTGAGCAGCTGTGTAGCTCTGGGTAGTTAGCAAAGCCTCTGTCCGCTTCAGGCAACTCTTAAGTCAGGTGGCTTCTCACCCCTCAGGGGTCCCATGGGGTACTATGACCTGGCATTTCTGATGTCTAGTGGGAGCATCAAATATTTTTCATTGTGGTCAAGCTATTCAGAAGTGCTAGATCTTGGGTGGTGTGTTAGGGAGGGTTATGGGCCCAAAACATTGGGTTATTTTATCTTATTTTATTTTGAGACAAAACCAGCTACTTAGCCCAGGATGGCCTGGACTTCAGAATGTAGCCCAGGATGCTCTCAAACCATCAGTCTTCCTTCCCCAGCGTCTCAAGTGCTAGCGTTACAACCGTGAGCCGCCCACCCGGCTCAGACCTTGAATTTAATCTCATCTCTACCTTTGCCAAGTATGTAATCTTGGGAAGTGACTTGAATTTTCTGGGCTCCAGTTTTCTTATCAACAAAATGACAGTATTCACCTCAGTGGTGATTTAAGGATGACATGACTTAATCAACATGGTACCATCATTCTTGGAAACCTAAACCTTCCAAATTCTCTCTCACACACACACACACACGCACACCCCACTCCTTTTTTTTTTTTTTTTTTTTTTAAATATTGCTTTACTTCCTTCTCATGCAGCATTACTTTTCAACCACTCCACCCGTGTTAGCCCCTTAGTCTTGCTACCTTAGCTTGATACTCCTCTTCATGAGAATGACCCCCAGAGGCCTTCTCTTCCCATTGCCAGAACTGGATGTAGAACTCTCAGCTCCTTCTCCAGCACCATGTCCACCGGCATGCCACCATGCTTCCTGCCCTGATGATAATGGTCTAAACCTCTGAAACGATAAGCAAGCACCTTATTAAAAGCTTCCCTTTGTAAGAGTTTCCATGGTTATGGTGTCTCTTCACAGCAACAGTACATGACTAAGACAATAGACATGTTATATGCCATGACCTCTAAATAATTGATGTGGAAATTATATGAAATTTAAAAGCTGAAATCTTTATATCATATCTCTCAGCTTGTCAGTCAAGCCTCTGCAGAACAAGAACTAAAACATTTATAACTTTTTGACTCCTATGTATGAAGGGGGTGCTCACACCCAGACATCCCTAAACAATGCAGAAACCCCTATGAATGTGAACATATGCTGTTCTCAAGCATCTAGGTCTTAAATCTGTGCAGTCTTCCAAGTATCACTTAGCAGAGCTTCTCTACACTCTGAGGTAGCACAGAAGGAACAACCGTCTCCCAAGAGCAGCAACAGCTATAAAATGCTGAAGCCCAGGCTCGTTTGCAAGTCCTCCCCTCCACTCATCCGTGGTCTTGGTGTCTCCTCTGGTTCTGCTCAGGACCCTCATGTCTTCCCCACTGGCCTCATCTCTCCTACAGAGGCGCTCGAGAGCACCCACATCTCTCTGAAGCCTTGGACTCCTTTGTAAGTTCCTGGATCATTTATGTACCTGCCCCCTGAACATTTCTCCCTGGAAATTCTCTGACAGAAATATCCACACTGACATCATTATTTCCACTCTGCAAACCTGACCTTTTTCTTGGGTTTCTCAGTTTAGTAAATAGTGGTTCTGTCTACCATTTCCCCAGCTGGAACTCAAGGAGCTCAGGACATTTGTCACTCAGCAGTCACTTGGGACAAGTAGCTCTCAAACTCCCCAATGGCTCCATATGAAAGACCCCCAAAGGGAGACCCTCACTCAAGTCTGGATTAGCGCACACCCAAAGACACACAAGAGACCTTCTTGATGCAACAGCAGAGGCAGTTTATTGGTGAGGGCCCTCGGGTCGAATCGTATCTCACGCAGGAGATAGAGGATTCAACCAAGAGCCCAGAAAGTTTAGAATATTTATAGGTAGAGTTAGGGAGGGCAGGAAAAGCTGGCGTGGTTGCATGTGATTGGGTCTGCAATTTACGCAAGCAATCATTAGGGCTGACGGGATGTTGATCCAGCAGGATGTTTACCTAGCAGGATGTTGACTTAGCAGGATGTTGACTTAACAGGATGTCTAGTTATTTTTTGACCATGAGACCTTGGACCTCCTGGAAAGGGAGAAGAGTAAATACCAGGTGGTCCATTACTCACTTGGGCTTGTTTGGACTTGTCTAGGCACGTCCTTTCATGTCTTTTCATTTCTTGGTAACCCTGCCCCTGGAAGGACGTGATATTTTTATTATGGCTATATTTAACAAATTGCTGGTGGTCTTTGCTGACCATGAATTTTGTTATTGTTTCAAGCTGTCTTCAAATTTTATTCTCACACATATCTATGGCCATTATCCCACTGACTCTTTCAAAATATAGCTGTCATCTTCTCTTCCAATCTAATAATCTTTCTAAAATATAAATCTAACCATTTTATCCTTCTCAAATTCATCTACTTACTGATTTATTGTAATGAAGTATTTTGTCTGCATGTATGTCTGTGTACCATGTGTGTGTCTGATGCTCACAGCAGCCAGAAGAGGGTGTCAGATCATCTGTAACTGGGGTTACAGGTGGTTGTGAGCTGCCATGTGGGAGCTGGGAATCAAACCTGGATACTCTTGAAGAGCAGCCAGTGCTCTTAAATCTCTGAGCCATCTCTTCATTCACTAACTACTTCATTCTTGCTTAAATCCTTTCTGGCTTTTTGACTTAGTGTGATGTTCAAAGGGTTTACACAGCAGCTCAAGACCTGGCTCTGTCCATTTCTCTAGCCTCTCTTCCTTCCTCAAACTCTACATTCCAGCCATGTTAGAAGCTTATACATTGTCAATTTTCAGCTTCTCTACTTGGAATATCACTCTCTCTACTCTTGGATACTTTCTACTTCTTTCAAAGCATTTTTTATAGAACATTTTTCTGTTTCATTAAGGAGATTTGGTTACCATAAAGTGTATTTCCAATTCACTCTCTGCTAGTTGAAAATGCATGAATTATATTGTGGCAACAACACACCCCTAAATCTTGGTGACTTAACACTACAATATTTTATTATTTAACATTTAATTTAGAAATAATTTCAAACTTACAAAAGTTTAAAAACTAAAAATAGAGTTAAAAACTCCTAAATACACCCTTAACAAACACCTCATTAAAATCCTATGCCATTTACTCCACTCTTTGAGCTATCATCTCTACAATGCATTATAGCTTTTTGCCTCTCAATCCTTCAATCCTTCAGTGCATCCATGCTAAGACTGGGAGGGTCTTCATTAAGCACAGCATACATCTTCTCTGTTCATGCAATACTGTTTTAAAATCTAACCTGACATTCATATTTCCATTTTGCCAGCTGATCCAATTATGTCCTCTATAGCAAACCCTTGCAAAGCAGGATCCAGCATAGAGGACAATATTCCATTTCGCCATGCGTCTCTTTAGTCTCCTTTAATCTGGAACATTGCCACAGTCTTTGTCTTTTATGATGTTGACATTTAAAGCTTATTTCTCAAATCATAGTCTAAAACGGAGTAGACAGCCTCCCTATCCACCACCCCGTCAATTTCACAGCTATCATCTCTAGAATATGTGGTCTCTCCCAGGCCAAGGTAAGGCCTGAGCAAGCATGAAGACATTTCTCTTGTCCTCACATAACATTAGTGAGAATTAATCACACATCCCTATTAAAAGCAATGGGCTGAGAACTGTGAAAAACAAGTAGTTAAGTACCAAGAGTCTATTAGACTTTCTACATGTCTTCCATGAAATTCATCATGTACTATTACAAACTCATGTGTAGGTTCAATGCTATCACAGCAGGGGCTGTGTTGGTCATTGGCATCCCTCTGGTCCCTGCTGTTTATCCCTTATATGACCCTAGAACATAGTCAGGCTTCCTAAAATTGATTAGTGAATAATCTGGTGTCCTGAGTTCTCATACTGTCTCCAATATCACACAACCTTCTATAATCATTTATTATTCTAAGCTTAGAATGCGCAAAATATAGTCTAGACATTGATTGCAGTCAAATGTCTTCCTTAATCTCTAGTTAAATAATTCTAGAGTGAAAAAGCAAACCTTAGTAACAATCATAAATTAAGCAATAACTACTTGATTGCGGTTTGAATTTTTTCCTTTAATGTCTATAAATTCTAAGATGACTACTGTCTGCTTAGTAGGATACATGAATTAAAGACAAGTAAAGATAACATTTAATTCATATAAATAGGAGTCACACCTACAGAATTCTCCTATAACAACATCTTGGAGACTTTCTGTCTCTTCACAAGCCCTTGCATAGCACTGAGCACATATGCAGAAGTCATTAAGAGTAATATACAAGATCTAAGTCCTCAGTGTCACAACTCTAGAAGCATATCCTCCTCACCAGACTGGCCATGCCAATGGTAGAGACCCGAGACCTTAGGCTGCTTTGAGCATGCTCTCTCTCCCTTTCACCTGCTCACCTGGCCAAATCCCATCTCTATTGAACTACCGGTGCCTGTTTAGCCGCCATCTCACCATCCAAATTCATCTCTGAGATGTTTTTTCCCCAGGCTCTGGCTTTGAAATCTCTCACTGCATTTGTAATTAGCTGTTTCCATGTCTGCTCCTCACCTCTAGCTCCAGGAGCTAAGTCCTTGTTTTCTTCACCTTCATCTTCATGTTAATTGGCCAGACTGGCTATACATCTGATGGCATCAACTTCAAGGCTCTTCTGCAGCTCTGTGGTTTGCTACTCAGAAACCCCAGCTTTGAACTACCCCTGAAATTGTGGATGTTCTATGGCAAGCAACGGCTAAAGAAATCTATGCGTCATCCCGGCTACTGGGTGATGGTGGCTTTCATCGTGTTTCTTCCCTTTAACACAGCACAGTTAGTGCTTTTGTAAAGGCTTTACCTTGAACATCCCTTACTAATTAAGCCCGTTTCTCCCTGCCAGTTTCTTTGTACTGCAAATGGGATTCAGCTCAGGCTGCTGTGTGATTTGCAGCCACCAGAGTTACAAAGGTGCAGGGTGCCCAGAGTGCACCCTGAAAGTGGGAGAGAGGGAGAGAGGAATGACAAATGGTTTATTTGTTCTAAGAATTGCATATCCTCTCCTGGACTTTCTTACTAAGCACTGAATTATTTGACACTTTCTCCAAAATGCAGAAAATAAGAATTAGGTGTTTGGAAAGCTGCTGTAAAGGATTAGTGCATTTGGCCAATGTGAAATAATCTTTTCTCAGCCTTGCATTTTCTTAATAGCTAACACTCATATGGAAGTTACTATTTTAAGTACTTAATATATAAGAACTTTAAATCCTCGTACTAGGCCTGGAAAGCAGATAACATTGTGGTGCCTACTTTACAGAAACTGAGGTACAAGGAGATAACTAGGTATTGCATTACATTTCCTGTGGAGACATACAAAAACATCCATTCACCACGGAGCCCTGGGCACTGACAAGCCAAGGAAAGGAATCCTTTCAAGTCCTGCTTAGGGAACTAATAAGTTTATTGTGGTTACTTACAGGAACACAGTGACTCAAAGGCAGATGCAACAGAATGCTGATTCCTGAAATCTGCATTGCTGTAGCCCTCACCCCCAGTCAACCTTCTACCTCTTGCATATCCAAGTATCTTTAGGATCATCCCCACCAGAAAGACAAGGAGTGATGACCTGAAGGGGTCCCTGGAGGTGTCACAGCAAATGGGGAAATGAATCACAAAACAGGAGAATGAAAACTCAGTTCAGATCAACTGCATCAACTGGATCAAACTCTGGAGAGTTTGATGTCAGGTGGTTTATTGTCAGTATGTTCAAACACAATATAATTTGGAAAACAGTTTCCTGGTGTAATACAATCCAGTGCACAGGAAAGTTTAATTACTTCAACACTCAACTCAAGGTACATGCCATTTCTTCCAACAAAAATGATTCTGGAGATAAGCTATCTGTATTAGCTTAAGGGTCTAAGAAAGGATCAGGCCTAATCTTGGTTATATAGATAATGTAGATATCATTTGGGTTATTAGCCACCTCTGGTCCTGGGAACTTGGGGGAGCCCCCGGCTATATAGGCAATGTAAAGGTTATTTAGATTGCTAGCCATCTTTGGTCCTGTTGTAAGAGTTTGATAGGACCTAGCCCAACCTGGCTGTTAATCTCCGCCAATTCCCAGTTTTCAGAACATGTTTTATATCTTTTCCACTGAAAAGACAATCTCGAATGTTTAACATTCCTGGCTTCCCTGCTGACCTGTGGGCACAGAATCTTTGAGCACCCACAAAGACTGGAATCTCAGATGAGGCTCTTATAACTCTCTTCCTGCTTCTAACAGGGGATATTTGCTGCTTTGTGGATAGACAGAACATTGGTGGAAATGTCCATAACATGCTTACTAAGGAAACCCATAATGTGCATGTAATTACTGTTGTTATCTTTGCCATCCTTTTTATATCAAAAAGCATTCCACAGCATATATATATATATATATATATATATATATATATATATATATATCAGACTAAGATGGATTCCTATAACCCCAAGCTCTGAGTTATCATATGAACATTAACAATTACTGTTGCAATATTGAAAAATTAAACTTAAATAGCAAACATCATGGGGCACATAAAAAAATTACCCAAAAGCTCCACCTGCCTCTCCCCACAGCATGGGGTTTAGTTTCAGAGTGAGCCCTACCCTGCAGATCCACGGGGTAGCTGAGTCAACGCCAAGCTCTTGGGCCCATTCAGTGTGGGCTTGAATATTGGTGAATGGCCTCACTGGAGTCTATTCCATTCTAGAGTTCAGCCGCCAAACCCTTCAGCCTCCTGAGAACATTCTAGATTGAGTGTCAGGAACCCCAAAGATTCTCTGAAGGAAAGAACTCCCCTGAGAAGAATTGGAGAAGAAATTAAGGAAATAAAACATCAATTCTCAAGACCCTCCGAATCTCATGGGCTGAACCTTAAAACAATCCTAGGATGGTTGAGCTTACATACATGAGCCCTCATTGAAACTTCTTTCATAGGAGAAAAAGAATCATGAGCCCCACAGCCTCTGACCTCATGACCATACCAAGCTCCTAGATGGAACACGGAAGCCCTCACAAACAGGTGGAAAGAAGGGAACTTAAAAGATGGTGGTCTCTTGGAAGCTTAGCTACACAGGGTCTATCACTGAAAAACAGGCAAGAATGATCAGAGAGGGCTGCCTGTCTGGGGTCCTCTGAGGTAAAAACTGAGCCTCAGAAGTTTCCGAGGGCCCTGTTCTTTGAGCAAGGGACATCAGTAAGTAGCACCAAAGGTGGCGCTTTAAGAAGGAACTTGAAAGGAATAATCCTGATGTGTGGTTTTGTCAGAGAAGGATGAAAACTGTCACGAGAGAAAGAAAATTGCATCTGAAAGGGCACCAGCCTTTCCCATCTACCTAAGAGAGCAAGAGGAGAAGCATCTGCTTGGGTGCTGAACTTTTTTTTTTTTCCTTAAAAAAACAAAGAGTGATCCCTGAGCACAGAGAACCAACTGTGTCTCTGCACAGGGTGAGGCTGCGTGCTCAAATTAACACTTCAACTCGAAGAATTCCTTATTACAATCTCCAGACGTGAAATTAATATAATTAAGTAATAGCCCCTGAACTCAAATCTCTCAGGAAACTGAGAGGGAGAAAAAGCAGGTAGACTGGACCTCATTAAAATGAAATGCCTAAGTCCAACCTCCAAAGAATGCCAGGGAAGGGAAAAAACATTGTAAATGCAAACTTGGACAAGACCAATGAGCAGTGATGGGCACTAACGGCTCAGAATTAGATATCCAGAAGCCTGGGATCGCTCCTAGCCAGCAGATGCACAGTCCTGGACAAATGACTCAACCTAGTGTGTCTCAAACTGCAGCATGATCCACCAGCCTTCAATCACAGACTTCTAGACCCACGGCCAGTGTTTGAGATTCTGTACAAGTCTCATGATCCTCAGAGAGAACCGATGCTGCTGGACTTCAGTTTCCGAGCCAACAAATAAACTGGACACCAGCCAGTCTCGGAGCTCTCGCCCTCTCCTAACGTTCTATGAGATGAGCAACCTGGAGAAAAGCGGGGAGCAGATCACACACAATAGTCCTCAACGGCCTGGGCAGTTCGGATAATGCTTAGACTTTCAGGAGGTAATGGTGCACACATGGCCAACAAGGAACGTACTCGATCCAACTGATGTCCTGGAGGTCTGAAAGCAGAAAAGGATTATAAATGACCCTTGAAGGCAGTAGCCAGCCAGGTTGGCCAGAAATGAGTGCTTTCTCCACCCCTGTTAAAAAATGAGAGACAGGGAAAATGAGCGACGCCATCTCTCAAAGCACAGCGCTCATTATGGTACCAGCACTCTTGTGAGGGAGGAACAACAAATGATGAGAAGAAAGACTCCATTTTATGATTCCAGGGAGGGGAGAACTGTCTGCAAAGATACACATTAGTGTGTTAAAAGGTGAGATGTTAGGCCAGCAAGATGGCTCAGTATAATAGCACTTGCCCTGCAAGCCTGATGACCAGGATTCGATTCCAGAACTCGTGTATAGGCTGAGAGTCAACTCCACAACGGTTGTTCTCTAACCTCTACAAGTGTACTTTAGCATGTGCACCCACAACACATTATACACGACGACAACGATGATGATGATGGTGATGATGATGATGATGATGTGGTGGTGATGATGATGATGATGGTGGTGGTTGTGGTGATGATGATGGTGATGATGACTTCTAAGTGATTAAACACAAAGTTGCTGGTTGATCTTATCATCCTTGTCCATGTTCATGTATATAACTATATATGCATGCTTGGCTTCTCAATAGGAAAAGAAAAACTTAAAGAGAAAACGTTAGAAAGCCCACAGCCACCTGCAGACCACCATGCCAAGTGAGGAAGGCAGGGAAAGACACCCTTAGACCTGCCCTCTGCTGCACAGCTCTGGCAGGGCGGCTGTAGACACACAGAGACCCGCCTGCTGTCACTCCCCATGGATGGGAGGAGAAAGATATCCATAGACCAGTCTGCGAGCATGCCACACTGACGGGCTGTGATCACCTAGAGGCCTCCTTGCCACAAAGTCACACAGCACGGACAGACAGAGGAGAACACCTAGAACACCCAGAGCACCAACAGCCACATGGCCCGCCTACATCGGGAGCCACTACAACGTGCAGATATGTGGTGGACAGATGGGAAAGAGATGTGGAGCAGTTTGAGCACCTAGAAAAGAGATGAAACTGGAGACGCTGGGGTGGAGAGGAATAGCCTGTTGTGAGTAGCCAACTTGGCTACCTGAGGCCATGGTGAAGTCCCAACCCCGGCTGCTGGTAAAGGACAATGCCATTGTCTGTAGCTATGCAGCGGCAGGGATCAGTGTCATTGTTCGTGGCTCATAGGGACTTCCTTGGTCTGAGCAGCCCCTTGGGACCACGTGGATGTGCAGGGGCTGTGCTGAACTAGCCCTGCCCCCACTGGCTGCTGTGCTCTGAAAAGCTGACCCCGCCTTTCACCAGCAGCAGCGCTCAGGAGAGCAGGTCCTGTACCTTGCCCAGTTAGCACAATAGAGCTGGCCCTAGTGGCAGGAGTACAGTACAGGTGAGCCGGCCCAGTGGGTGTGAGTCTGGGGGAGATTGTCCCACCACTCATGTGCCATGAGGTAGAGTGGGTGCGGAGGGAGTGGTGGTGTTGATGCTTTGCTCTGCCCCCTACCTGCAGTAGTTGGGAGAGCTGGCCTTGAGGCCATGAGAGCAAGAAAGCTAGCCATGACCCTCACTAGCTAATAGCACCCAGGAGAGAGGGCCCTGCACCTCATCTAGGCAATACAATGGAGCTGGCCTTCATGGTGAAAGCAGGGTGAACCAGCCCCAAAGGTGTGAGAGACAGAGAGCACTTGGGAGAATGGACCTTGCACATTGACTGTGCAGCACAGCGGGGCTGGCTCTGGAGGTGTGGGTATGGATGAGCCCAGCTAGAGGGCATGAGAGCTGGAAAGCTGACCTTGAATCCTGCCAATGGCGGCATTGGGTGATTGATTGGGTGGCCTGGCTGGAGCAGTGCTGGTGGTGAAGCAGATAAGGAAGAGCCCAGTGGGCTGTCCAGCTCCGCTACCATACAGGCCCATATCCAGGGCTTCGAGTTGGCCCACCCCAAAGTCTACATCATCTGTGAGCTCTTAAGGCATGTGAAGGTGCTAGTCCTACCAAACCAAAGATACAGGTTCTCCAAGACACAGGACAACAACAGGGTAACTGCGGGGAGCCCTGATGAGGATCCAATGTTGATGGCGTCACAGAAGCCAAAGACCTTGGACCAGACCAATGACTCATTGCAATGAAAATTTGCAAGTGAAGATGTGTGGACTTCTGTGGGACACATTGTAAAACACTTCAGATTCCACGACAAGATGTTTTCTATGCTTTGTTTTGTTTATTTGTGTTTGTTTGTGTATTTTTATCTTGGGGGAATGTTGCAAGAGTAGATGGCAGATACAAGGGAGCAGGAGATGAGTGCAACAGGGGTACCTGATGTGAGAGTCACAAAGAATCAGCAAACAGTTAAAAAAAGAAAAAAGAAAGAAAGAACTTCCACAGCCAACTGAAGGATATAAACCCCCACGCTCATTTTCTGCTTATTAATTGGGGTTAAGTCAGTGAAGTGATAAGACTGAAATCTTTGATGTCTCTTTACTATCTGGGCTATTACCCCTGCAATTATTTACGGATCTGTACATATCTCTTGTAACAGTACCCACACTGTGAGAGTGTTAAAACCACTAAAGCTAGGTAACTTTGATCAAACTTAATAGGAGTATATATTTTATCATATTCTTAATTAGTTGAGTTTATATGTGCATATAATTAAAGCTGGGTAAATTTCTTAGAAAAAAATTATATACTTTTGATGGTAGATTACTTCCAATAAGCTTTCTGTAGTAAAAGTCTCATATATATACATACATATGTGTATTTATATGTATATATATACATATATACATATATATACATATATGTATATATATATTTTTGAGTTTTAAAATGTGCCTTCAGAATGAAGCATACTTAAGTAAGGGATACTGCACAAGTTTTTTTGCCTCTAAACCTCAATTTCCTTCGAGAGAAAATATAGATTAAATTTAAAAATTCTTGCTTCATAAGTTTATTCTAACGGTTGCATGAGTTAATAACATGTAATACAGAGCAACAATCTGTAAAATGGTAGCTGTTATTATAAAATAATATGATGTGTTTTTCATTAAAATATTTAATAATGTATAGAATTTTAATAAATATTAAATTAGCATAATCAGTTTCCAACTTAAAATAGCATGTCTTTATTTCTAAGCTTAACTTCAAAAAATAATATGGAAGCTGTCAGATCCCAGGAGGGGAAACACTGATAAATTTGGTAACCAAACAAGCGCTGTCGGCCACCTAAAAGGAACAAGGTAATTTTATGAACTGGTCCTTCCTGGTGGGTCTTGAGCCATAAATTATACCTAATGATTCATGTTTGAAATGGTCTCTTTGGATCAAATTTATTACCTTAACAATTAGATCTTTCGATTTTCTTACCACCACTTTCTACAGAAAATTTCACACCTAACTGCCATTTCTACACACATACAGCCCCTTCCAGCCTGTCACTTGAACATAAATTCTTGGAATCATCCAATCACGTTTCCAGACAGCTCAAAGCGTTAGATTGATTACTATGTACAAAATGGTTCAGGCTTTGGCTCAAGCAGCAGTCTTGTCTAAGGTCTTCAGTTCACATATGGGTAGTAATTGATAGCATTGATTAAATCAGCAAGCATCTAAATAGTCCCTGCAGGGGCAGGGCTCTGGGCAGAGCACTTGCGGGTAGAGGAACATGTAGACAAAAAAAAGGCATGATATTAGAGCTAAAAGAAAAAATACTATCTGTAATGGCTTTCAGTGACACCATCTATAAGACAGTTTAGTAAAGGATTGTCCACATGGACATGGCCTGTGGAAGACTGACTGTCTTAATTACATTAATTGATGTGGGAAGACTCAGCTCAGTGTAGGTGGCACCATTCCCTAGGCAGAGCTCCTGAGCTTTGTAAGAATAAAGAAAATAAACTGAGAACAAGCAAGTAAGTAAACATTTACGAAATTATTTCTCTTTGTTCTTCACTGTAACTAGATGACTCACGTTCCAGCTGCTATGACTTCCCCACAATGATGAACAATAACCTGAAATTATAAACTAAAATAAACCCTCTCCACCATAAGTTACTCTTTAAGGATATTTTAGCAGAACAAAAACTGAATCTAGAACAATATCTAATAACTATCATAGGTAAAAATGAAACACAGCAAGTATCAAAATTGAGCCCACCAAACAGATTTGTAGTTTGAAAGACAGAAAGATCTTCCCAGTAGGAAGACAAGCTGGAGGAATACAAATTGAAGGGCCATAAAGAAGGATGGAATTTCTCTGAGATATCATAAATTGAAAGAAGCCATTCTATGATAAGGGAATGATGTAAACAAAGATACTGAGACACCGGAGTGGGATTTCCCTCGGCTCCAAGAAACACGGATAAATTAGTTTTATGCTTCTATGGCCAAAATAACCAGTAAAAACAACAAGGGGAAAGAAGGTATTTTGGCTCACAGTCTTAGGGGGCTCAGTTCTGATTACTTGGCCCCATTTGCTTGGGCAGAACATCATGACTGCAGTAGCACTTGACAGAGGCATTTCTTCACCTCATGGAAGGCAGGAAGCAGAAAGAGGTTGGAGAGAAGATTGGGTCAAGTTGTTTCCCAAGAACCAGCCTTCCAATGTCCTGCTTCCTCCTTCTAGGTCCCACCTCCTAGCAGAACATTCTGAAATAGTGCCACCAAGTGAGGACCATGTTTGGTTTATAAGCCTGGAGGGACATGTCATATTCAAACTATAACGATGAAAAATGTAGATGAGTAGACAATAAGAGTTAATATCAATTGACACTCACCATGCCCCTTCTGTGTTCTATAAGCTCTTTGTACTTCTGTGCATTGCTTCATTCGGTCTTTACTTAAAGATGGAACTGAATTGAATCGAACCATATTGAATATAAAATAAATACACTTTTGATTCTCTGAAAACACTACTAGGACCAAATACATATTGCCATTTTTTTTTTAGTTTGCTCCTAGAAATATTTAACATGGAAAATAGAACTGAAAAAGTTCAATAGCTAACTTCCAGACCTTTACCTTGTTCAGGCATGGTGACACACAACTTAGAATCCCACCGTGCAGGAAGCTGAGGCAAATAATCTGCGAGCATGAGGTCAGCCTGAGTTAACCCACCTAGGGGGGCTAGGCTCAGACAAAATACCCTTGTCTCACAGTATCTGCCAATCAATGCCGATTTGCCCGAACCTGCTCACACTCAGCCTCCTTGTGTTGCAGAATTCACATTGCAGTAACACAGCCTTCACTCTACCCCAAACCAACCCCCTTTTCTCTTCCTGCACACACACACATACACACACACACACACACGCACACACACACACACACACCACATTATTGAAATATGATTTACATTTAAAAATCTGTAAATATTTAATGCATAAGTTGGATGAAAATAGATACAAGAATATACACATAAAGTCACCAGCACCAAGCTCTGTAATAAACCTATCACACTTCTTCTGAAAATTCCTCCTTTGTTTTTGTCATAGTTCTTGTAATAAGAGCACTCAAGATCTCACCTCTTAGTATATTTTGGTATGCATTACAGATACATTATGTAGACACTATGCCATAAACTACATAGGACTTACCTTGTGTAACCAAATCTTGGTACTGATGTCTCCATCTCTCGTGCTCCCCAGAGCTCCTGGTAAGCACTCTACTCTCTCCACTTCAGTAAGTTCAACTGTTTAAAATTCATCATAAAAATGGGATTATGCAGTATTCATTCTTTTCCATCTGGCTTATTTTACTTAGCATGGCATCCTCCAGACTCATCCATGTTGTCAAAATGCTAAGAGTTCCTTCTTTTTTTTAAATAATTATTTGTTTTTATCTTATGTGTATTAGTGTTTTGACTGCATGTATGTCTGCGTGAGGGTGGTGGGATCCCCTGTAACAGGAGTTACAGACAGTTGTAATCTGTCATCTGGGTGTGAAGAATTGAATTTAGGACCTCGGGAAGAGCAGTCGGTGCTCTTAACCAATAAACCATCTTTCCAGTCCCAAGAGTTCCTTCTTAATGCTGAGTGATATTCCAGTGTGTGTGTGTGTGTGTGTGTGTGTGTGTACGTGTGTGTGAACTGTTTTTTCTTTATCCAGCATCTGCGGATGAATATATTGCTTAATACCTTCCCTATTATGAGTTGTGCTAAAATGATTACATGACCACAGATATATCCTTTGAGATTTCTGTACCCTATGCTAGCTCTCTTTTCAGTGTCTGGAGGAGCGAGCCTCTATGTCATTCTCCACAGTAAGCACACAAGTTCCTCACTGACAGGGTAAAAGGTTTCTACACATCTTCACTAGCACTTGTTAATTTCTGTTTAAGTAGGGTTTTTTTTGGTTTTGTTTTTAAAAATAATGGCTACCTTACATGTGTGAGGGGTATTGTTCAGGACTTGGAGTGCATTTCTCTTAAGAGCAGTCATGTTGAACACCTTTTCATACATTTTCTGCTCATTTGAATATATCTTCTTTGGAGCATTGTCTATCTAAATCCCTTGCACAATTTTATTGCAGTTCCTGGCATTTCCCCCTATGAGCTGTGTGAGTTCCTTCTATTATTAGCCTATTTTTAGATACATCATTTGCAGCTCTTTACTCTCCCTGTAAAGGCCGGCCATTAATCTGTCATTGTCCCTTTGTTTTGTAGAAGACTTTTGGCCTCACAGAGTCCCAAATTTTTTCTTTTGCTTGTGTTGCTTGTGCCTCTGACACCTCTAAGAAGTCATCACCAAGAGCCAAGCAGGAACCTTTCCCCTCTGTGTCATCTCAAAGATTTAAGGTTTCAGATTTTAGGTTCATTTGGTCCTACCCCACTTCTGGACAGTATATAAGACAGAAGCTTAAAATCATCCTTTTGCATGTGGATATACAGTTTTTCTTACACCATTTATTATTCTCTGACTCTTTTAATGGAGTTAGTTGTCTGTGCATGAGTTTATTGCTGATCTCTTAAGTCTGTTCTGGTGATTTCTGTATCACTTTTTATCCCAGTCCCACACTGCTTTTGATTACATACTTTTGGGGTCTGTCTTTGAAATCAGGAAGTGTGATACTGCTAGCCCCTTTCTGAAATTTTTCTTTAAAATTATTTAGCTACTCATATTCTTTGGGTTACATATGAAATTTTTATCCTTTTTAACTTTTTTGTAAAGAATATTTTGGGCATTGAAAGAGATTGCACTGATCTTCAGGCCAGTTTGGGCAGTGAGAACATTCAAATAGTCTTAATTCTTCCAACCCACGACAATAAAATATCATTCATTCATTTGTGTCTGCTTCCCTTGTGTAATTTTCAGTGTATATGTCTTCCCTTTTGTTGTAATTATTCCTTAATTTTTTTATTACTTCTGTGCTTTTGAAAATAATATTTTTATTTCTTTTTTGGGTGGTGTTTTAACAATAAATAAATTTACCTGACTTTTATATCTTTTAGCTTTGTTGAATTCATTTATTACTTTTAACATTTGCGTGATAGCAAAGGTTTTCTACATAGAAAATTGTATTGTCTACAAAAATTAGTTTATTTTATCCTTTCTGACTTGGATGTCATTTGCTTATCTTTCTTACCTACGTGCTCTGACCAGTTCTTCTTAATAGAACTGTAAAAGTGGCCTGTCACTTTGTTCTGGCTCTCAGAAATGAATGTCCCTCACAATTGAATGTGACGATATCTATGGACTCCTCACACAGCCTTCCTTGCATTGAGGTATCTTCGTTAATTAACTTAGAATTTTATCATGAAAGTGTTTTGAATTTCTGCATATATTGAAACAATTGCATGATTTTTATCCCTCATCTTGTTAATGTGGTATATCCCATCAATTGATTTGCATATGTTGACTTATCCTTGCATCCAAGGATAAATCACACCCAGTCAAGGTATATTATCTTTTTAATGTGCTGTTGAATTTGGTTTTCTATTGTTTTGCTAAGGATTCCACAGCTCATCTGGGATGCTAGCCTTCAGTTTTCCTTTTTTGTATTGTCTTTCTGGCTTTTGTAGCTGAGCAATGCTGGCCTTATAAACAGCTTGGAATCATATTTTGTTCTTCTAATTTTGGAGAGAGTTTAATAATGATTGTATAAAAACCTTCTCTTGACTTTCCTCTTCTGAGTCACTATGAAGACTTGGCATGCAGCAATGTCTGCTTTATTATAGAAAGTCTTGCTTTTTGAGGTTTCAATGGCTGATATGTGATATATCACCATAATCTGATACTGGAATGCAATCTCTTAAGCAATTAGCTGTGGCAATAAATGACAAGTTGAGAGTCTCATACCTAAAGGGGTATTCACTGCTTCTTCTCCCAAAGCTTTCCTGTCACCTGCCTATGTGAGAGAGTCCTCTCTACCATTTCTGTGCATGAGGCCATGTTTCCTTGCCTATTTGTCTGCTTGTTGTTAAGACAAAGTCTCACTATGTAGCCCATGCTAGCCTTGTGCTTAGCTCTGCCTGACTAAGCTTCCCAAAAGCTGAGATTATGTGCATACACTACCATATTCAGCTAGAGTTTCTGTTTTATATTTCTGAGTGCCTTGTGTTAACTGAGTCCATTGCATAACTCAACTCAGGTACTTAATTCTTTAGCATAGAGCTCTTATAAAGGAACAGAAATCTCACTTATTAGGAATAGGAGAACTACCCGCAGTCTCCTAACCCATACCCAATAGTAGACAGCATTCACAATGCAGGATCCTCCTCTTCACCATAGTTTCAGTCACTCCATTTAGACAATGTCTCAGCTTAGCACATCTTATTGCTTTTCCTTTTGTGGGATGTGGGGAGAAGAATCAGGCCTTCAGGCATTTCCTTACTGTCATATTAGTACTTCCAATTACCACCCAGGGCTTAAGTATTTATGTTGAATCCCCATACTTGTGTTCATCGGGAACAGCCTGGTGAACACTGATTCTATTCCCTGAGGCAATTATTTCAGAAGCAGGAAGCAGAGAACAGGGCAAAAGAGCAGGGAGACAAGAAGAAAGGTAGAAGTCTTTGACTTGTTTCTTCCTGAAAATTCAGGATCTATTATTTTATATTGTCTTTTTAAAATTTAAGAAGCAAAAACTCCATTCTGGCTAAATCGTGGTAACTAGTATCAAGTTCACTTTTGTTAAGACTTTTTCTGGAAGGTTTTTTTTTGTTTGTTTGTTTCTTTGTTTTGCTTTTTTGTTTTTGTTTTTTTAAGTGTCAGGGTGTCTTATCTATCTATCTATCTATCTATCTATCTATCTATCTATGCACACTACTTAAATGCCTGTTTCCTGCAAAGGCCAGATCCCCTAGGACTGGAGTTACAGATAGTTGAGAACCATCATGTGGGTGCTGGAAATCAAACCTGGATCCTATGGAAAAGCAACAAGCATTCTTAGCCAGTCATTATTTCCCCAGCCCTAAGGAGTCTTAAAAATAATCATTGTTAATAATTAAGAAATGTATGACTTAAGTGTCAAAAATCATGTATTATATGACCACTGTTGAGCCAAAATATAGTTGGAAATTTCTTGACTTCTATGTTTTCAAAAGATAATCGAATACAGAAAGAAATAGTCATGCCCGGGCCAATGTTTATTTGTCTTTCTTCAGTTGTAACCTCAAGTTCGGAAACTCATCTGGAGAACCTTAATAATGATTTGCAACCTCAAAAATATTAGCTTAGCTCAAAATTCACATCTGCCATAAAACTGAGAATCAAGCTTTCTAATAACTACATATTTAATTCTTTTAAAGAGCAAGCATGGAGAGATAATGACGACTTCCAGAACACATCTCTGTCCATCTCTGAAAATTCACTAAGCACATTGCCAGTACCTCTTCTCGAAGTCTTGGGATTCATTTTCTCCTTAACCAATTGTTCTCCGTCTATGAGCAATTAGCACCTCCCTCCTTGTGAACAAGTGGAAATTCACAGCTATCCTCTCCAGGTACTTACTACTTGGCTTCAGTCCCCAGTTCACGGTACTATGTTAATTCCATCTACCTACAAGCAACTTAAATACAGGAACTAAGCATTGTTCACATAGGAGCCCCTTCAATATCCAGCCCTGTGTTTTACATAGACAGGAACCCAGCTATTGTTGCTAAACTGTAGCTGAATAGACCCGTTGAAATATAGCATTTTAGAAGAATAATTCTGGATGATTAATCTGGCTGTGGCATGTGAGAGAGATGGAAACATCACAGAGATGGAAATATCACAGAGAATGGAAGCAGAGGAATTGCTTAAGTAGCTGTGATAATGTACCACTATGTGACAGCAAGGCCTGGACCATGGTGATGGCTGTGGGGACAGAATCAGAGTATGAAAGACATTTTAGAAACAAAATAAATCCAATGTGGCAGTGACTGGATAGAGTGGTGGATGAGTGTGGCAGAAATGATAAGCTGATCACCAAAAATCCATGACTTCTAGAGGGTTGTCAATAAGTGCTTGTCCAGTTGGAGACTACCCCAGGCTCCCTCACACTTATATGGGCCTACACAACTGACATTAGCTATTGAAATGCAAGAGGAAGTTACATATGCTACTTCTGAATTGGTGTGGCTAAAAAAAATGGGTAAACATATCCCTGTGACCCCCACATGTGACCTTTTACCAACTCAACCTAGAAAGAAAGAATTTTAGGATTCCTAGAGAGGAAGATGCCTACGTCCCAAAGTGGTTGTCCAATTAAGGACACTGATGGCCTCTGGATCAGACCTAACTTGTGTTGAGCCACTGAGACTTCCATGTTTGTTTGTTAGTGCAGCGACTACTACCTTACTAAGAATAAACAGAGAGGGGCAAGGACCATTGTGGATGCTCTTTGATGATGTCTTAATATAATTAGATATTTTAATAGTAGGACCATTTAAGAGGGAAATATCAACAACTAACTGAATAGCATCATCGTGTGAGGAAATGACAGAAATTAGGGGTGAGAAGACTCAACTCTGCACTCAGCAGCCCTCCTTAAAAAACTAACTCACCTTGTGCTGAAAGATGATTCAGTGCTCAAGACTGTGTAGAGAACGCAGGTTTGGTTCCTGTCAGCCATAACTGGAGGCTCGCAAGTGCTTATTGTAGGAGTCCATGATTCTCCAAAGAGTGATATCCTAGACTCAAATAGCATGTAAATGCAAAGAATGTTTTATTCTGCAGAAGTCCAGCATGCTGGGGTCTCCCATTGCCAAGATAAAGAGACAACCAAATGAGCTAGCAGGCCACATTTAAAGCACATTAGGGGAATTCCAGGGTAGGTAACCTTCATCTTGCTCTACCTCTAGAGACATTTCAGAACCATTACCTGGGCATGGGGGCTGGAAACTGTTGCTGGGGAAGTCTGGAAACTGCTGCTGACTCATTGCCCTTACCTCAGGCCAGGTGGTGGAGCAGCACCTTCTGAGGCCTAGACTTGCCTGGACTTGCCCAGTTCTTGGAAAAAGAGATTTAGGCCTTGTCTCCTGCTAATTTGAAGTCTGTCATGGAATCAGCCTAGCCTTCTCATTATAACTCTAGCTCCAAGGGATCTGACACCCTCTTTTGGCCTCTGTGGGCACTGAATTCACATGCTCAAGCCCACATCCCTTACTCCCCTTTGCCTCAGTCTTAGCTCTCAATTTCCTTAACTGTTGGACAATATATGGAGAAAAGTCTGATAAACAATAAATAGGTATTCTGATGCAAAATATTATTATAACCTTAGCGTCCACTATTAAAACTGTAGGAGGCCATGCTGATCTCGTCAATGAGAAAACAGTAAATCTCATATAACAGTTACTAAAACTGGACCTTTTCTTAGCTCATACAATTTTCATGATATAGATACTATTATTATCATTAATTTATAATGGAAAAAAAAAACCCTGAAAGTCAGATGGGTTATGTAATTTTCCCAAGATCGTGCCACTAGTAAGTGGAAAAAGTGGGAATCAAGCCCAGACAGACTGATCCCCCAAATCTATGCTCTTAACCACCACAGAAGGATGTCCTTTCCAGGTACATTTTCCTCCATTTAGATGTGGAAGCTCAGGTCATGTCACACAGGTGGTTATGCACTAAATATAGAGTATAGTAACAGAGAAAGCAATTTTCTCCTCGGGAAAATTCTAGTTTCTCATAAAAGGCTGGTTCTGCAGAAAATCACTGAGCTGAGAATGCATAAATTACTAAGAAAACTGAACCAGATACTTGAGCAGAATTTATGTTGATAGAAGATAAAAACAAAACGAGCCTTCCTCTTGCTATATCTTTCAAATATGATGCTGAAGGGATCGACATATGAATTTACTTCAGTGTTTCCTAATTTTCACCCCCTTTGATTCTAAAATGTATGAAGGTCATCAGGGAAAATGGACATCAGTTCCTTGAACTCTTTCCAACAACAGCACTAGTTGCAGGTGACAAAAGTCTTCATCAAGTGAAGCTGTCATTTTAGAAGCATGTAACATGTAAGCAGAGTGCTAGGAGATCCCAGGAGTGCCCAAGGCCCTGAGGAACAAGTCTCATACCAGGAAAGTGAATATCTAAGCAAAACATCTGAAGACAATCGACATCAAATGAACTGCCCTCTGGACAAATCCACCAGTGCCCAGGATGGTCCTCTGGATTCCACCTGAAGCCTTGACATAAAAGAATAGATTTTCTTTCACATGTGCTTGAATCTAAGCAGAGAAAATGTCACACTATGTATGGTGGTTCATGCTTCTTACCTGCCCATGGGAGGTAGAGGTAATACCATCAAGAGCTCAAGACCTGTCTCTGCTGCATAACAAGTTTAAGGCCAGACTAGACTACTTTAGACCCCGTCTCAACCGAGTAAAGGGAACCTTTTGCATCTAGACACCCTAGGGAACATGGTTCTCCTAAGTACCACTGTGAGAATAAATTGTAAAAATGAAATTTTAGGTCTCAACGTGAAAGTTTCTTAGGTTCAGAGTTTCAATTTACACTCAAGTGTTAGCTGCCCCTGGGGTGCATTCCAAGGGCTTGAATAAACATTTCAAAGGCACAAAAGACCCAAGATGGAGGTAATGAAACACCTGGGTAAACGGAAGTCACTTGAAAGGAACTCTCCCAGGAGCAAGATACAGATGTAAATTAGGATAATTGGGATGGGGGCTAGATGGAAACCAGGCTTGAGAACGGATGTTTGAAATATCCAATCATATGTGCCAAATTTTCTGCTCTCCCCAACCCCTACCCATAAATATCCCAAGTTTCCTGGGCTGGGGGTCGGATCCTCTATCTCCTGCGTGAGATATGTTCTGGCCCGAGGGCCCTCGACACTAAACTACCTTTTGTTATTACATCAAGGCGGTCGTGTGTCCTTGGGTGTGTGCAGGTCCGGACTTGGGTGAGGGTCCCCTTTGGGGGGGGTCTTACACCACCTTACTAAGTAAGAGACTGAGGCACTCTCACTTATGCCTATTGATGTTGTTTGTGGGAATCTTCAACCTCTTATGACCCAGGTGGAACATCCTCAATAAACTTCCATTTGCCTCGTCTTCTCTCTTCTGTTTCCCACAGAGAGAAACTGGGGTCTTTGCAGTATTGTGCGTGGGGAGCTGACAGAAGGTGGCTATCATCCTTATAGCCATCTTGAGCCATATACCCTGAAAAGAGACTTGATTACATTAGCCTACAACAGCTGAGCACACTCTGATAACATCTTGCTTTAGATACCCAGGTTTTTCCCTTGGGTGTGTGAGACTTAAAGGTGTGTGACTTAAGGGTGTGACTTAGAGATCAGATTTAGAGACAAGACCTAAGGGCATGATTAAAGGCGTGACTTACAGTCATGGCTTAGAAGTGAGACATATAAAAGTCGAGAGGCAGACAGGAGAGTTCAGAACAATTTAGATCAGAGAATCAGGCAACAGATTATTAGGCACTCGGGAGTACAACCTGGAACTAGGAATTAGGTTAGAGAGTACAACTTGGAGTACAACTTGGAGTTAGTTATTAGGCATTAGGTATTAGGCACTTGGCACTTAGAGAAAGAACTTGGAACTTGGAGGCACTAGGGACTAGAAACTAGGAACTAGGAACTCAAGACTTGGGACTTGGAGAGAAGAGAGACTGAAGAATAAATGGGATTCAATCACACTCTGTCTGGTCTCCATTCTTCAAGTCCATCCTCACTCTCTCTCTTGCTGAACACTGACCCGTGGACCCGAGTAGCTTGGGGCAGTGTAGGCTTGGACAATTTAGCCCCCAAGGCTTTTGGCAGTGCAGGTCCCAACATTGACAGAACAGTCCAAGACATTTTGGCCCCCAAACATGGGGTAGTGTAGTTCTCAACTTTTCTGGCCCCCAAGCATAGGGCAGCTCGGGCCACGACATTTTGGCTCTCTTACAGTGCTTTACCTCTGACAGTGCCTTATCTTGACTAAGACTCCCAAATCAGGACACATTGATAAAAATCTTTTGAAGATGTCAGGAAATGATGTTGTAAAAAACAAAACAAAACAAACAAACAAACAAAAACAAATTAGAAAAAGAAAAGATAACAGCAGGGGATTGGGAAAGGAAAACAATTACCCTACGGTCTATCCCTTCTTCCGGAAAGGCAGGGAGCCATGTAAGTCTGGTCAACAGGCTATGGTGGGGCAGGAGGGAAGAAAGAGTTGTTCCTACCTCTGAACACCACCATTTACTTGGACTTATATGCTACATAACTGATCCTTACACTAACTAGTCCATCTTACAGAAAACTAGGGCCAGGTGGCTTAAGAGATACACTTAAGGTTACGGATTTCTAAGCAAAACATGTCTATGAACTCTCAGCCAGGCCCTTTGCCTCACACACAATTCCAAGGTAACAGTCAGGAAAGAATGCAGGCCCTGCTGACAGCCAGCTGGAGGGTGAGAATGAATCACAAGCTCCGTGGGACTCCGTGCTTTGTCATGGAAAATGATGTTACATTACAAGCGGATGATCTATAACTCTGAGTGTCTAGGAATCCAGAAGCCCATATCCATGAATTTTCATAAACTATCGTTGTTTAAATTGCCAGCTATGATCTATTAGTGGATTATGAAACTAATTTAATGGTTAGCCACCTCTCCCCTTTTTAAGTGACATAGAGCTGTAAAGGTCTAAGTAGATCAAGATGAGGTCGGATAAAGTGAAATTAGATAAAATAATAGAAACAAAAAGCAAACAACAACAAAGTCAGCATTTATCCCACACAGTAAGGGTGAGCATGCTTTTGGAGTGAGTTTGTTTGCTGAGGAATAATATAAAATATACTTACTAGAGGACATGGTTCAGAATGATTGAAATCTAAATTTGAATTATAGATCCACACAGAATTTTGTAGCTGAGTTTTACTATAGCCCTCCAAATATTTGTTGGTTTTATATTTTTCAGTTTTTTGATTTTTTTGTTTTTATTTATTTAAATCTTTTTCCTTAAGCCAAGAATTTTTATCCCACCCTTCCCTGTATGCCCTCAAAATGCAGTCTCTTTGGGGAGATTTCTAGTGGCTGTCACAGAGTGGGATATGAAAGGAAAGAGGGAGGGAGGGTATCAAGGTGTTGGGCAGGATGTCAGAGCATGCTCAGCCTGTAACCTCTGGTTCTCTGACATGGAGAACAGGATGACAAAACTCTACCTGGAATGCTGCTGAGACCCTGGACTTTGGGCAGTAATGTCACTGTCTGAGAGGAATAGGACTGCAATTACATCTTGGCGTCTTACATCTCTCCTTGTGCGGAGATGATTTATATAAATGTATTCTGAGACTTCAAATAAGGATCTGTTAGGACAGGGATTCTTATTTTAAGGAAGTGTGGCTGGCTACCCAGGAGAAATTGTATAAAAATCATAAGAGAAATGAAGGTCTGGGGAAGACTGAGGCCCAAGGCTTCTAGCCTGTTGCTCAAAACCAGTGTCACCAAAGCAAGATCGCCCCACCCCTCAGTTGAAGTTTATACAGGTAAGACAGGAGCTGCAAGGCCCAGATAGAGCTCTGTGATTCTGGAGTTTTCCTTACGCAAGTTTCCAATGGCTCTACCTTCCTTGATGCTCTTGAGAACAAAACTTATGACTTCCTGTGTAGTTCAAAGTTTGAAGTCAAGTTCATTAGAAAGTGTAGTCTGTGACTATCAGTTTCTCTGTTGTTCGATGGCTGAGTTGAAGGTTGGTCAAGAAACAAACACTTGACCGAGAGCTTTAAGTCTAAGCCATCTGGTTGGACACTTAAGATGTAGCACTGTAATTCTTTCTATCAGCCTAGTCTCAGGACAGCTTGATTTGGAATAATGTCCAGGAAATTATTAATAATGAGAAAATGTTCTTCTGGGCAGCCGCAGTCTACTAAAGAGATAAGAAATGCACGTACAGCCTCCTGAGCTCTGCTTAACTATTCTCTTTTGTTCTTTCAGTGAAAACAAAACAAAACAAAACAAAACAAAACAAAACCTGGTGTCTCCTTCAAGAGTCTGCATGTAGAGGTGACATGAAGTCAGACACCTGCTTCTAATTGGCTTCCTGCACTGAGATTTGTGCACAGAGGATCACAGTGTCCATTTCAGATCTGTCTGGCAATATGCCTTGTCAACTACTACTGTGTCAAGCAGCCCCTGGTGGTTTTATAAAACAGTTGACCTGCTCTTGACCTGTTCTGTGCCTCTGGTGCTCAGGGGCACTCTTGCTGGCTAAATACTATGTGTCCCATGATAGATTATAATAAAGACTATAAAGACACAGCCAAGGCCTAATGGCTTCCAGCTGCAAATAGTACAAGGAGAAGTTCTTATCAAAGGTGTATCAATGTGTCTGTTCACCTATGTCTGTAGGCCAGGTCAGTGGCAATGATTCAGAACCACTCAACCACAGCCCTCTTTCCTTGCAAATAAGCTATTGGGTAAGAACCATACTACTCAGTTAAAACACCAAACTCCAAATTATTATCTTTCTTTTTCAATTTATTATTTTATGTGTATGAGTGATTTACCTACATGTATGTCTATGCATTGTGTACATGTAGTGCATATGGCAGCAAGAAGATAACAGGAACTGGAGCTTCATGAAGTTGTGACTGCTGAGGATTGAACCTGGGTCGTCTAGAGAGCAGCCAGTGCCCTTAACCATTGAGCCATCTCTCTGCCCATGAATTATTATCTTTCCATGTTTACAACTGGGCAAAGGAGTTAGTCATGATTCCTGTTCTGAACACAGTTAAAGAAATTAGTCACTTGCATATAAAAGAAACAAAGCATAAAAAAATACTTTGTTCAGACAAATAATCGCCATTGATTTCATGTGTCGGCCAATAGTGTTATTTATAACAGAGGTCAGTGGCAGAACATGTTTGGACAGAGTAGGAAACAATGTCAATATTTTTTGAAGACTTAGTGTCACAGATTGTTTTAGGTGTTGGTTATATCATCTCCTTTCCTCTTCAGAACAGCCTGGGGGGATTATTATCTTCTGAGAAAGATGATGCTTAACAAGTCTTAGTTACATAACTTCTAATATCTGCCTCATAAGAGTGAAGATTAAGTTAGATATTGCAAGTAAGTCTCAAGACTCTTGCTATAATCCTCAATATATATTTCATGATAACCTAGATTTTCTCCACATAGAAGTATATGCTGTTGCTAATTTGGTGGACACTTGTCATTGGAAGACAAATCAAGATGGCAACCTGGGTCCAAGATTTTGACTCTATAGCCCAGTGGTTCTCAACGTTCCTAATGCTGAAACCTTTTAATATAGTTCCTCGTGTTGTACTTACCCTCAGCCATAAAATTATTTTTGGTGCTCCTTTGTGAGTGTAATTTTGCTACTGTTGTGAACTGTAATATAAATATCGGATATGCAGGATATTTGATATGTAACCCCTGTGAAAGGGTTGTTTGACCTCTAAAGGAGCTGCAGCCCACAGACTGAGAACCACTGCTATAGCCTATTGTTCTCCCTCACACGATTAGTTTTGATTACTTATCTCCAGCTGTGTTCACTCTTTCAAACATGAGTGAGTTATAAGGAACAAATATACAAAATGCCAAAGATCAAGAAAAATGGAAATATGTCAAGATAAGGCCAAGAACACTGTGCTGGCTAGGTTTACGTTGTTTTGACATAAGCGCGAATCATCTAAGAGAAAGAAATCCCAATTGAGAACATTTCTCTATAAGATCTGGCTGTAGGCAGGCAAGCCTGTAGCACATTTTCTTCATCGGTGGCAAATGTAAGTAGGCCTGGCCCATTGGTGACACCCATGGGTGATGGCCTTGGCTGCTATAAGAAAGCAGGCTGAGCAAGCCATTGTGAGCAAGCCAGTAAGCAGCAATCCTCCATGGCCTCTGCCTCCAGGCTCCTGACCTGTTTCAGTTCCTGTCTTGACTGCCTTCGATGATGACCAATGATAAGGAAGAGTAAGCAAGATAGACTCTTTCCTGCCCAAGTTTGGTTATGGTATTTAGTCACCACAATAGAAAGCATAACCAATACAAACACAGATACATAGATGGTAACAGGCTGGGCATGCTAGAGCTTAACTTTGGTTTATAGAAACTAGATTTCCGGGCACCAACATAGAAAGAGATTGAATACACTGGATGGTCTTCTTTGTTCATGAGACAGGAAATACACAGTTCCTTAGGGAAGCAATGTGTCCTTAAGTTTATGCTCAAAACAAACGTCTCACATGGACCTTCAAATTAGATGGAAATGTCTTCAATAAAGAAAATGATGTCATCAATATAATAGGGCTCTTTCATGGCACTTTTCTCCCTAAAACCCAGCAAGGTGACAAAGTACAGCTCTGTGAAAACAGTATGTTTGAGGCCAAGCAAGATGGTTCAAATACACCTCTCTTATTACGCCTTTTGGTCAAAGGATATAATGTGTGAAGAAATGAACACATCAGATAAAATCTTTCATAAAGAACATTTTCTTAATGGAAAATATTAGAACTATGAACTATTTCTTCCTACAGGTTCTCCTTCTCCTACAGATTCTACTCTACCAGACCACATGATCTGGTGGGATCTATCCTAGACCAGACTGTTAGATGAAGGCAGTCCAGAAACTAACAAAAAACCAGAGGCTTGAGATGTTTTTTGAAAGGTGAGCAGAGCCAATCAGATTGATCCTTAGGAATTTACATTTAAAGCTTCAGCAAGGAGAAAGGACCATTGTTAAAGAATTGTTTTGGGGCAATGGTGGACCATGTACTGAATTTGCCATATGTAATGAGAAGAGTGCAACAGAGCTCAAGTATCACAGGGAGAGGAACTGTGAGTCCAAGAGAGAAATCTCCTCAAACGCTGCCTTGGATCCAAAACCACCTCCTGCTTCTAGGCCTGGCCACACTGAGTCTTCTTTTCTAGATTCCAAGGAGAACCTGAATCCCATCAATGAATGTCCGTTTTCTCCTAGGTTAAAGTCAAATGAGTATTCCTTGCAAACAAATGAGCCTGACTAAACTACAGAGTGTTAATAAGAGTTGAACAGCAGACTCTACAATGATCCAGTCTCTAGATGACAGGCACTGTGTTGTTGAGTGTGAACAGATCCAACACACACAAGAACAAAGCAGATGGTTTACTGCTTGTCAATTTGGATGAATCTTGGTGGCATTATGCTGAGTGAAAGAAGCCAATCTCAAAAGGTTACACGTTGTATAATTCACTTATATGTCAGTTTTGCAAAGACAAAGTTACAGTGCTGGAGAACAGATGGGTAGTTCCCAGTAGCTGGGTTCAGAAGGCAATGACTATAAATGCAAAGGAGTTTGGCAGTTCCTCAGACCCAAGTCTGCATTAAATCATTGAACTACAAAATGGAAAAAAAAAAAAAAAAGAAGGGGTGTTGTAAGAAGGGGAGGAAGAGTGAGATAAAGTGTGAACTTCTCTGAGGTAGAAGGATCACTGAATAGACAAGACTCTCAGCCATTGTACAAGGAGAGCTAGCTCTGGGCTGCTTTAGCAGTAGATACTCCTGCATGCTGTTAGCCTTCTTGGGACATCTCTCAGTACCTCCTTCTCTTCTTTCTAGTTAACATTGTCTTTAGACTTACTTTACGTGTCTTAGTGTTTTGCCTGCATATATGTATGTGTACCACATGTGTGCCTGGGGCCCACAGAGGTCAGAAGATGCCCTGAAACTAGATGGCTGTGAGCTGCCATGTGCATGCTAGGGATTGAAGCTGGGAACACTTCAAGAGCAACAAATACCTTAACTATCTCCAGCCCCTGATAAAACAAAGCTAAGCAAAGTAAATAAGGTATGAAGGTAAGATTCCCAGCAATAGCTACCAGTCAAAGGAGACTTTGTCACCCAGGATCAGAAAGTCATATTATCCCTCCACAAATTACAGTGTAATATAGACTATCTTCTATTATTCCAACAGATGATCTTAATAGAAGAAACCAAGCCTAGACAGAGCACCAAATTCTTCAGGAACAGAGAAGACAACGTCTAAAAGAAATGGTCTGAGAACCAAGATAAAGACAGCAAAGGCTGAAGCAGTTTTTGCCATAGTTAAAAAAAGATTATGTACACTATTTGGGGCCAGAGTTACAGGTAGTAAGGCTTTGACTTAAGACACTTGGTAAAGCAAGGAGGAATATTCGCCATGGTCCAGCCAACTTCCCTGTCTCAGCCAACAACAACATTTTACATCTCTATTCTCCACATAACATTCCTATTAGGGACTTTGCAGGGATGTACAGGTGAAGCATAGAGAATGTGCTCTTGATCAAACATTACCATAAATGTATTAGTTACTTGTGTACAGTCATGACCCAGATATTTGAATGAACACATTAAAGAGAGAAAGGATCTAATTTCATCATTGTGGGAAGGATATGACAGAGCAGTTCAACATCATGGCAGCCGGAAATCGGAGAAACGGAATACCAAAAGGACTAACTTTCACCACTTCCTAGCACTGCCAGCGTCTTCTGAATGCACTCATTACCTTAAACCCCAGCATTTTGGAAGCAAAAGCAGGATTAGGAGTTCAAGGTTATCCTTAGGTACATAGTGAGTTTTAAGCCAGCCTCAATAAAGCAAAACAAGAGCTAGCAAGATGGCTTAGAACATAGTCATCTGCATTTAATTCCCAGGAACTACATAAAGCTAGAAGAGATTGCTCAAAATATCCTGACCTCCACACATGCACAGTGTCATATGCACCAGTGAGTGCGCGCGCGCACACACACACACACACACACACACACACACACACACACACATGCATGTATACTAAATTAAAAAAAAATTCAACAAAACAACAAAGAAGCAAGTTCAATATGAAACCCGACTCCTCAGCAAGATGCAGTTTCAGGTCCCCTCACTGGTGCCTTTTAAGTCAATTTCCAGCCTCTAGTTAATTCTTTTAACTATTCATTCTTTCCCTAATCTTTGATGTTTCTTAGAAATTCCTCGACTTTTTAAGAGGTATCAAGCCAGATGTGGTGGCTCATGTTCATAATTCCAGCACTAAGGACATTGAGACAGGAGGATTGCCATGGGTTTGTGGCTGGCCTAAGCTACATAGTGAGCTCTGTCTCAAAAACCTCAAACACGTAGCAACAGAATGTTGCCACAGGATTTTAAAGGGCGGTAGAGGATGAACTACCAAGCCAGACAGGACTCAGAAACAGTGTCAAAAGGGGATGAGAAGGCCACCACATTGTGACTGACCACTCGCTAGTTATCAGCTGTTCTCTGTACTCATTACCTTCCCAGCTACTGACAAGCATAGGCAGGAGGGTAGCCTCAGAGTCAAGGGGAAGGGATACAAAGCCAGATGTTGGATTGGATGCTTCTTAGATTCGTGGTGTAGGGCAAGGTTCCTCAGCTTCCTCGGCATTAAATGGAGATAGATATGCTTTGTATCTTCCAAGGTAGTGAGGATTTAAGGGCATACAAACATAAAACACAATGCAGTAAGTATTAATGATAACAGTTACAACTGGTACTATTATTGTTGAAACTTGGAGTAGCTTCAATATTAGTGGTGCTAATATTTACCACAAGAAACTGAGAGTTAGTGACCAGGTTCCATTTTCTTCCCTCCCTTTGACTAGGTGGGTGAATTCAAGTGTGCCACTTTTCCTCCTCAGGCCTCAATGATTCCTGTTGGCGTTATATCTACTTCCAGCTTGAAAATTCAGTGGTTCTATCCCTGATGTTGCCCCTGATGTGTGTCTTAAGCTATTCATCCACACAAAAACACATGGTTCATAGTAAACAGATTCCTTGACCACAGAGCAAGGGCTAGTCTACTACAAATGGGGAATCCCAGAACACTGAATCTAGCTTGCCTGGGAGGTCAACTGAGATCTCTTTTAGGTGCCAGACTCAGATCACTTCCTTTTTACATAGATGACCAACTTCTACTCCCAGGGAAAGTACACCCTCTGTCCTTGACTATTCAGAAAGACGCATATAAATTCCTATGATGTACTGAGAGTTTGGTATGTATTATGTATAGTATTTTTAACATTGCAATAGAGTTTTGTCATCCCCGCTTTGACAGCTAATGAACTGAAGATGAAAACTTTCACATGTAGTTCTCAAGATTCTACAGCAAAAGCCATTGGGCTGATTTTTTAAATCAGATTTGTTTTCATTTAAGCCAAGTTCTTGGGACCCGGATAGATGACTCAGTAGTTAAGAACACTTGTTCCTCTTACAGAGGACCCATTTTTAATTCCAGTACCCATATGGAAGCTCACAACCATCCTTAACTCCAGTCCCAGGGCATCTGATTACCTTTTCTAGCCTCTGTCAGCACCAGGCATGCGCATGACACACAAACATATATGTAGGCCAAACACTTACATGCATAAAATAAATTAAAAATCTTAAATTAATAAAGCTCAAGTTCTGTCATAGCCTCTGGGTATCCTCCAAATTCTTCTTCCCAGAGTTCCTGAAACAGTAACTTCTCTATACCCTATTCTCTTATTATCTTCCCTCTGTGAATCTGATTTAGGTGAGCCCTCACCTATAGGTTCAGCCTACTCTATACTCTAGTGTTGTTCTGGGCCTGAGAAATTCAGAAAGTGTTTTTCCTTGGTTATTTTATTTATTTACATTTCAAATGTTATTCCCCCTTCCTGGTTTCCCCTCCAAAAAAAACCCTATTCCACCCCTTCTCCCCCTTGCTTCTATGAGGGAGCTCCTCTACCCACCCACTAACTCCCACCTCACTGCCCTAGTATTCCCCTATGCTGGAGCATCATGCCTTCACAGGACTAAGGGCCTCCTCTCTCATTGATGCCAGATAATGTTATTCTCTGGAATACAGAAAGTTTTAAAGGTTAGTATTTGGTGTTAGGAATGTATTTCAGCAGGTAGATTACTTGCCTAGTATGCACATGTCCTGGTTTTGAAGCCCAAGACTGCATAAACAGAGCATAGTGGTACCTGCCTGAAATCTCAGCACTCAGGAGGCAGAAGAAGGAGGATCAGAAATTCAAGGCCATCCTTGCCTTCATAGGGATTCTCAGGCCCACTTGAGCTAGAGTTCTTGTAAGAGGTGTGTGAGGGTTTGGGGGAGTACTTGATAGTTTAGCATAAACCAGACTCTGGTAACTCACACTCTGGTTTCATTCTAATTTTATCTACTTTTCTCTTATGGTATTACCAGTATCTGTATCAGACTCCAAACTGTGGACCAGGCTCCTGTATGTACTGTTCTGAAATCCAATCTAACACTGCTCAAGTCTTTTGTTTTTTTTCCACAAATGACGGCCTGCTCCCAGCTGTCTTCCCTGGGCTCACCCCACACCTTGTGGCTTTTTTCCCTCCATCAAAACACTCACTTACTGAACCCTGGTGTCAGACGGTTCTAATTTTCAAGCTTGGTCTTTGTCCAGAATCCAAGCATATTCTGTTCACGTGTCCTTGTCTGCCATCTAGCCACAGCAACCCTATTTCTGGGTATTGATTACTTAATACAAATTTAAAAGTGAATCTCTACTATTGAGATATTTTTAAAATCCCAAATTGGGCTACAATTTCCAATTAAAATTTTGTTTACCCTCTGTTCCAACCACCGATAAGACGCAGCCTATTGGATTCTGTACCAAGGTAGACTGTCCATCTTAAAAGGCATCTGATGATTCGAACTTGTGCTTGATGAAGAACAGGGCATTCAGATAGAGAAGAGCTAAGCATATAGGTAGAAAGAAGGAGTGACTAATACAAATGAATTTAGAAGCCAAAGGATTGACTAAGGATTTAGGAAGTCCTGGGTTTGAATCTGGTCTTTACCTCTAACTAGCATGGCACAGTGTGGTAGTTTAAAAACATCTCTTCTCCCACCTCTGTGGATGAATCCAGAAGTATTGAAGTCAAGGTCTTAAAGAGATATCTGTTCATCATAGCATTGTTCACAATTACCAAAATCTAGAAATAATCTAAATGCCTATGGTAGATAATAGACAAAGAAAATGTACATATATGTGCAAAGGAATATTTTATAACCAAAAGAAAATTTCTCATAGTTTTGACAACATGGATAGTTCTAGAAGATACTGGGCTACGTAAAACAGGTTCAGCACAGATGGAAAAACAACACATAATGTATTTTGTAAAGAAGCAGGACAAATAACTGAGCCAATAGGAGCCAAGCATAAAATAGTTTACCAGAGACCCAGAGGAGAGACATGGGGAGTTGTTGCTCAATGGAAGCTATGTATTTGGTGTTCCCAGAAGACCTGGTCTCCACTTGGTTTCTTTGAACACAGACACTCAACTTCAATTTGCTCTGCCCATTCCATTCCCGGAATAATTATACCCTCTATTCTTGAATATTGAAAATAGAAACTATATCTGAACATCTGCAATATACTAAGAGTTGGCTGTGAATTTTTGATTTTTTGATACTTTCAACAATGCTAAAAACATAACTATTAGTGCCCCTACTTTGTTGATTGTTAAATATAATGGTGCTACTGGGAGATAGTAGAACATTTAGGTGAGACATGGTGAATACAACTAGGTCATTGTATAGGCCCAAATGCCATGGAACAGGGTGACCACAGACATCAACCATGAAGTCATAACCACTGGAAAGTTGATTTACCTCTAATATTTGTGGACTAGTACAGTGATGGCAAATTTTCATTTGCATGAAGTTGATACACCCTACAGAGCTCTCACACAACCTACTTGTTACAGCTAGCACTATTGTATTATACACTTAAAAATGTCATTAAGAGGGTAGATCTCATCTCAAGTACTCTTGCCACAGGCAGAAAAATGAAACAAACATAAACCACCAAAGGGTGCAAGAAAATGTTTGAAGTGGTGGGAATGTTTATGACTGTATTGGTAGTAGCATCATTGATGTATGTACGCACAAAACCATAAGATGGTAATATTTAAAATATCTGCAGGTTTATAAATAAATAAATAATAGAATCTCAAAATTCCTGTATACCATCAAAAAGTAGACCTAGGGACCATACTAACAGGTAAAGGAGCTTGCTGCCAAGCCTGAAGACCTGAGTTCAATCCCTGGGACACACATGGTAGAAGAACTGGTTCCCAAGTGTTGCCCTCTGACCTCTACACACATAGAATGGCCTGTGCAACCCACACGTATACATGTATACAAAAACATAAATAAACATTTCTAAACATCAAAGATACGTCTACATTCTGGATGCTGTAGATTTTGGTTAACAGAAGACAGTAGAAGTGGGACTACATGCAAGTTTCCAAAGCTAGGCTTCCAAAGACTCATGCTCTTCTATTTCTTAAGATGCTTACTTTTGCAGTCCAGACACCAAACTGTAAGGAAGCCCAAGCCACTCCATACACAGCCTTGTGTTGAAAGAAGCCATGGCTAGCACCCAGTTGTAAGCAATGTGAGGAAGCCCCAGGGGTGGTAGATCATCCACTCTCAGGGTAGGTGCTCCAAGTAACTAACCAGGGCTAGGACTGAGTTTTAAAAGTGTGTCTGGTATTTCATTCATCAGAGCTGATCCTACCAACCTTTCTCCAAATTGCAGACACGTGAGAAAAATAAACATTGTTTTAAGCCTCTGAGTTGTGTGGTAGTTTTTAATGTAGCAGTAGATAAATAGTAGCTGGGTCCCTTAATCTTTTAAGTTTTATATCCCTACATATAAAATGAGGATGATAGGAACACTAATTTGTAAAGTTTATTATAAAAATTAAATGAGAAAGTGGACATGAGCTTAATCTATGGAGTGCATCATGGTGATTTAATGAGACGGAGACTTAAAGTGCACAGCCTGTATCTAACATTTAGAATGACTTCTAGAAGCCGGCCCAGAGCAAGGAGTCACACATACGTGATTTATTAAGAAGGTGCTCTTGAGGGGCCCCACTAAAGGCATGGGGAAAACAAGCTTTGAAAAGGCAGAAACCACACAAATTCACAGGGATGGCTTTAACTTGTCCTCCGGAGAATTCTGGAGTGTGAGTTATACCACATGAAGGGAACTGGGCTTTTGCGTTCCTGAACCCATCAGTCACTGGTTTAAAGGCCACCTCGGGAAACATTAATGCTTGGGCACAGCTGCCTCTCTGTATGGTAGGACAAGTTCCAGTAGCCTTAGGAGGTAGCCTGAAAACAGTTACTCAAAGAAAGCTGCAGGTGTTGGCTGTTGGAAGTCAAAACACATCTAAGTCAAGATTGCTGTCCCCCATACATACCCCCTGCCACCATTACAAAGTTATTGAAGGGGATTTGGGTGGATCATCAACATTAACCATGGCCCAGAGACATTCAAATCATGCTAGTTCTCATGGGGACATCCCTTTCCCCTGTTTCTCATGAGGAAAGTCAAATTGAATGAATTAGGGGACGTTGCTCCATGAGAAGATTTACACTGGTGAGACAAGAAGCAGTAAATAAAAGCAACAGATTAGTGCAATATTACCAAGTCCCATCATCTAGGCTTCTGCCTGGCAGGTTTAATAAATGAAATCTATCTCTTGGTGGATACACCAGCCTAAGTACCTTCTAAATCAGGCCTGCAGAGAATCAAGTGACCTGACGGATCTATCTTTTTATTTCATAGCAGTAATGCATGAAAGAGTCTAAGGGATATGTACTAGGCTTCAGAGAATGCAATGTTTGTCTTGAATTAACTAATTTTTATAATCAATGTTCTGTGAGTGATGTGCTCCTGCAGAAGTAGATTTGTGGCCTGCCTGAAGTACCAATTATGTTCCAATTTATATAGTAAATCCATTTGGTAATATGAGGTGTTGTAGCAATTTTAACACATCAGTAAAGATGAAAATCAATTTATTTTCCTTAGCATTTAGCAAAGAGCTTTATAAACAAAACAAGGAAATACAGGGCTTCTGTGGCCAACCTAGCCTCTTGCTTCAACCTGTCTCTTTCACAGCTCTTGGCTTGAGAACATTGTTTGTCCTCTATGAGATCTCACTGCCAGAGCCAGGCTGGTTCCCTCTGGGTTACTAATCCCCTTAAATTGCTGGAAAGAGTGGGATTTTCTTCAGGGAGATCCTAGTCCTGAGTTGATGGGCTGGAACCAAGTTTTAAAAGTGTGTCAAGCATTTCAGGTACATTATCTCAACCAAGAAAGGTAGATTCAGCAAATATCAGCATCCTTGCTTTATGAATGTGAAGTGGTGACAGATGTGCCAAGGACCCAGCTGAGATTCAAACCCTAAGTCTTCTGATCCATAAATCCTGACTTCTGTCTATGAACTCATCGGGCATCAATATGGACCTTTGACTTTAGAGAGAAGGAAACTCAAACAACCCAGGGAATAATAAAGGAATTTTTTCCAAGGTTATTTTGTGTCTCTCTTCCATACTCTTGGCTCAGCTGTAATGGGGGCAGTATGAGCAGAGAAGTCGTAACTTTCTGACCTACTTTTTCTGGTCCACCCAACCATCTAACTTTCATAGACAATGTCCTTTTCTGTGATCCCAATCTCACTATGGCAGCATCGGTGACACCTCCTTCCAGATGGCTGAGCTGAGGCTAAATTCTTCTGTAAGTTCAACTTCTCGATGGCACCCTCAGCTTGTCACTGAACGATAAAACTATCAGGTGGAAATGTCACATTTGGTCAATAGTTGGCAGTCATGATTGGAGCAGTGCACGCTAACAAGAGGAAGTAGCAAGAGGCCAAAAATGAATCTAAAAGGGGCAACGTGACCTCTAACCAACAAGAAAACACAGCCCAATCAACTGAGAAAATCGATGGGGTGAAAATGGTCTGCTCAGGAAAATCAATAGTGTGCAAACCAGCTGCATTTGACCCTGGCGGCCCTTGCTCCCTGAGCTGACCTGAGCTGAACCACATGGTTTCTGCTTCCCAAAGACACCTTAACCTTCTCAACATTCACCCAAAGGTTGGTCCAGATCCTCAAATACCTTAAACCTTGTCAACCACGTGAAAGTTCTTTTTCCTATTTGGTCCTCATTTTTGCACAGGATTTCATTATTTTACATTTAGATTATTTCCACTACTTTTTCTCCCTCCTCCTTTCCCTCATAGATTCAGCATACAAAGCTCAGAATAATCTTCTGTCTCCCATTACCCCTTTACCTGAGTCTTTGGAACTTGACACTTTCTCAGAATGCCTATTGTCTTCTCCTTATACAGGTATACTGGTGAGATTTTTTTTCTTCTTCTTTTTATCAGCTTGACACAGGCATGATCATTGAAAAGAGGAACCATCAATTGAAATTGAAAAAAAATGCCTCTATCATATTGTCCTGAAGGCAACTCGTTGAGGCATTTTCTTGACTAATTATTGATGGAGGCGGTTACTACAGCCAGTGAAATCCCTGGGCAGCTTGTCTGGGTGTGTATAAGAACCTGAACTGAGTGAGGCAGGGCAAGCAAGCCCTCCATGGCTTGCATTCCTCCATGGCTTCTGCTACAGCTCCTTCCTACAGGTCCTTTCCCTGCTTGAGTGCATGCCTTGGCTTCCCTCAGTGATGTACTGTAATTAGGACATGTAAGCCCTTTTCTCTCCAAGTTGCTTCTACTCATGGCTTTTATCACAGCCACACGTTCAGATCTTTTACCTGCATCAGAGGTCAGCTAAGGTGGCCTTTTCCTATTGGGCTTTCTTGGGACACCTTAGCACCTATGTCATGCTGAAGCCCTCATTCACACCTGAGGGACAGGCACAGTTCCACAGAGACGGTGCTGACAGAGGCCAGAGGGCAGTGGTGGTACCACTCAGAGAGACGATATTCTAAAGTCCTGAAGGAAAGCAGCATATTGTGTGTGGCACATGTACTAAGATAGAGTTCTCATCCAGGCTTTGTTTCCAGTTTCTGTGGGTCCTTAGGAAAGTGATTGGACCTCTTAGAACTTTCTTCTACAAAGGAAGATGCTATTACAACCTCTAAGATTTCTTCTCATACTTCTAACGTTCTACACTTCTGAGACAAGAATTGTATCTTTTTTTAAAAACATAGCTATTTGCCTTTTTCCTTTCACCTCTTAAGAAGCTTCCTTTCTCATTCATTAAGTGGGATTGATAGTAGTACTTGCCTCAAACATTTTTTGAGAGCCTCAAATAAAATACTGCTTGTAAGATACTTAGCACAATCCTGGTATAACATAAGGACTTGGTAAGACCTTCTTAGTATCATAAAAGAAATACAAGGACCACATTTGATTTTGTTAATGGATATATTTTTCAAAGCTTTGAAAACAACTTTTGATTGCAGAAAAAGAAATTTCAAGTGATATTTCACTGTATTCAAACCATAAGACATACTACCTTTTCTTTAAAAACAGGAAGTAGTTTCCTTTCCTTTCCCTGGCTAGAAATTCTCACTTACAACTTCCCTTCTGTGCATATATTGAAGCTCAGAGATGGCCCCACAGCTGGCCATGCTGACAGTGATCCCAGAGAGGCCAAGGATGGACACCCTTACTCCCCCAAAATGGTACTTTTGAAAAGCAAAGCCAATGCTTTTCCTGGATTCAAAGACCAGATACCCCAATCTATACAACAGAGGTTCTCAACCTGTTACAACCTCTATGGATATCAAATGACCCCCTTTATAAGAGCCACTTAAGATCATTGGGAAACACAGGTATTTATGATTAGTGACAGTAGCAAAATTATAGTTATGAAGTAGCAATGAAATAATCTTATGATTTGGGGTCACCACAACATGAGGAATTGCACTGAAGGGTTGCAGTATCAAGAAGGTTGAGAACCACTATGTAGTCCAAAGCATAGGCAATATGCCCTAGGGCAGTTCCCAAGGGAAGATCACATTGACCAGGCCAAGAAAGTCCTCAGAACAATACACTGGAGAGTTTCCAGAAGAACTATAGCAAATCTAGATGTCCCTGTGAGAAGCCTTGCTAGGAAAGAGTACCCAAGGGAACAGAGTCAAACTGCTAGGATAGATTAGGGGAACAGGAAGTGTAGCACACCAGATTAGTTCTAGGGAGACTGAAAGTATCCTCATTGGAAATATATCAACTTACTAAGTCCACAGAAGAGAAGACACCAGACAATAAAAGTTTTACCACTGCTTATGATTCCAGAAATTGATTTCAAAACAGGGTTTATCTATGTAGTCTTGACTGTCCTAGAACTCACTCTGTAGACCAGGCTGGCCTTGAACTCAGAGATCCATCAGCTTCTGCCTCCTGAGTTCTGGGATTAAAGGCATGTACCACCACAGCCTGGCTTAAAAGTATTGATTCAGGTTGTGTGTGTGTGTATATGTGTGTGTGTGTGTGTGTGCATGTGTGTGTATGTATGTGTGTATGTGCTCACACACATACATACACACACACACACAAGAACACACACATGGGAACACACACATGGGAACACACACATCCACATACACATGCACACATAGAGGCACATACACATGCATACATAGGCATACACACACATACACAGAGGCATACACCTGGATACACACACATGCATATACAGGCACACACAAGCACACACATAAATACACAAGCATATATACACACATATACTCCCTCTCCTTTAATGGAATTCTTTGGGGGTGGGAAAGAGAAAAATGAATGAAAGACATACAACCTGATCTATAAAGAAACATTTTTAGTAACTAGGTTATAGGTGAACAAGTAGTCAAAAGCAACCTGCAAAGGAACTATTGCAGCATTTCTAGAACCTTCCAAATGCTCATAGTGAAGTTCTCAGGAGGATGTGCACCCTTTCTGGAACTGTGCCCTTTCCAGCCCTTTGTAGGTGTCTTGGTGAACTTGCCCCAGGGATACAGAGAAAGTGACAGAGACATGGACTTCCATAAATGTTCTTGCCAGGGTCAGGTTGTGTGGTATCTGAGGGAAGTAGCGACCACTTGGTTGCTGCTTGCATTACCTAGGGTTTTTATAGGGTATGATGCTGAACATACCAGGAACATACAGAAACATAATCAGTATTGCTTGGTGATGAAATAAAGAAGATTGTAAGTATGTGTAGTCTGTCATATTAAAATCTACAATGAGACAAGTGGGGAAAAAACAAGAAAATGTTATAGATGATGCCGCATTAGAGAGAAACTATTACATTTATAATCTAAAGAAATGAAAGATACCTCTCTCTCTCTCTCTTTCTCTCTCTCTCTCTCTCTCTCTCTCTCTCTCTCTCTCTCTCATACTCTCTGTTGCTCACTCGCCACCTCCCTTATCATTATTTCTTAAACAAAAAAGTTTCTAGGCATTGATATAATTATTCACCTCATTGCTGTGATCTGTCTGGCATGGCGGGACAGCATGGCTATAGCAGCATTCCACAGTGACTGACAGTCACAGTGCATTTACACACAGGAAGACAGGGAGAGAGATGCTGCTGCCTTACTTGCTCTCTTCCTTTTATATAGTCCGAGGCCTCAGCCCATGTAACTGTTTACATTCCATGCAGGTTCCCCCTCCCAAGTTCAAGTTATTTGAGAATACTCTCACAGACATGCCCAGAGGTGTGTCTTCCAGGCAAAGCCAGTCAACTTGACAATAAAGACTACCGAACACACTTTTGGAATAAAAACAAGTTTTCTTCATTCAGGAGGCAAAATGTAAAGTAAATCAATGATAGACCCAAATACCCACATTTTAGAGATTTCTTAATCTGTTCTAAGGAGCTCTTGTGTTTGAACTAGAATTATTGTACAGGAATGAAAATCCATGTTCATACAGGAAGTCTCCTAAGGTGACCTGGTCTACTGAATGCTTATCATATCTCACTGATATGAGAAATTCCATTTCTCTTCAGTCTCTGTCTGTCTGTCTGTCTGTCTCTTTCTCTCTCTCTCTCTCTCTCTCTCTCTCTCTCGTGTGTGACTCAAATGCTTTGACTGCATGCATGATTGTATACACACACACACACACACACACACACACAAAAAAAGCTCTGGGTCTAGAAGTTGACAGATTCACTGAAGGAGAGAAAGCCAAGGTCATACTCTCGATCCAGTCCCTAGCTTGCATCTGTGGAATCCCCTTCCTGGCTAACAGTGATGGTCTCTGAGCCTTCAGATGAAGTGTTCTCAGCAAGCCTGGGGCCCCTCCCCTCTTTTCAGTGTCCACTCCCCATGTTGTACGAGGCTGCCAGCCAAAGGACCAATTAGTGTCAACTGTGATGTCAATGCTTGCCTGGTAAGTCTTGGATCCAGCCACATCTTCCTAATGAAGCACTGGACTATTTAATTAGAATGGCTCTGACAATTCTGTCCTTATCACGTCAGCAATAGATTGGAACACCAGGGATAAATTTTCATTGAGCCCATGCCACGGGCATTTGCTCTGTAAATCGAGACAACTAGGATGTGCTTGCCTTGCTAATGTATGGAAATAAGAGGTAAAGTGGCTTCTCACCTATCGAGTGTGAAGGTGGAAAGACACAGCCATGCATAAAACACAGGGCCTTTCCTCCCCTACCACAGTGGCTCTGTGACTTCTGCCTTTTTCCTTCCTGATTCACACTTGTGCTATCTTTAAGGACATGTCTTCAGAGTTAGAAAAACCTACATTTGAATTCTGGCTCTGGCCTTTACAAGCTGCCTAACCTTGCATTTGATTCTGAATGTCTCTGAGCCTCAAGTGTTTTCACCTGCTAAACGGACACAGTAGTGCCTATATCTGAGGTGTTACAATCATTAAAATGAAGTCAGTAAAATGCCCTACACATAATAGTAAATGTGTAATGAGTGGTTTTAAAAGTTATTTTATTTTAATTGTGTGTATGGAGAGAGGGCATGGGCATGTATGTGCAGGTACCCATGAAGGCATGTATGTGCAGGTACCCATGAAGGCATGTATGTGCAGGTACCCATGAAGGCATGTATGTGCAGGTACCCATGAAGGCATGTATGTGCAGGTACCCATGAAGGCAAAAGGCATCAGCTCCTCCAGGAGCTGGAGTTACAGGAGATGGTGAGCCACAGGATGTGGGTGCTGAGAATCATACTTATACAAGAGTGGTATATGCTCTTAACCATACAGTCATCTCTCCTGTTCTGTGAGAGTCTTCTTCGTATATCTCCATGTATTGCACCCTACAAGGCAAACATCACACTGTGATTACATACAGCATCACCACCTCTCCCGCTTCTCCCTCTAGTTCCCTTCTTTTCCCAGCTCATCCTGTCACCAATCTTAGCCTAATGCAGGCCTCACCCACCTCAGCACTCCAACTGCCCTCCACCTGTGTGGATCCTGAGTTTAAAAGCCAAATTCACCATTACAAAGCACAACGGGACTTTATTTTCTTTCAGCTAAATCATCTGCTCACCAATTCAGCCCTGAATCTTATTAACTTTTTAGGGGCCATTCCACGTGGGGATGAAAAAGGGCCCTACTAGCCCAAGGGGTGAGAAAAAGTGATTTATCTGGAAGAAACCACATAACTTCCCCTGTTTAATTTTTCATTAAATCTTCATTCAGTCATTAAACAAGATCTGGAATTACAGGGTCCATCTATGGTTACAACACTGTCCAAAAGGTTAAGGTGCTTAGCACACAGTGTAAGAGAATAACCTGTATCATTACTGCAGAAAGTATTAAGGGAGAATTGAAATTTTTGGAAGGCCACCATTCCATTAGAGTCCTGGGGAATGAACAGAGGGCTGTGACGGAGTCTGGCAATCAGAACAAATGAAGATAAAGACCAAAATAAACCCATAATTTTACTGATTTCCTCTTTCCAGTATAAAAGAAAAGTGTAGGTCCTCCCAAAAGCTAAAATTGCCATTAAAAAAAAATTAGGATATTTTTTTTTCTAAAAACATTGCCCTATTGTCCTTTAAGCTACCACAAGGGCACACTGCCCACTGACAGAGAGGGTAGTTTCTGCAGAGAGCCCCACATTTCCACATGTAATAGTAGCACAAGAGAAGACGAGCCAGAAACAAGAGTCACTTTGACTCAGCTTTCTGTTCCTAATTCCATCCACATCCCAGGTCAATAATACGTTTAAAAGCCTTGCATTGATCTCTATATTCAATGGTTGCTACAGGTGTGCAGTGTTTTGCATTTAATTCTTCCATAAATCCATTACTTTCCCTACAGGGCCAGGCAGAGAAAGGAGGAGGAGTGGACTCAACAGGCTTCACCTTGTCATGAACAACTGTGAGGTAAAGACTTCTTCAGTTCTTCCAGCCAGAGGCGGTCACTGGAAATGGTTGTAACCCATCCTCTCAGGCAGAAAAGTGAACCAAAAATACAGAGGTCCATATACTCTGAGGGATGACTCTTCGAGAGGCCAGAGGGGTTGGGGAGTATGAATCTGGAGGAGCCACAAGAAAGAACGTGACATAGGGAAGAGGAGAGAGAAACAAAGACGGGCTTTCAGAAACATGGGTCCAAGGGGGAAAAATGGGCAGCAAAGCAGAGTGAAAGGCAGAGGAGGCATCGATGAGCAAAGAAAACACAGAGAAGAGGACAAAGCTAATAACTGAAATCCAAAGTTAAGAGGAAGTCAAACAACGTCAGGTAGGCGGCAGAGACACTGAGAACCGACAGCATGGGGTGAGGTGCCAAGTCCTTCCCATAAGTGCTCAGGGGGAGTGGCAACTGCAAAGCACCCCTAGCTCACTTAGCTTGGCTTCCTAATAACATACAGAGTTTGGAGGCCAAGCAGACCCTGATTGAAACCCTTGGGCAAGACACTTATCTCCAGTTTTACTTTGTACAGTATGCTTTATTGAATTGATGTGATGACTACATAAGATAAAATATGAAAATTCACAGCACAACACCTGATCTGTCTTGGGTGTTCATAGATGTTAGCATTCCTCTTTCTTCAAGTTAGGCATTCCTTTTAAAGGTTACTAATTTTCTGCTGTTGCTGCTGCTGCTTTGCCCTCTCCCCAGTTTCTTACTCTGGCTTTCAGTTCTGAGTTAAATTCGATTGTATCTGTGTCTTAGTTAAAGTTTTATTGCTGTGAAGAGACACCATGACAAAGATAACTCTTATAAAGGCACATATTTAATTGGGACAGGCTTATAGTTTTAGAGATTTAGTTCATTACCATCATGGTGAGAATACCATGCAGACAAGGTGCTGCAGATGGAGCTGAGAGGTCTACATCTTGATCCACAAGCAGCAGAAGGAGACTGTGCCACACTGGGCATAGCTTGAGCATAGGAGATCTCAAAGCCCTCTTACTCTCAACAGTGACACACTTCCTCCAACAAGGTCACACCTAGTCCAACAACTCATAATAGTGCCACTCCCTATGGGACAAGCATTCAAACACATGAGTTTACAGGAGTCACTCCTATCCAAACCACCACAAAATTCACCAAAAAATCTTCAGTACCTCACACAGTGCCTGGAAGATGACCAGTGTACAATAACTAAATGGAAAACTAAACATCCATTGGATAAATGAACTGGTAAGTAACATATGAATGACTGAATAAGCAGATTACTAAAACCAATCATTGTTCTTTTAGAAGAATTAAAAGATTCTACTTTTTAATGTTGCATCATGAGTGTGTGCACAGGTGTGCATGTGCGCATGTGTGCGTGCACATAAGTGTGTCATGACATTTGCGCAAAGGTCTGCTGTCACCCACACCTTCCAGCTCTTTTTAACCAGTGTCTCTTGCTGCATGGTTCAATAGTTGTGTACACCAGGCTAGCTGTCCCATGGGCTTCTCAGGGTTCTCTTGTTTCCTTCTGCTGCTGAAGAAGTGCTGGATTACAGATACGTACTACAAAACCTACTCTCAGTGGGTTCTGAGGACCTGAACTCAGGTCCTTCTCTTGCATGGTAAACACTGTATCCACTGAGCCATCTCCTTAGTCCTGGAGAAGTTCACTATTTACCACTATGGTTGAAAGCAGAAAATAGAACCTACTCCAAGCAGAGTTTAATTATGGATGTGAGATATGAAGGACTTTTAAAAGACACTGGGAGGAACATCAGTTGGAGATGTCACTCGATTAATGACATCAAGGTCACCCCAACATGACTCCCTAAAAGGGGAGATTGCTGTTCCTTGGCTCATTTGTTCACTGACATATTTATGCATTCAAACTTTTTACTGTACATCTAGTTGCAGCTGGGTCCGAAAGCTGATGCCACAGCACGGCCACACGTGCCTTTATGACCACACAGCTAGGCAGGGATCCTGGTGCCATCACACTATCTCTTCTACATTCACATGTCATGCATGGCCCAGCTTGCCGGGAACAGTCATAGAAGAATGGCATCTGCCTTCTTTCTTCAAAATCTAATATCAAGTGTACCAAACTGGCAGATCAAAATGAGCATCCATGAGTCTGAAACACATGGCTTCTACAGATTTCTAACTACCAAGCTGGAAAGAGTAGAACGGAGGCAGAAAGAACTATTCCTCATGGCAACACTCTTTTAATCTAAGAAGAGAAAAGGCTTCAGTCATGATGGCACAAGACAGGAAAAGGAACCAGAAGGGGTAGGAGATAAGCATAGCCACACTCTACTCTTGATTCTCTGGTATCTTTCCTATTTCAAGTATTCAGGCCCATGAACTGAACTCACATACTTTTGGGGACCTATAAAACTTGCTCACATTGATAGAAGAGCAAATTTACCTCATTCTCCAAATGCTGTCTCTTCCACAATTTCACCCACATAGAAGACAGTCTGTGTTCTGTAAAGAAATTATAGCAATTAGAGTTGGTATCTGTCCTACCAACTGTTTCCTTAGAATCTTGAAATCTTTCCCATCTGTTGTACAAAGGATGGATGTTTTCCAAACCAACTTCTGAATGAACACATGAACTGAGGAAGCCATAAAAATGCATGGCCAGGGGATGCAGTGACCAGGGATTTCAAGCTGCTGCTGAGTCTAGACCTCCACTAAAATTTATCAGGGTTGTAGTGCCAACGCCACTCTTCCAAAAGCCACTCCTGGGAAATGATTAAACTCTAAAGCAGCCCCTTCCTAGGATACAGAGGGTTCCTCTGTTGAGTGACTTTGGCTCTAACCCTCCTCCAAAAGCCTTACCAAACTTGCTTTTGCCAGATCAGCAGTATGGAATGTTTCCACCCAACCTTGGTTTCCTTTTTATTTTTTTTTTCACTCATCACTAGGCTAGCATCATGATCTGATAGCTCTCCCTATGGTCTGGCAACTCATTACCCATCTTGACAGTTACCTCTATAAAATATTATACTGTCACTCACTTCCTGGAGAACATGAACTAATATGTTTCATAATGAGGGAAGCATTGTGGTCACTTTTAAATGTCCCAGTACAATGTATGTCAATGGGATGGAGAAGAAGGGAATGGGAAAGGTGGGGATTAAAGCATCATTGTAAGATCATCCAGAGTAGGTGCTTCCAAAGGCAATGGGACTATATTTATATGTATCTACCAACAGAAAAATATTCCATCATTTGAAAGGAGGAACCCAAAGCAAAATAGGAAAAGTGATGAAATACTGCTCAATGAAATTTAACGTCCAAGATTATTAAATTCAAAAATAAATCAAATATAAAATGAATATATATTTCCCTATCACCTAACCTAGTATACCTTTCTGTATTTTTAAAACATATATTAGCCCCAAAGTAAAATGTTTTCTTTTTTATTGAATATTTTATTTATTTACATTTCAGACGCCATTCCCTTTCCCCATTTCCCTTCCCTAGAAATAAACTATCCCACCTCCCTCCTCCTTTTTGCTTTTATACCATTTTAATTACATGCAAGTATTAAGGTCAGTTCTAGGTTGAGGAACTAGCAATACAATAGATGCAAATAGTCAAGGAACAAGCAAGACAATAAACACAAATAGTCAAAGAACAAGCAAGGCAATAAACAAAATTCTGAGAACACTTCTGTGATCAGTTTCTAAGGGCTTATCAGAATGACCAAAATATCTGAGTTTACTTCCCTGTCCTAGCCCAAAGTCATTTTCATGTCTGAAGCCTACTTCTTTATTCTAGCCTAAAATTTAGATTCCTGTCTGAAATTACTTCTTTGTTCTAGCCTAATATTTAGATTCCTGACTAAAATTACTTCTTTGTTTTAGCCCAAGATTTAGATTCCTGCCTGAAATTACTTCTTTCTTCTAGCCTAATGTCAGATTCCTGCTTGAAGCCTACTTCCTTGTTCTTGATCAATGTCACATTCCTGCTAAGCAGCCCATTTCCTTGTCTTTGGCCCATGCCAGATTCTTGCCAAGCAGCCCCAAAGGCTCTCCACTTCTCCCCTTTTATAGTTTCATTAACAAGACTGAGCTTGTCTTAGGTCATTCTGACAAGAATGCCTTTCTTACCCATCATGAAACATGCATTATCAAAAGCAATGCACTTCTGTCTTTAGGTTAGTAAGGCTTTGTGCAGAATCTTACTTGTCCTTGGCTTGCCAGCCTGTTAATTTAATAACTCTGTTTGGGGGTTCATTTTCAGGCTCAAGCCATGTACTTTGGCTGCTAACATGTTGATGTTGATTTAAAAAAAAAAAAAAAGCTTAACATGATGGGCAGGAATAAAAATATTCCCAGGACAAAAAGAGCTAGCATGATCAAGCTATATATGCCATTCTGGAAGCTTGATCAAAATAAAAATACTGACCTCAGGCCATGGGTAATTTTATCAGCAGTATCTACCGCATCAATGCTCAGCAGAACAGCATTCTTGAAATTCATAAGCTCATTATGTAAAGTTAAAACATCCAGAGAGGTGTTAGAATTATGCCAAATACATTGCAAGTGTCTTTAAATTTTTTCCTAATTATAATGACTACCACAGTAAATTTTAGAACTAACATGAATCCAATGCTATTTGGCATGACCCTGGAGATGGTGTCTTACTCTTAAACTCTGAACCTCCTTCCAATAATTTGAATTGGGTAAAAAGCATCAATCCATTGTTCCAAACACCTATCTAAATCCTCTTGTATATTCAACACATTAGTAACACTTTTTGCTAAATGATTAACAAAAGTAGCTGTCTTAACTTCTTGTGTCACAGCAATTTCAGAAGCAGTGGTGCTACCAATTAATGTAATTAAAGCTGTTATACCAGCAATAATCAAGCCCACTACCTTCTTGCTTCTGCTTAAAGCCTGACTCACTTCTTCCAGTACTTATTCAAGCTTTTTTCAGAAGCCCAAGGTTCTGTGATACTCAGGACAATAAAACAAAAGCACATAAGGAACAGAAACCAAGGTTACTTGACATCATCAGAACCCAGTTCTCCCACCATAGCAAGCCCTGGATACACCATCACACTAGAAAAGCAAGATTCTGATCTAAAATCACTTCTCATGAGGATGACAGAGGACTTTAAAGGTAAACAGGTAGAAGCCCTTAAAGAGCTTAAAATCACTTAAGAAATCACTTAAGAATCACAAAATCACTTAAGAAATTACAGGAAAACACAACCAAACAGGTGAAGGAATTGAACAAGACCATCCAGGATCTAAAAATGGAATAGAAACAATAAAGAAATCACAGAGGGAGACAACCCTGGATATAGAAAACCTAGGAAAGAAATCATGAGTCATGGATGCAAGCATCACCAACAGAATACAAGAGATAGAAGAGAGAATCTCAGGTGCAGAAGATACCATAGAAAACATTGACACAACTGTCAAAGAAAATACAAAATTCAAAAAACTCCTAACCCTAAACATCCAGGAAATCCAGGACACAAATGAGAAGACCAAACCTAAGGATGATAGGTATAGAAGAAAGTGAAGATTCCCAACTTAAAGGGCCAGTAAGTATCTTCAACAAAATTATAGAAGAAAACTCCCCTAACCTAAAGAAAGAGAGGCCTATGATCAAAATAAAATCTTATTGCATGAATATCATGTGTGTGTTGTGTGTGTATGCACACATGTATGTGTAACAAAAATTAAAAACAAGGAAGTCTCTACAGTTTGACCAGTTGTGAGTTTCTCTTGAAACTATCATCCATAGCACAAAGAAGTTTCTTTGCACACCCATAAATGGATGTTTATGTCATACTCCCTCTACTCTAAGGCTCAGTAATATCATGAATAAAGGGGTAGAAAGACTGTAAGAGCCAGAATTAAGGGAGACCCGGTAGAATGCTTCTTTTAGACATGGCAGGAATGTTATGCTTATGAATTTGCAGCAGCTCTGGTTGCCCTAACAAGACTGGTACTGGTTCTGTGTTCTCGGAGAACACAGAGAGGGGAGGTGCTCACAAGTCCTAACCCCTAGCCATGAGGCTATTGACAACTAACTAACTAATGGCTACTAAGAGGAGGAGAGGCAGATTTTGTTAAGGATGTGGCTCCAGGTTAGTTGCCCATGTTCCAGTGGATTGTTCCACACCCATGCATATATGGACAGCACAACATGGACTCAGTGGTTGAAGAAGAAGCAAAAGAAGAGGAAGAAGAGGGGGAGGTGGAAGAGAAAGAGGATGATGAGGAAGAGGACAAGAGGAAGAACAACAACAAGAGAAGGAGGAGGATGACAACGAAGAGGAGGAAAAGAAAGGGGAGGAAGAGAAAGAGGAGAAAGAGAAGGAAGAGAGGAACGGGGAGGGGAAGGGAAGGGGAGGATATTAGCTTGGGAGAGGCCCAGGAGGGTGGAGAGGTAGTGCATATCTAGGAGGAGTTAGGGGGGAATCCAAGGGTGAGCAAAACTAAAACACATTCTATGGATATATGAAATTCTGGATAGTTAATACAAATATTATATTAAAAATATATCTTATAATGTTAATCTGTTTCAAGAAAGTAGTCTCCATTCATAAATAAAGAGAATAATATCTTAAATATTTCTTCTACCTTTATACAATTTTTTTCTTTTTTTGGTTGAGGATTTGTTAAGATTCTAAGTACATTGCTTAAACTATAATAATGGATCTGGATTTTTCTTGATAATTTAATTTCTACATGTATTCTTTGTTAGAGTTGATAATAGATGACAAATATATAGACACTGATAAATTGATATAGATTGATAGACATAGTCACAATATTTCAGAGTTTAGATATTTCTTTTATTTCTGAGATTAGAATTAAATAATCCCCCTTTCCAGTTCCTCCTTCCAAACCCTTCCATACACCTCTCATTGCTTTCTTTCAAATTCATGATCTCTCCGCTTGAAATTGTTACACACATGATTTTATATGAACATACATATTATTTCTAAATACAACCTGCTCATTGTGTACAGTGTTACTTGTATGTATATTTTCAGGGCTGACCATTTGGTATTATATAGCCAGTTGATGTGATCTTCTCTGGGGAAGACTATTTCTCCTGGGCTCAGCATTCTTTAGCCAATAGTACTTTGTGTAGAGTTTGTGTAGAGCCTTCCGGATTTTTCCTCCATCCTCCTTAGCACGTCTGTTGTCCTTGTTCAGCTCATGTTTAGACAGCCATGTTGGTGAGACTTGATGAGTGTCACTTCTGACATTACTAAGAAACACAATCTCACACCAAACTCCCTGATCTTCTGGCTCCTACAATCTTTTTACCTCTTCTTGCCAATGTTCCTTATTTTTGAGAGGTTATAGAACCTTTGGGAAATGGGGCCGCGGGGACTCGCTTATAATGGTCTGGTTCTGCTGATGTCTCTGCATTCTGCCTGCTTATCTGGCAGAGACATGAGGTGTCTTACTACTCACCATGGAGCCACTCCACCCTTCTTCCCCACCCCTCTGAAATAGTGGATGAAAAGAAAACATCCCTCCTTCAGGGGCTTCTGTCAGGTGCTTTGCCACAGATATGAAGAAATAAGGAATGCCCCAGCTCACCCTAAACACTGTCTGTCCACAGTTTTTCAAGCCAAAGACCAAATGTTCAAGACACCCAGCATTCTATATCTAAGAAGTTCTGAGATTTCTTTTTCCTGTACCATTGACTCAAGTCTGGAAGAGAAAGCTGGAAGCAGAAATTCCTTTCTGCTCCCCAAAGGTTCGGATTTCTCGAGTTCCTACAAGCAAGAAATTATTGCCCCATTCAACTCTAAATGCAACTGGAACCCTGGGGGTTGGCACAAACAGTCCTACATCTTAAGCACCATCGCATCTTTGGGTAATGTTGATTATTCAAGCCAGGAATGGCATTTTTCAAGTGGCCAAGAAGAACAAGCCCTTTTGAATAACAAAGATACAAATTACAAGATGAGCTTGTTCCCTTTCTTGTAAATCTTTAATTCTTTATTCCTCCTATAATTTTCCCTACTATTCTGAATCTTGATTTACCTAAGAACTATGACAAAGTAGGACAATCCAGACTCTCATGCAGCCAGTCAAAATATCTACTGACTGCATATTACATTTCAACTCCAAAGTATTAGTCCTTCATAGACTCTTTTAGTTAGGGGTTTACTGTTGTGAACAGACACCATGACCAAGGCAAGTCTTATAAAAAACATTTAATTGGGGCTGGCTTACCGGTTCAGAGGTTCAGTCCATTATCATCAAGGCAGAAGCATGGCAGCATCCAGGTAGATGTGGGTTGTAGGAGCTGAGAGTTTCACCTCTTGTTCTGAAGGTAGCTCACAGAAGACTGACTTTCAGGCAGCTAGGATGAGGGTCTCAAAGTTCATGCCCATAGCGATAAACCTACTCCAACAAGGCTACACCTCCTAATAGTGCCATTCCCTGGACCAAGCATACACAAACCATCACAGAAACCATGTCAACAACTGATATGTTTTCTTCCATCATTAGAATTGTAAATTTTTGGAGGTATTCAGTAGTAAAACAATCCCCCCAAACAATATCCAAATATATGTTAGGAAATGTACTATGAAGGGCAAGATGCCATGAAGTACCCCAGATGAGGTAACAGATTGGGCTGAGTTCTGAAGTGTGAATAATAATTAACTAGGCAGAGACACTTAAAGAAAAACTGGAGCAGGATGGGGGTACTGGCTCCAGGCAGGTGGATCAGCATGTGGAAAAGCAGACAGATCCACAGAGAATCTCAATAGCAGGAAGATGGCCAAGAGAGCTGAGCCCCAAATGTGAGGAGAAATGCAGTGAGATGACACCACAAAAGGGGGTCACAGCTGCATCACAGGGTACTTGTACACATGCCAGACTCTGAGGATTGTCTTAATCACTCACTCAGAGCTGTGTGTTCTCAGAGTCCCTATTTACCCCACATATCTTGAGATCCTTTCTCAACCCTCTTTCCTCCTCAGAAAAACACACAGGCTTTCTTCCTGGGCGTAGTTAGCTCCAGCACCACTGTCCTCAAATCCCTCTTCCTTCGTGCGGTCACTTCTGCCTTTGTCTCTGCTGCTTTTTCATGCAAGAGTCTTGATGCTTATTTTCCTTCTTCAAATTTATTCTCAGATCCTTTCCCTGATGGTGTGTAACTACCTCCCAAGGATGCTGGTCATCCAAAGAGAGGACAAAGTCTCTCTGATTTTATCTAACAACATGAAATTCCCCATCATGTTCTGCAGGGATGTATTTGTAGAAGGAGACATTTGTAGCTTGATATTCCTGAAGCTCTTTAAGCCTGTTAGGAAAGCACTTACCATTTTTAGAAACTGAAACTTGTCTGGCTCCCAGTAGGAATACAAACCAGAAACCACCATCACAGTTTCCCTCAGCAGACTGGTGAAGTGGGGTGATTTTACCCCCAGGAAACTGAGAGTCATGTCTGGAGATATTTTGGGTTTTGCACGAGAATGAAATGGTGATGCTACTTGCAGCTAAGAAACAGAACCCAAGAGTGCCAACAACATCTGAAACATCTACAGTTCACACGATAACCAAAACCACAGAGATATTTCCAGCCCCAAATGCTCTTAGTGTAAAGGCTGATAAACCTTCCAAGACGTGGAAATGACAACTCAAGGTCTGCACTGTTCATCACTGATTAATGAATGCTATTCAATGGCTAACACCTCCACAATGCACTCACATAATTGCTGCATGCATTTGTATATATTTTTGTTGATTACAGGTTCATTCTTCTTGTCTCTGCAATTTAAGTATTTAAAGCCTTCAAGGAAATGAACTATCCTTAATATACACTTAGTAACCCCATAAGATCTGGTTCAGCAAGTGGATGTGATGTTCTTCTTTTATATTGATAGGGACTATTTTGAGAAGTTCTAAGTTTCATACTTTATTTCGTGTTACTACAATAAAATATCTAAGACTGGGTGACTTACAAATAAAGGGATCTGTTCCTGAAAGCTCTGGAAACTAAGAAGTTCAAGATAAGAGGCTACATGTAGTGTGGAAGTTCTTACTGTGTCGTATCTTGAATGACAAAGGCATAGAAGCATGTAACCTCGGGTTTCTCTTCTTATAAAGACACTGATCCCGTCTTGAGGCCCCACCCTCATAACTTCATCTAGTCCTAATTACTTTCCAAGGCCTTACCTCCAAGTACTAAAAATATTATGAATCAGGAGATTAAGTTCCCATCACATAAACTTCTAGGGAAAATGTCTAAACAGTCTCGCCTTCGCTGCCAGGGACCCCAAACTGCCCCACGGAAGGGAAGGTGGGGTGCTGTATAGTTAAGATAAATTTGAACTTGCAGAAGTGACAACAACCCCAAATCCTAATTTCTCTAAAACTTCAAGATTTTGTCCCTCACCTATACAACATCTTAATTGCAGACTAGCAGTGGTTCTGTTCTTCTTAGTCATTCAGAGCCCAGACTGATCAATGAAGCCATGTCATGATGAGGCTTCAGGGTTCATCTCACCAGAGAGGATGTAGTAGAGATGTGGGCTTCAGATCTGAATTAATACAAGTCACTCAAGACTTGGAGGCCAAAATATTCATATAGCCACCATATCCAGACCAAGTAAAAGACTGAACAAGCAGATTATTAGGTAAGTTTGATTTTTGGCCTGACCAGATAAAATCCAGGCAAGTAATTTCTCTAAGCAATCATTTCTCCATCTTTGAGGCAGCAAAAAAGGATAACTATTCTCCATACAATGGCTGTGATGCATCAAATGAAATGTTTTACATGTGATTCACAGCAGAATTCAGACATATGGTATAAATAAGCAGGCACAATTAATGAAAGTTGTCATAATTTCAATGATCGTAATGACTATGTTGTTCTTAAGTTACACAGTATGTGTGACTCCATCCAATTATAAAACAAGGTGGGATCAACTAGAATCTTCTCCCTGACTTTTTCCCCCACCTGTGGCAATACAATGATCTCTCAAATTTTATTTTGTATCCTTGAGAATAGATAGTGTTGTATCTTTATTTATTCATCTAAAAATCAATTTTGAATGCCTTTGTTTTGATCAACATATGAGTGGATATGAGATTTAAATAGAAAGATAATGAGGCCACAGTCACCTTCTTCCAAGAGTGCACAGCCTGGAACTGTGGGAATCGAGAACAACTCAGGAATAGTGCCCAGCAGTTTGAGGAAGAAAGAATCACACACACACACACACACACACACACACACACACACACAAATTCAAACACACAAACACACGCACACAAACATACACACAAAACCTTTGTGAATAAATGTTAACTGTAGTTTAAATGGCTGTTATCAAGGAAGTAAGTGCTCTGACAAGGGAAAATAATCCAGCAAAGGAAAGATCATTTGTAAAGATTCAGAATGAACTTGTAATTGTGTAATACGGTAAGGTGAGAATATTGAACAGGGAGAAGGGCAGGAAGTGAGAGCAGAGGCAGTCGTCTATATAAAACAGTTTAAGCAGGACAGCAGCATGATCAACTCTGTTTTTGAAATACTCTATTAAGTGTGTATGTTAATCTGCTAATGCCATTGTAACAAAATAGCCAAGTACTAAGTAATTAAACAATTTAACCATAGTTATCTCCTTAGTGGTTATCTATAGACTTAGCTTCACTGGGTGTGAGAACTTTAATAGGAAAGGACAGTTAAGTCTAACACTGGGCAGGTTTGCTGGCAGGAAACAGAGTAGAAAGCTGCCACAATCTAGGCAAATCACGTAATGACTTGCAACAATTTAATGGCCATGAGGACAAAGAAATGGAGAGGTATCTGAAAAATAGGTAGGCCTAGGTATGTGGTTTGAAACCTAGGTTGGGAATACAAATGAGAGAGCTATCAGTGTGGATGGAGTTAGCTAAGGACATGAGAATAGATGTGGTCACCCAAGGAAACTCAGTAGAGTGACAAGAAGAGGTGGCTAAAAGCCAAGCCTCAGAAAACACCATTTACAAAGTGGACAGAATGTGAATGACCAAAAAAGCACTAACTTAAAAGCAAACTGAAAACTCAAGATCATCTGAGGTCATGAAAGAGACAGTGAAAGGATCCTGGTCAGTAGAGTCAAATGTCAGCAAATCATTAACAATGTACATTTAAAAATAGATTAAGGACCCAGAGACCATGGATGACCTCTCTGGGAACAGGTGTGGCACAGAAAAGACTGAATCTGTGATGGCACTGTGTGACAAGGGGAGGTAACAAAGGAAACTAAAATCCTCATGACTCAGTTGACTGGAGAGGATACTTGAAGGGAAGCTGGCGCAGATAAGCAGGCTACAGGTGTGGTTTTGTTCTGGTGAGAAACTGAAGCACATCTTTATGCTGAGAGGCACGTGCCAGACAAGAGGTGGATTGAAACTCTAACCGAGTACAGGAAAGGGGTGGTCTAGGAAGCATCAGGAATCCTGACTACTTAAAAGCCCAGTATATAATCGGCCCCACGTGGAAAACTTAGGCCATGCAGAAGTTAGAACTCAAAGGATGGTGAGGTTTCTGCTTCTCCCTCCCCTGTCCTAAAATCTTCAAGGTGTCTTCTACATTCTTAGGTGCCTTTTCATACATTTTCTGGTCTCTTAGGGCAAACACGTGCCTTTTCATACATTTTCTGGTCTCTTAGGGCAAACACATTATTTTTCTGGGTCAGGTTATTGTTACCTAGATATCTGAGATTTAGCAAAGTCCCCAGCACCTAACAGTTCAATAAGGACTTGCCAAATAAGTTGACCTGGGCCAGTGTCTTATCCGTGCATATCTCCTATGGATACCAGAGAGTGGACCGTGAGGTAGTCAGGTGTAAAGAAAAGGCAGGCTCGCTTGCACGGAAACTCTCTAGGAAAGAATCATTATTCATTCCACAAACATTTACTGAGCGTATGGCGCTGCCTTCAGCCATGGAACAGATGGCCCAAGGCAACCGATACACGAAGCCTCCTTTAAGCTGGAGGATTCCCTACTCCCCACAAATGACAAATCAGTAGCTGTTGCATGCATCCATCTGCTGCGATCTGGAGCCCAGATATTCTCTCTGCCTCTTCAGCACAGAGAAGCCGATCACTACCAATTTTCCTTTCTGTCAACAGGAGCTGAGGAATAAAGTGTGCTGAATTGACATTAGCAGCTCCAATTGCCTTCAGAATTTGGCCTGAAGCCCAATTATATTTTTCTAGTTTGTGCCACAGTACATGAAAAGTACAATTTGTCTCATTTCTTTCCCTTACTTTTAAAAATATTCCAAAAAAAAAAAAAAAAAAAAAAAAACTTGGCTGAGTGAAACCAACCAAGCCTGTTCTTCAGGAATAACTTTGAGCATAACCATAGCTATGTTATTATGATATATACTCTAAGACAGATTCAGTTGAAAGAATGTGGATATGTTATTTTTAAATTATATGCACATGAATAAAATATATTGCATACAAATAATTTTAAAATATTGTTGCTAGGTTGGGGATAAATCAAGGTTATAAATACATTCATTTGTGCAGGCATGAGTATGTACTTACACACGTACACACACACACACACACACACAGAGAGAGAGAGAGAGAGAGAGAGAGAGAGAGAGGGAAATTCATTCTTCAAGGCAATGATTGGTAAAAATTATTTTCTAAGCTTGATGTTTGAAATTTAGACTATATATTTTCAAGAATAATCTATACACGGTAAGTGGCTTGTCAAGGAATTTCTAAAGGCCTACTTCACTAACAATTCAAACAAACTAGGTCAAATTGGTCTGGTTTTCATGGGCAGAAGATGTAGTGGTTCCTGCCTAAAATTTCAGCACCAGACTGCCTGAGACAGGAGGAGCACCATGGTTTTGAGGATAGCTTGAGTTACTAGTGAGTTCCAGGACAACTTGGACTACAGAAAAGACCCTGACTCTGGCATGGGTGGCGGTGGTATCCTTTCCTCATGCTTAGACCATGTACTTAACACCATGTACCAATTGTATTCACACCTTACCTAGCTTAGAGCAAAGGTCTAACTATAAACAGACCCACACCTGTGGTTCACCTTCAGGAGAGAACCCTGTGAGAGATTACACTGGTGAGATCCAGACAAAGTAAGTTTAGATCATTCAGTTGTCTTCTTGGAGCATAAAATTTAAAAAAAAAAAAAAAATTTTTTTTTCAAGCTGATTTAATCACCAGCTTCTAAAATGAGAAACAGAGTAGATGCCATGAATGTGTGCAGACATCTAGTTTCCCTCTTCTGGGCACACAGCCCAACACCATGTGACTATTTCTGGTCAACAAACCATGAGGACAAATATATCCTTGAGGCTGAGGCAGGCAGGGGAAAGCTACCAGGTGTGAACACCCAGTCTTTCCGTTGCTTGGTGGTCAGTTACCTAGGGTTGCTATAATCTTAATTATAGCAAAGTGCCATGATCTTAACTGTGGAGAATGGCATTGGTTCAGAACACCCAGGATTAACTTTTTCAGCACAAAGGAGATGTATTTGCCTCAGAGGGACAAGGGGTAGGAATAAGACACAAAGAAAGGAGATGGAGGGCAAGGGAGGAGGGGGAGGGAAGAAAGGAGAGGAGAGGGGGGGCATTTGTCCTGGAGGGGAACCAGACAAAGGACTGTCTCTGGATACAGGATGAGATGTTTCATTTTGATTGACACTGTTAACTAGGTGAGCCAAATGGAGTTTTTGATTGCTGGACTTTAACATTTTGATAGCTGGACCACGTTAGTCATCCTCAGAGGAGGAATAAACCAAATAAAGGAATAGATCTTGGTGGCTAGCTTTGGGAATGTAATCTAATAATTTTTAGCAAGGCGGGGGGGGGGGCAATCAAGGAAATGGACAAGGCCTGCCGGAGCCATGTGTGCCATGCCAGGACTTGCTAGAGTCCCTTCATTGTGACTTAAATAACAGAAATTTACTATCTCACAGATAAGAAACTTGAGAATGGGTGCTTCTGGCCAAAGGACCATGTTCCCTCTGTAATCACAAAGGACAGATACACTCTAGGACTCTGTCTTAGCTTCTGAGAGTACAATGTCTGTGGCAATGTAATTCCAACCTTCATATGGAAGTTGGGTGCTGCCTTCTTGTATGGGGCCAACCATATTGGATCAGAGTTCTGCTATGGTTAGAAATGGTTTCAGTAAATTCCTCAAGTTTCCTATAAGTAGAATTTAGTCTTCATTGGGAGATACTGTGGTGGTTTGAATAAGCTTGGCCCATAGAAAATGGCACTATTAGGAAGTGTGGCCTTGTTGGAATGGGTGTGGTCTTGTTGGAGGAAGTATGTTACATAGGCTTTGGGCTTTGAGGTCAGACTCTAGCCAATGCAGAAGAGACCCTCCTCCTAGCTCCTTGTGATACAGTCTTACCCTGGCTGCCTTCAGATCAAAATATAGAACTCTCAGCTCCTTTTCTATCAACATCCATGCCAGGCTTGCTGCCATGATGATAATAGACTGAAGCTCTGAAGCTGTAAGTTAGTTCCAATTAAATAGTGTCCCTTATAAGAGTTGCCTTGACCATGGTGTCTCTTCACAGCAAAGGAAAACCTAACTAAGACAGATATTGAGGGGGGGAAAAATACCTGATTATAGTGTTCAGAGCTGGGAGTGGACTAAGGTTAGATAAGGTCATCAGACTCTAGCCCCATAGTTGAACTTCTTGTAGCTTTTTAACATGAAAAAGGAAGAGCAGAAAACACACACATATAATCCATGTCTCCTTCTGTGTTATATCCGCAACACCTAGGGACTCTACTGGTTTTACCCTTTAACTTGGATCTCCAGAAGAATTGTTGAAATGCATTTCTTTCTTTTCTTTATAACTCAAGTAGTCTGTGGTACTTTGTTATTGGCATAAGAAAATGGGCTAATATAATGATATAATGAATATGTTTGATCTCTCATAACATCTCTAAAGACCCTAAGATGAGGTCACATTGGGGATTAACTCTCCCAGGTATCTTTTTTTGGAGAATTTAATGAAACCATAGTCCTTGGCTATCAAGAACAGAAAGACCCAGTGTTGAGAGGCTAAAGTCTGGATGACCAAGTCTAGGTATAGAGACAAACTACCCAGGACCCGCAAGCATTTCCTAGGAGAGAGGACTGAACTTTTATCAAGAGTAGGATTTGGAGAGTTGTTTGTTATGTCGCACAGCCTAGCCTAACAATATATTTCTCTTAGTCAGTAGCCTATTCCTGTGAAGAGACACCATGACCGTGTCAATTCTTACAAAAGAAAGCATTTAATTGGGGCTGGCTTACAGTTTCACCGATTTAGACCAGTTCTCATCATGATAGAGAACATGGCAGTATGCAGGCAGACATAGTGCTGAAAGTCTACATCAGGATCCAGAGGCAGCAGGAAGAGAAAAAGAGCCACTGGGCCTGGCTTGGGCTTCTGAAATGTCAAAACCCACCCCAGGTGACACACTTTCTCCAACAAGGCCACACCCCCCAATCCTTTCAAATAGTGCCGCTCCCTAGGAGCCTTTGGCAGCCATTTTCATTCAAACCACCACAATAATGATAAAAAAATACTTTGTGAATTTCTTGGATGATTTATCCTGAAGGTGTTTTGTTTGTCTGTGTACAACCATCAGCAGGCAACTAAAGAGCCTAGTTTCCCTCAGATTGAGCCAAACATTACTTCCCTCTTTCCCCTGGAGTTCTCTCATTGTTCCTTATCATTGCTTTCTTATTATTATATCCATTGTCGTTTTTCATTGTATTTCTGCTCCTGTTTTCCTTTTTCTAACCCTGATTTATTTGTTTATATTAACTGCCTGGCCCCAGTAAGTTGGTGAGACTGCCAACTTTGCTAAAAAAAACTAGTCCTATTATTCATATCTACCTTTTAATTCATTTTCTAAGTCTTTAAATTATGATCTCTGTGTGTTCTCTCAATAGCTCCCCAGGTAACTGGAGGTGATAATGGAAGAGTGAGTACTTTTTAGCTTTGGGTTAAAAATTACTTGTTTTTCCTGTTCACTTTTAAAGTAGTAGCATAAACACATTTCAGAGGCAATTTAAAATACATGTTGAAAAATATAACATCACAAATAGAAGTTTATATCTATTTCAAAGCATTTCACATTCATAACAATTCTAGCATATTAGCATTACACATATTACCATCAACTCTTTATCAAAACCAAAACAAGACAAAAAAAAAAAACACTTAAGAAAGATGTAGCTTTGGCCCTAGAACTGTGTGAGTAGAAAGAGATGATGTGTGCATCCTTTAGAACTCAAAGAGTTATGTTCTTAAAGTAGGATTGGTGCTTCATACCTATAATTCCTATACTTGGAGCTAAAAGAAGAAGATTCTGAGTTCAAGCTTATCCTGAGCTATACCTGAGACCCTGTCTCAAAACAAAACCAAAAACACCCATATTCTTCATAACGTACGTGTTTCTGTTTCCTTATGGGAAAATGGAGTTATTTTAAGTGGAGATTCCTCAATTTAAGTCTAGTTGTAGAAGCCTTATCCTAACCAAAGATCAATGGAAAAGCCAAACCAGTGTGTGGCTCTGCGCTCCAGAGCCAGGGAAGGGACATTTCAACACAGGAGAAAATAGAATTAATTCAACTCTTACCTGTTTTTAAAATTATAAATTTTCTTTTAATTACCAAATATAGTAAGCTGAATTAGCCTAACATCCCACAGAAATCCCTGTCTCTTAATTCCCAGAACCTATGACTATTACCTACTACTAAATGTGATATTCTTTGGAAAACAATCTTTGTAGATATAATTACTATTTTTAGATAATGGGCTGATCCTGGATTACTTGAGTGGGCACTGATTCCAGGAGATTGCTTATGGGTGAAAAGTCACAGGAAGCAGAACACAGAAGCAGAAACTAACCACAAGCCAAGGACCACCTGGAGCCACCAGAAGTTGGATAAAGAAAGGAAAGATCCCCCTCTATAGCCTTCTGAGGAAGTTCAATCCTGGTGAGACCTTGAATTTATATGTTATAGCCTCCAAAACCATTAAAGAATAAGGTCCTGATTTGCAAGCTACTGATTGTGTGCCTGTTACAGCACCTACAAAAGATTAGACACCAGGTAATATTATAATAAATAATAAGACAAATAAACTCACATCTTACTTATTACTCCAGGGTGGAGAATTGAAGTCAAATTGAAGAATAAATACAATGATTGTGAGAAGAGTTTCAGATATGGAGTAAGGCTCAGGAATTCTATGCCTTGGTCACTCTCAAATCCTCTTTTCATTCAGCAGAGTTGAAGACATTCTGGATACAGATATTTACTGTCTATGTAAGAATAAGAATGCACAGGAAATTGAGAATTACAATTCTAGCAGCACTCTTAGAACTTTTGGTAATACACACTTTCAAGTCATAACATTCCGATGTACTGCTAGGTTAGAGAGGTAAGCCAAATGCTACTAAGAATTTATATCAGCTTGACCAGATATCTAAGAAATAGCTTTAACTTTTAAATGTAAAAGTAATAAATATGCATAAAATTTAAACACTATGGTAAATGAATGAAATAGGAAATGAAAATCACTGTACCAGGAGTAGGGGTTGGAATGAGTAAAGATCATAGTGGCTATTATAGATTTCACCTCTTAGTGAGGATCCTGTTCAGCTCTTCCCTCCTAGCCCATCCCTATTCCTTTGAGTCAGAAGCTTATACATGAAAACGCCCCCTACAGGGGACTCCTGGTGGCCACACCTAGCTGGGACTCAGATAAGTCACATTATTCTTATTCTCCATGTCTGTCTCTACAGTCTCACCCTCAGCCCTGTATCAATATCCACCCTACTTCAACTCTATTCATTAAAGACTCAACACTGGTACAGAACCACAGTCCCCCAGCTTTTTTGTTAGGGTCTCTCCAGATGAATTCTTTATCCTACTATAGCCCAATTTTAGGAGCCTTTCCTCCCACCACACCTCCAACCCCCTGGGGACCTCATCTCTTGGTGTGAACAAGATACCTGAGCTCTTTCCCACAGCCGCTCTCTGTCTTTTCTCCTAGTCTACCTCTACTCTTCTCTGTGGCTCACCAACCTACAAATGCACTCTCTGCTGGAGGACTCACAGTCACAACGCTTTCCTAAGATCCAGAGAAGGCAACAAAAGTCAAGGAATTGAATACTCACCCAACAAAGAAAAGAGCAGATATCAGCATCTAAAAACACTTCAATCACCATAACTCTAGACGCCTGGAGCCAGCACAGAAACACAAAAATGAATAGTCAAGATAATATGCCTCCAACCAGAACCCAGTAGCCCTACTAAAGTAGGCCCTGAGAACTGCGAGATAGCTGAGACACAAGACAACAACTTCGAAGTAACAATTATGAATATGCTAAAGATCTTAGAGAGCATGAATGAATCCCTTAATGAGACCACAAAACCATAAAGAAATGATAGCATGAAATAATAAAAACAGTTCAAGAAACATAAAAGTAGAATTACTAAAGGAAACCTAAACTGAAATAAACTGGAAGCAAAAAAATGTAGAAAGTCAAGGACCTAAGATGTTGTATCTTGAGAGACCATAGATGTCAGTCCAGACTACTATATCCAGCAATACTATAAATCACTGCAGAAAGAAAAGCACTTAAAACCAATTTTCAGCAATACCCACCTACTAATCCAGCTCTACAGAAGACACTTGATAAAAACTCAGACTAAAGAAGTTAAACACATCCAAGAAAACTTAAGAAATAGTCACAAAACAGTAAATCAAAAGAAAGGGGGAACTCATACCATAACAAGTATATAACAGGAATCAATAAACACTATGAATTGATAATTCTCAATATAATGATCACAATTATAATGGCCCCCTAAATAAAACACAGACTAACAGATTAGACTAGAAAATATAACCCATCTTTCTGCTACAACCAAGAAACAGACCGTACCTTCAAGGATAAACATCACCTCATGGTAAAAGGATGAAAAAGGGTACTCTAAGCAAATGGAACCAAGAAACAAGCAAGTATAATTATTTCAAAATCTGATATAGCAGTTACTACAGCCAAAATCACATATTGACTATCCTACAAAGACAATAGGTGATTTCAGTACCCAAGTGTTATCAATGGACAGGTTAACCAGACAAAACCTAAATAGAGAAGTATTGGAGTTAAATAACATCATAAAACAAATGAGCCTAGCCAATATTTATAGAACATTTCCCTCAAATAAGTACTTTCTTCTAGAAGCTGATACATTTTTTTTCCAAAATTGGTCACATACTTGGACATAAAGCAAGTGTCAACACATATAAGAAAATCAGAAAACAATAACAACAACAAACCAACCCTGCATCCTATCTGACGCCCATGGATTAAAGCTATATATCAACAACCAAAATATATATACAAACTTATGGAAAGTGAACAAATCAATACTGAATGAAAAATGAGTCAGGACAGAGATTAAGAAGAAAATTTAAAACTGTTTAGAATTAAATGAAAATTAAACACAATGTACTCAAATCTACAGGATACAATGAACGTAGTTCTAAGAGACAAGTTTATAGCACTAAGTTTCTACATGAAAAAAATGCAGATAATTCATATTTGCAACTTGTGGCACACTTGAAAACTCTAGAACAACAAGCAGAAATAGCATCCAAAAAGAGTAGACAGCAAGAAATGATGAAACTTAGAACTGAAATAAATTAAACACAAACAAACTAATAAACATACAAAATTCAAGGGATCAATGAAATTAAGAGTTGGTCTTCCTGTGGAGGACCTGTCCTGTTCAGGTCCCTCAATCCTATCCTCAGCTCTTTCCATGAGACTCCCCAAGCTCCAAATAATGTTTGACTGTGGGTCTCTATGTCTCTTTCCATTGACTGTTGGGTGGAGCCTCTCAGAGGACAGTTATGCTAGGCTCTTGTCTGCAAACTTAACAAAGTATCATTAATAGTGTCAAGGATTGGTTCTTGCCCATGGGATGGATCTGAATTTGGGGCAGCCATAGATTGGCCCATTCTTTCCATTTCCAATCTATCTTTGTTCCTGCACATCTTGCAGACAGGACACATTTTGGTTTTGTTTGGGTGGGTTGCTGTCTTTATCCCTCCATTTAGAAGACCAAAGAGTCACCTAACCTGGACCCTTGGGGACGTCCAGAGATTAAACTAACAACCAAAGAGTGAGCATGGGCTGGACCTAGGCCACCTGCACATATGACAAATATGCAGCTTGTTTTTCATGTGGGTCCCCCAACAACTGGAGTAGATGCTGTCCCTGAATCTGTTAACTGCTTGCCTGTGGATCCTGTTCCCCTAACTGGACCATCTTGTCTGGCTTCAGTGGGAGAGGATGCACTTAGTATTGTGGTGACTTGATGTTCCAAGGAGGGGGTGTGTAGTGTGTGAGGGGATGAGGAGGAAGGAATAGGGGAAGATCTGCATGAAAGGGTACTGGGAGGAGAGGGGCTGATATTGGGATGCAAAGTAAATTAATTAACAAAAAAAGAGTTGGTTATTTGAGGAAATCAGTAAGACTGATAAACCCTTATCAAAATTAACTAAAAGATATTGAGAGAAGATTCACATTAATAATATTAGAGATTAAAAAAGTGAAATATTACAAGAGACACCAAGGAAACCAAGAGAATCATAAAGATGCATTTCAAAAATCTGGTCTTTACCAAACTAGAAACCCTAAAAGAAATGGATGGATTTCTTGATATATACAAATTATCAAACTTAAATCAAAATCAGATAAGCAATGTAAAAAGACCCATAAACCTAGTGAAATAAAAGTAGTAATTAAAGAAGCCCCTTAAAAAAAGCCAAGGACCAGATGGATTCAGTTGGGAAACATACCAGATATTAACAAAGAATCATGCCAATACTGCTTTAGTTAGTCTTCAGAAGAGAAACCACAATTACCCTGATACCTAAATCACACAAAGACCCAACCAAAAAACCAAAAAAGATAAAAAGAAATTTACACATACATATAAAATTTTTCAAACACTAGTGCCTAACTAGTGTTCACACCCACTGTATAATGTTTATAACATTGGAAGGCTCTCTGCATTCTACCAGAGGAGAAAGGTAACTACCAACCCAACTACAAACCGTGTAAAAATGGTGACCCACCTGCATAATACACTTGTGTAATAGTGGCACAAACATTGTGGGGGTAACCAACCACTCTAAGGACTTAAGGCTCATTCTACTAGAACCTCCTTAATGCTGAAACCCTTTAATACAGTTACTCATGCTGTGGTGATCTCAACCATAAAATTATTTTTGTTGTTACTTCATAACTGTGATTTTGTTACTGATATGAATCTTAGTGCAAATAGCTGTTTTTTCTGACGATCTTAGGCAATCTCTATGAAAGAGTCATTTAACCCCCAAAGGAGTTACAACACATAGACTGAGAACTGTTGTGCTTAGGGGGAATCCATGTCTGACATTGTTCCAATGTCCAAGAACCTGAGACTAGATAGGCGGTGAGCCTAGGGAGAAAACAAATGCCATTGTTCTGCTAAAGGAACATAGCAACAAAATGACTCCTTACAACATTCTCCTAGATCCATAGATCAGTACCTCACTCAACCACGATCAGAGAGGCTTCTTCTTTGAATTAGATTGACCTGATACAGAGACCACAACTGGAGAATGTGCAGAGTGAGAGACTGTGGAACATTCAGTCCTAAATGGGATGTCTGCACCAAACGCTTCACCTTTGTGCAAAAGAGGAGCCATAGAGATTCGAAGACCCAAAGAGCATGGATAACACCAAGGAAATAGTATCTTTCAGACATAACAGGACTGGTGCGCATGTGAACTCACAGAGACTACAGCAACGTGAAGAGGCTCAAGTCAGACAGAGTCCCAGTGCTGAAAGTAGGAAGTGGATAGGAGCTCCCATCCCCATGCAAGAAGCTTCTACAGTTGACATCTATTTGTAAAGAAAAAAAATAAGTTTTCTTCAATGGAGTCTCACTGGGTATATTAACCAAACTTTGGAGTAAGCCCCATGAAGGCCCAAGAGTAGTTGGTCAACACAAAACAAACTCAATGGTGCTTTCATAGACTTTTTGTCTTATATAGCTTTATTTTGGAGATCTTTATTATTGTTGTTGTTATTCTGCTTGTGCTTCTAATACTAAGGCTTCTGATGTGTATTTAAGGGTTTTGACTTCAGGATCTTTTGTATGTTTGATTGGTTTTGGAGGGGAGGTCTATGAATTTTTTTCTTTGTTTTTTTTAATTCTGTTTTTTTAGCTTTTTGTTTTGTTGTTGTTGTTTGTTTGTTTGTTTTCTAAGAAAGAAAGAAAAGGCACAGAGTTGAATAGTTGGGGAAGTTAAAGGATCTGAGAGGAGTTAGGGGAGAAAAAAGTATAATCCAAATATATTGTAGGAAAACAAATTTTCTATTAAAAAAGAGTAGCCATTGCATATTATTGATGATATGTACCTGGGTTTTATGACTTCATAAGGTTGATTTATATTCCTGTGACATGACACATTAAAATAACTGCACCAAAAAGAACTTTGAATTAAGACAGGTTAAGGCAAAAAGTCCTACTGTTTCATGCATAAAACCCTTTACTGCTACTGACTTCTAACATCCAGAAGTCCCTTAAAAGACTCACAGAAACTTCTAAGAAATCTTTGGACACAAAATGAAAAACATTTCATAAAACATTGTTAACACGCCCCTCAACAGTAAAATTCAATAAACATTTGTGTATGTGGATGTGTTTAACAGACAGCCAGAAAATAAAATACCAAAATGCAACAGAAAGCTATTAGAATGGATACTCATAAGCCAGTAAATGCCTGTCAGCACACAGAAAACTAGTCGCTTCTCCCTCTATTGATACTTATGGTTACAACTTAACGATGTTTTTACTTAACTGATGGCAGCTGTCTCCATGAAAAACTATTAGCGCAGTAGATCTTTATTGAAACTGGCAAAGTAATAAATAACGCTTGTGACTTCTCCTTTGTTCACAAGGTTAATTGTTATTTAATAACAATTGTAATGCACTAAGAGCTTCCAAGAAATTATATATGCAAACCATTAGACTAAAATAGAAGTCTCAACAATGTACTAATTTATAAGTTGTTGATAGACCAAAGGCCCAGAGGTGGTATCGGACTGGGTAATATGATGATTACCCAGGCTTCTGTGTTGTCTTCTTATTTTTCATTTACATTGACATATACTCACTTAGCAAAATAGCAAGCTATTAATCCAGGAGATACAAAGATTTATAAGATACCAATTTTGACCTTGGAAAATGTTCCATGTTGTTAAGGACACTAAATACACATAAGTGGATTAGCAAATGAGTTCAGTTTAGAAGATAGGAAGACAAACTACTTCAACCTGGTTGCAAAATCTTTCATAGATAATGCTGGGCAGGGTTTGTATAAAATTTAATTTTTTCAAGGCTATCCAATTTAATTAAAGAACTGTTTCTTTCCTAGTCCTTGACAAACACATCCCTAATTTACCTAACTGTAGTCACTTATTTAGACACTACTTTCTTGAAAATGGGATGGAACCTGAGGAATATTAATTTCTTCCTCTCTGTTCTACCAAGGAGGAGAGTGGAGGCCAGTTGAAAGGGCTCACTCAAGTCAAGTGGCCACAGCAAAGGCTGGACTGGGGCTTAGATGACCCAGTTTCTTGCTTCTTTAAGGCATTAGAAGGTGATTGTTGTCAATATTACTTTCTATACTTTGCCCAGTTTGAACACAGTCCTTCAAATCTCAACACACAAATTGCAAGCAAAAAATAAAAAATAAACAAAAAGCAAAAAGAATAATGTTGTAATGGTGGCAGTGGTCATGTAAAATGAGGAGTAGACCAGAAGAAAGGAAAAAGACAGAGAAGAAAGCAGATGCACTTAGTGACATGAACTGCGGGCGGGGGAAGGGCTTTGAAAGCACATCTATTGTAGGCTTTGCAGCATTTTCATTACTAAAATCATTCCAAGTTAACAGGTAAGGAAAACGTGCTATTAAATGCCTGCGGTCACATGGTCAGTGGCTGGCTGCTAATAGATGTGACCTCCCATCCAGGTCTGAGCTGAGATCCCATACCCTAACCCACAGCACCATATGCAGTAGAGGCTGTATAACTTCTGGTAAACCATGCCCATTCTAGACTGCTGAGATAACTGGACAAGGACTTGGGGGGTACATTGACTGTTGCTGGTTGACAACGCTCTGAAAAAGACTCAGATTGTTACAGCAGCCCCTAAATGGCATTTCTAATGCTCCTGCTCTCCGTGATGCATTCAGTTAGCAAGACAATCATCTCAAATAAGATTTCCAGTGAAGCTTAGAGCAAATTAATTAGCCATGCTGCAGACACATTAAAACTCTGCAAGCAGTTACCATAGCAGGTAACCTTGCATGTTTTACAAAGTGTGGCGTTTTCGTTTCAGCTCATGTTTAATAATGAATAATTTTCCCTGCCCCCTGCTAAACACTGAATAATGAGAAACCCTGTGCTAATTCAGGGGTGTTGAATTAATCTGTTGGTAGAATATTCACATTTTTCCCAAGGCAACTTTCCCCTTATTCAGGTTATATCTATGTTCCTACCCTTATCCTCCCCCAACAAGTTTCAACTCATGTCTACAAAGGAGATAGGTCTTGATGCTTGGCAATGGGGAGAGAAGTGAGACTTCCTAGTGTGTAAACGAGAGGAGGAGTGCACAGAAGCCATCAGGTACCAGCAGGTGGTCTCCCTGCCCACTATGAGCCACCTTGCAATGAAGCATCATCATATTTCTCATCCCCAGAAAGTGAATCTAGCATCCTCCATTTCGCCCAAGCCCTCTGCCCTGCTCTAGTTGTCTTTGGAAAAGGTACATATGTCCTGGCCTTGAATTCTAGTCCCTGTCATGAATGCAAGTGGCATTGTGGCAAGGGTGTTGTTTTGCTCACTGCTGTCTCCCTAGCACCTAAAGCAGTGCCCAGCACATAGAGGGTGCTGCTGAATAGTAAATAAGCGTCAAATGCATTTGTCAATAATGTCTGTTTTACTTAGGGATTCCTAAGAAAATGAAGAAAAGAATAAAACTGTATCATGTAGCAATACTCCACCCAGTTTCCCATCTGTTCTCTGATGTTATTCCTCTCCTCCTACCTCCCAGCTTTTGCAATAGCCCCATAGCTCTCCAAACAACCTAGAAGGTTGTGCTCTATTACAAAATAAACTTCAGAATTGCTGCATTCTCTCCCACATCTATCTCAGAAATCATTTCAGGTAAAAGACTCAAATATGAACAATGACCTGATTAAGTAAATCATTAAATATTCATAAAACAAATGTTGTATAGCCATTACAAAGAATTAGACTCATATAGATTAATGATAGATGGTGGGCTGATATTGATATAGACATGATAGATGCATGATTGACATACTGTTTAATCTCAGTAGATCACTACACATATATATAAGAAATTATTCACTTTGGCTGCCTTTTAATGAACAAAATCTGGAAAATGTATTAATAGTAGGAAGGTACTGGACAGGGAGTGGGAAATGCACACCAAATGTGTTCCCATGTCCGTAGAGGACAGAGGCCAATACTCAGTATCTTCTTCAATCACTCTTCACATTATTTTTTGAGGCATTGTCTCACTAAATCTGGAGCTCACTGGTCCTCGGGGATCCATGCCTAGTTTTATGTGGTTCTGGGGATTGATATCAGGTCTTCATGTTTATGCAGCAAGCACTTTATCAACTGAGCTATTTTCCTAACCTGAGAGAGGTTGCAATGTAGAAAAATGTTGGTCTATTTAAATTTCTAATTCAAAAATTAACTGAGCATCATTATATACTAAAAGAAAGATGTGGGTGGGCAGGCAGCAAGCCATCAATAAATTCCAGCATGGGCCCTAAAAGAATTTATACAACCAAACAAGAATTTTATGCTTTAGGATGTCTATAAGAACAGAAAACTTATTTTTAAAGAACTGAATCTTCATCCTTCTGTTCTCTGTGAGAGTTAAGTTCTCAACCCACATAATGGCACCTGCTGGATCCCAAGGCCAAAGAAACCCAGTGTATTGAAAATCAACCAAAAAAATGCATTTGTTCTGGAGAAGCTAAGTTAGATGTCATTTTTTTGGGGAGGGGGGAAAGGGATTGGTCTCCCAAGAACTTGTAGCTCTCCAGCCATTATTTTCATGTAAAATAACTTTTAAACCAGAATAAAATAGCCTCTGTGATAATAATGCAAAGTAATGAATATCTGTAAACATGTTATCTTTATTAGGAACTCTCCATTCACATCACTTTGGTTGACTGGGATGTATTTCTCAGTGCGTTATTTACTATCTACTGGTCTTGTTGCCTGTATCTACCAGTTGCTAATGTGCACTATCCAGATGTGAGGTTAGTTACAAAAGCAAAAGAGATAACTTTTGGTTGTGTGTTGAGCCTCTCAAATAGTTCTGCCTGTTCCCTTGATGCTGCAAATTACAGGATAATGGTATAAGATCTTTGCCATGGAGGCCTCCGGGTAGCTAATGAGTACCTTCAGGGGCTGACTAAGCCATGTCTCTGAATCATGATGGACAGATGAAGGTTGAGATATCCATAAAATGTTCATTCAGGGCCATCTTCACCAACCACACAGTCCACCAGGCTCCTAACCACACCAATGTCAAAATCTCTCCTTCTCTCCTTCTCTCCTCCTTGATTGAATTACTCAAAAGACTGAAGGAGACAAAAAGTAGTCAAGAGAAAGCTAGGGAATTCCATTCTTAAAAGAAAGGGACCTTTCTCTTATAGTTGCTCAGCTTTACTGTATGCCTTCATGGTGGAAAGGAAGCACCGAAGAATGAACAGAATTGGTATTTATGTCTCCAAGCCAACCAAGAAAGGGAGCTGGATAATGACTGTCAAGCGAGGCCCATCCTGTCAGATTCTAGACAGATGGACATACACAGCACAAATGCAGGTGGGTTGGGCACTACAGATGAGTTTGGGCTATAAACTCATAACTTTCTATCTTGCCTTGTCCTAGAACTCAAAGCAAAATGGCCAATGTGATCAGCACATCTCTGGATCACTAACATTTACAGAAGATAAATTAATTTTAATGTAGGGGTTGGTTAGTTAACAAAAGAGGTGTCCTTAAGACCTGCAAGACCGTGTCTTACGACCTTAGAGCTTTGCTCCTCTGACAAGAGGCCCTTGTTAATTACCTATGCATGATACACTAAAGACAGAACCCACTTTAAACTCACAGTGGCCATTTTGACCTAGATGTCAGCCTATGTATTTTAGATCTCCCGTTAAGAATTACTTTCTTGCGAAGAGGAACAGAGCTCTATTCCACGTGCTTGAGGGGGTTGGAAAGAATGTGCCCCAATAGCACAGAGGATCTGTGAAGAAAAGGCAGAGAGAACCAAAGACCAATTTAATTGATTGGGGGGGGGATGCAGGGTTCTTAGACAAGACAGAGCTCTAGTCACCTCATGTGCTGCTGTGCTCTGTCCATAGTAGAGAACATGGTTTTCCCAAAGCACATAGTCTATAGAGGAACCTCATCCTAAGGCATCTAACAGTTGAGCAACCTGGAGTGGTCTAAATCCATTCATGCACTAACATCAGGGCACAATCTCACTTTCTGTGTCACAGGACTCATTCTCAGAGAAGGGACGTTGCCTCCTGCTGGCCACTCCTTATTCTCGAAACCACAGTAATGCGTAATTTATACAATAAATATAGAATTCATTTGCATGATATGTTACTGGAAACTTCTTGACAAGTCGACCCCAGCAGTGCTGGATGTAATGTCATTAAGCAAATTATTAGATTATAGCTCCAAAAGCCAGAACCCTGACACCTGAGAAAAACTGAATTTTCCTATAAGTCAAATTGTGTTGAAGCCACGACCCTCGGTATGTCAGGCTTTGACTTTATTTGAAAATAAGTCTTTGAAGATGATATGATCAAGTTAATATGGCATCAACAGAGTTGGTTCTAATCCAAGATAATAGAGCCCCTTTAAAAAGAGGAAGTGCAGACAAAGACATACATATACACAAAGGGAAATTATCACATGAACATAAAGTGATGAGGGTTTTTTTTCTTTTTTTTTTGCAAGCTGGGAAATTATTCTTTAAAAAAAAAAAATGCTAGCAAACCACAAGAAACTGTAAGGTAGGCATGCAACCAATTCCCACAACCCTCTGAGGGAATAAACCCTGTCAGTGCCTTTATCTTAGACTTCTAGCCTCTCAAAGTGTGAGGTATTACCATTAAACTGCTGCCCAAGCCTCTCGCTGTGAGGTTCTTTCTGTAGCTGCCTCAAGAAACTACTGTCTTCACCTTGAAGTCCTGGGCCAGCATCTGCTGACTTAATCTCCAACAGCTTTGCCCAACATTTTCAGGAATGAATCTTTGCTAGAATATCTCCACGCCAATAAGGTCTTGAGTTTCCACCTGAAAAAAAGGATGTGAATGTCAGTGCTACTTGTAAGACGGTGGTCATATTTACATCCCCACAGAACAGTGTTGTAGTTAATCCCCAGTTGTACCTCCCAGCCCTATGCTCTCAAAAATAGGACCCAGACTCAAATTATGTTTACAGATATCTCGGCCATATAGCTAGGTTCTACTCTGACTAGATCATAACTAAGAAGAACCTGTTTATTCAACCTTACATTTTGCTGTGTGGCTGGTTACCTGTGCTCAGGTATTATATATCCATCTCTTCCCTCTTTTCTGGCTCATCTCCCCACTTCTTCTCTCCCAGAATACTTTCTCTTTCCGATGTCCCACCTCTATCTCCTGCCCAAGTTATAAGTCATAGGCTTTCAAATTGACAGGTGAGGCATTCACACAATACACAAGATAATCTTTCTACAGTATAGTTTCCTGACTGTGGTATGGGGAGTGTACTCACTGTTTGCATTGCTGTGGCCAGAATACCTATAAGAAGTGAGAGGAGGGAGGGCAGAGAATCTCAGTCTGTGGTAGCAGGAGCAGGTACCAGAGACTTCACATTGGTGGTGTACTAGGAAACAGGGCAGGCCCAAACCAAAGTATAGTCTAAATGTGACTTTGAAAGGCCTGCCCTGGTTACCTACTTCTTCCAGCTAGGTCCCACCTCCTAAAGCTCGCAGAGCCTCCCAGAGAAGTACAACCAGCAAGGAAACTTGCTCAAAACGAGCTACAGTTGGCAAGGGCAACATCTTAGATTTGGACCATAACAAGGAAGATGAATAAGGTCCTGTGTGTGCCTAGTTGATTTACAGCAGGCCCCTAGAACCTTCTGGTTAGATAGATTGCCCACAGCTCTGCGCCTGACCCGCAAACCCTGCTCACCTCTTCTAGTAGGAGTGGCTGATAAGTGATTGAGGTGCGGTATCTCACACACTGTGCCCATGGCCTTGAGATTAGCATCCTCACACTTCAGCTTTGGGATGGCTCTTTGCCCTGATGGTGTGGTATCTTGAATGAGCAGAATAAGAACAATGACTGAGGAACATGTTCTGAGTGAGCACAAAATAGGAAACTTACCATCTGTGAACCTAACGACCTCCAAGCTCTTTTTCTCTACTGATGGGGTGGGGGCAGGGTGGGTGTGGGGGTGAAGCATTCTCCCTTTCCATTGTTAATTTATGCTCTCTTTCCTGAACAGCCTCTTCCTCTTCCTCCTCCTCCACTTCCTCTTCCTCCTGTCTCATCTTTATTCCTCTTCTCCATCCACCTCTTTTCCACTCCCCTCCTCCCCTTTCTCATCCCTCCTCTTACTCCTTCTTCTCCCATCCCCTCTTCACAGATGTGGTGCTGGCAGAACTGTCTGTTATAGCCTTGACTAGCCAATGGAAATGTATGTTCCTGTCTGAAATGCCAAAATGAATAATCCTAAGACCTTTAAAGTTGGAGCCTTTGTTTGTTTTCCTTGTGTCTTATGCTATCCTGAAAATTTCTCAGTCTAATAGTTCTGAGTGCTTATGAGTTCTGGACATTGTCCTAATGTACAGAGAGCCTTCTCAGCACTGGTGATTGACAAGAGGCAAAGATTTGGCATGGTCTCCCATAAGGTCTTGAATACAGTGTAACAAGTAAAGTCCTACATTGATCTAGAAGGACCTTCTATACATTATCCTGATTGATTTGGTTTATAATGCGATGGTACAGCCAGGACAAGTCCTCTGTTACTCCTAATTTTAATTTAAAATCAAAATCAGAGAGATTAAATGACTTGTTACCCAGAATGAACATATTTCAGGATTGTACCATCTCTCCAATAACTCAACAAATTGTTCAATCTCCTCTGTGAAGGTATTACCATATATAAATAGCTCTTTAATAACCACCAAGAGTCACAAAATCGTAGAGTTAGACATCTCGGCTGAAATTGCACTGATTAAAGGCCACATTTAATGGTGCCTTAAACTATGTCCAAACAGCTTTTCCCCAAAGTATCAGAATGGCATATATCTAAAGTGCTCTATTTAAATGAAACAGTTTGTTATAATTTATGTCTAACTCATGGGCTCTTCTCGCCTCATCAGATAGGAATCGGAAAAATTAAAGAAATAAGTAAATTCATTTTACGCATGGTAAAATGGCTCAGATAAGGACCTGTTTTACTCCACACTTACCCACAAGGGAAGTTGGGCTTTGGGGGTCACTGCTTTCCTTTCTAGTTGAAATGTCTATGAACATGCCCTGTTGCCAAACTCACCAGAAAAAACCAACAAATATGCCACTACTGAGAGACAACCATTCTTTAACCCTTTCTAGGAAATAAAGAGGCCATGTGTGCAGTGTCATGTTACTAACACTGATTTTCACTCCTTGACACTGGACTTTTCTGGTGCTTTGTCAAGAAGAAAGAATGGGTTTTACTTTACTCGTAATCTTCCTCTGAACTAATTTGAACTGTACTGACAGTTCAAAGTAGTAAAGGCCTGTCATGGGAGAGATGCAGCTTCGGATGAGAGATACCCTTTCCCACTGCCTCCTGCTTGTGGTGAGGCATCCAGCTGAGTTCTGAGAGGGCAAACAATGAAAGCTCACCTCCGGAGGTGCAGCTGTGTGCAAGTTTGGAACAGTACTGAAGCACCGGTTTGCTCCCTGAATCGCTGAGATTAAGAAGTGGGCAGGCGACTATCCTTCTTCGCTCTTGACAAGCATTACCCGAATCATTTGCCAAAAGGACAGAGTGAAGATTTCAAATAAGCCTTTCAAGTTGAAGTGGCGCAGAACTCATCAGATTATAGACTGAAAGGCACCAGGTGATCGCTGCTGGGCAGGCCTCCCACGTCCCCCGAATCACTCTTCTTGAGGCTGTCCACCCACTCCACTGCAAAGTACATCCATTTATCAAGTGCCGTGGTACACCCCTGAGACTCGAATACTCGGAAACTTTTTAGGCCCATGTTGTCAGGCTTGTCCTCACACCCATCGTTTTGAAAGTCCTCTGCTCCTTTTAATGTCTGATTGCTTGTGTGATTCCATATTCTCATCTGGCAGACACCTCCAACATTTCACTCAAACTTCCTCCTCTACTTAATGTCTAAACGTTAGGATTCCTGAAAGAGCTCTCTTGCAACACACACACACACACACACACACACACACATACACACACACACACTTTGTTTAGAATTTCTCTTTAAGCCATCTCATTCATTGCCATCACTTTAAATGCTATCAATATACTTGATAATACCAGGTCTTCCCTGCAGAGATTTATTTTCTGAGTTTTCGACTAATATACTCCACCTCTTTCCTGCTATTTCACCTTAGGTATGAAGACAATACACGTCAATCTGAATTCTTCATCTGATTTCCTGCCTTGATTTTCTTCAGGAGGAACAGACATGTGTCCCAGGAAAACACTCTGGAAATGATCAAGTAGATAAGCCTGACCAAGTATCTCACTGAGAACAACTCAAAAGGCTAAGAATGTAGCTCAAAATCTGTATGACAGCACCAGAGAATGGCAGGGAATCATTATGAGAGCTAAAACCCCCAAGGAGAAGAAAGTGAATAGTGAGCCTGGAACCTGGCATCACTTTCCCCCCTAGGGAAATTCCCAATTCACATAGAAATGGATGAAGGGCAGAAAAACGGAGCAGACTTATTTTACAATGAACTTTCAGGGCAATGTAAGAATTTAGGGCCTGCTAAGGAATGGGACTACCTATAAATTCCTAAATTACATACATACATACATACATACATACATACATACATACACACACACATACACACAGCACACACACACACAAACACACACACATTGAGTGGTAATTTTTAAGAAAATAACTGACAAATCTAGAATCTTTAGAGGAAAACAGCAAGATATAAATCCAGGGGAAAACTGATAACTAATCTTAAATCTAAAGGTGATCTGGAGACTTTTCTATGATCTAGTGTATTCTAAACTCACCATGAATAGATGAACACCCAGGGAAAATACAAAAGCAACACATGTGGCACATTGCTGATACTGTTTCTCAATTCCTGACCAAAAGGCATCTTTTTGACCTACAGTTTATTGGCTTAAATGTTTATCTCACCTAAAGAGAAACAAACTCCAAGCAAACACATAGCAACATTTATACCAATGTTGGCATAATGTGATATTTAGGCACGGTGACCCAGTTAAATGGAAAGATGAAATCAACTATCACAGGCCCTGAGGTGCTATATCCTCAAAGAAAGGTGAAGAGAAAAAAAAAGCATCCATCCACATACAGAAACTTCCATCCATATGGAAGCTCAAATCTTCTCAATTCCTGACTAACATAGGGTTCTCAGGAACTAAGTGTCCCTTCATGATTTCCAGAAGCAAATATGTTCTTTCCATAAGGAGGATAAAAGTATCTGAGGCCTTAAGTCTTCTCTACAATATTTCATATATAGTATCTAAAACACACTCTACAATAACCAGGCTTTTAAGATGTAGAAAATAGGGACCAAAATCTCAGGGAAATAACCCACAATACAAATTAACATATGTAGGATCTGAATAGCAGTTATATTAAATATGGTCAAGGGAATAAAGTTACAAGTTAAGAATTTTGGTAGAATCTAAAATGCTTAGAAAGAATCAAATAAAATAGAGATGAAAGCGCAGTATCCAAAATTAATGTCTCAGTGAAGACTTTAATAGCAAACTAAAAATGAAAGAAGAGAAAAATTGGTAAATTAAAAGCCAAATCTCTAGGATACTGTTGTAACCAAACAGAGACACAGAAATTAAAAGAATAAAAACTCACAACAGTGTGTGAGAGATAAACAAAGCCTGGTTGGAAAAAAAAACCTATTATATATGAAAGTCACTGTTGGAAAATGCAAGGCTTTAGAAAGGTCAGAGGCAGTATTTGAAGAGACATTGGCCAAATATCTTAAAAACTGATTTAATGAGTCCTACGAACTTCACGTCCAATAGAAGAAAAATATAATAGATCACTGTAAAACTATTGAAAAACAAGAGGAAATACTTATAATGGTTGGGAGAGGATTTATTACTTTTACAGGAACAAATTAAGATACACAGCTTACAGATCAAAGAAGCCAAAACACAGTGGATTCTTGTCTAAGAGTACTGAGAGAAAATAATTATCCCAACTTAGTATATAACTCAGGGAAATTATCCTTTAAAGTTAAAGGAAAATAAATGTTTTCAGATGAATACAATTTTTCAAGAAATATTATACTCAGGAAAAGTACTAAAAAGTATTAGGGAAGGGTGAGTAAGTAAGTCAATATGTGATTGTGTGCAGCAGACACGTTGTGCATTCACATGCAGCCTAGAGGGGAATATCTGGTGTCTTCCTCTGTAGCTCCCTGCCTAGAGATAAGGAGAAGTGCGCTGTTTGGGTTCTGATGGCTCCTCATCAAGCTCCCAGGATCCACCTATCTCTGCCCTCTTCCCACTCGGATGCTGGGCTTACAGACATGTGTGACCACACAGTGCTTTTTGACGGGGACACTGGAGATTCGAATATGGGTGTTCATTCTTGCATGGTAAGCACTTGAGCCAGCTCCTCAGCTCCTGAAGAGTATTTTTAAGCAGAAAGAAAATGATCCCATATGAAAACCTAAGGATAAAATAGGAATGTTCAGTGAAAGGTTATATATAGATAAATATAAAATATACTAAATGTATAAAGTTACATCAAATAATGTCCTCTGTGGTTTAAAGCAGAGAATCACAGTGTATGAGAGAGGATCATATCTGTCTGTAGACAATAGTTTAAATAGGGTCACAGCATCCTAAAGCAGTGCTACTAAAAGCACCATTCCACAGAAAAAGAAGCTTGCTCCAAAATTTAATTCCATACACCCGTCCTTTAATTTAGAAAGTTATCATTTGGGCTCGGGGATATAGTTCAATTGCAGAATATATGCTTAGCACATATGAAGTCTTGAGCTCAGCACACACACACCCACACGTGGCAGTATCATTTGCAAAAATGTCAGCTGAAATAAACAGTATACACAGCGATGTAGTTGATTTCAATTCTGTTTCAAGCTTCTGAGATCATTAACTGAAAACAGTACGTAGAACAGCTGCTTGTCCACAAATCATGCTTTGAGGGATGCTATTCTAAGATTTGCTTTACTTAGTATGAGGGGAAAATACTAATACATATTAGACTTTGATACTTTGGCATACATAATCTAATCCTTAGGGTAAATAATAAAAGAACAGGAAGATAATGTTTAACTATGGATCATATAAAATAATCCAAAGGCAAAGAAAGAAGCAATTTTTAAAAACAACAAAGACCGTGTGAGACAAATAGACAGTCGTAAGATGGTAGATAGAGGCCCACATACATCAACAATTTCCTTCTATGGAAATAACACAATAATTTTGGTTAAAAATAGATTTTTATAATTGGTGTTTATATACTTATAAGCACACACAAATATACTGATTGAAGAAATATATTCAAATATAATATGTTAAAATTGAAGGTAAGACTATAGAAGAAGATACTATGAAAATACTAGCCAAAAAAAGTTATATTAGCTATAAGACTTTAGAGAAAAAAAAAAAAAACCTCGAGGAAGAACCTAACAAAACTATCAAAGCAAATACTGTGTTCAATTTAGAAGTATGCCAAGTTTGTTTGCATCTCTTATGATTGCTTCTAAATATATAAAGCAAGAGAAACAGAACTGAGAGCTGGGCATGGTAGCACCCCTGTAATGCCAGCACTCAGGAGGCAGAGACAGAGGAATCGCCACAGTTTTGAGGCCTGGCTGGTCTATATAGCAAGTTTCATACCACAGAAGGCTACATAGTAAGATTTTTGTGAATAGCCTCCCTAAAATATTCAAATCCATAACTATAATAGAAAAATTCAATAGACCTGTCTCATAGCTAGAACAGATAATCACAAAGGTTAGTAGAGGCCAGGAATGGTAGTCCATTCCTTTAACCTCAGCACTTTAAAAAGTCAGTACAGGCAAAGATGTAACAATTAACAGATGTTCCGTGTGTGTGTGTGTGTGTGTGTGTGTATGTATTTATACATACAAACTTATGAATACTGAAATATGTATACTAACTATAATGGTTTTATATGTAAACATTTATACATATAAACATTACATTTAATGACTATAGAATATATATATTATTTTTAAGAAGACATAAACATTTACAAAAGCTGCAACATTTGGAGCTATGAAGAAATTCTCAATATATTTTGAAAGATTAAAATCATAATGGAGTAGATTATTTAACCCCAGTTTAGTAAGTTAGATAAATTTTAAAAATGAGATCATTGTTTTAATATTAAATATTAAATATATAAATATTATCAAGCCAAAGAAGATATATATGTGTGTATGCATATCATCATATATATGCATATCTTATATAAATATCTTATATATGTATATATCTTCTTTGACTTATTGATATCTATATATTTAATTAATATATAAAATATATTAATTATAAATATGTTTTATATTTTACATATTCATATATTATACATTCATATGCATATCATTTATATATTTATATATTATATATTTAATATATATAAACATATATATCTTGTAAGTGTATATATAAATATATATATATATTCCACATTTAGTCTGAAATGTCTAATCCTAAATATACAATAGAAACCAAAAAAGACTGAAAATTTGAAAATCAGTAGACAAAATAGTCATTTTAAGAAATGTTGTGTGTCCAACTAAGGGGTACATATGGAGGGACACATGGCTCCAGTAGCATATGTAGCAGAGGATGGCCTTGTTGGGCATCAGTGGGAGGAGAGGCCCTTGATGCTGTGAAGGCTTGATGCCACAGTGTAGGGGAATGCAAGGGCAGGGAGGCCGGAGTGCAGAGGTGGGTGGGTGGGGGAGCACACTCATAGAAGCAGGGGAAGGGGGGATTCGATAGGGAGTTTCAGGGGGCCAGGAAAGGGGATAGCATTTAAAATGTAAATAAAGAAAATATTCAATAAAAAAGTCTTGTGCTATAAGTTTGAATCTAAAAAAGAAAAGAAAAGAAAAGAAAAGAAATGTTGTCAAAATTTTCCTTGGGAGGAAAATACACACATCTACTTACTCCAGATAGGATGCTCAAGACAGACCAAAGTATGGTTACTACCAAAGTCTAACTTGTTGAACCAGTGAGTTTTATTGGATTTAATTACAGGAGTATGATGTTAGGTTTACAGGAACAGAAATGACTCAAAGACAGTTATATCACCAAAGCCCACCCCAGCATGGGTTCAAAGTTCACAAAAGCTTTGAACCAGGAATACTTTGCATTTGCACAACCTTCAGGAAGCTCGAGGTTGGAGAGTGTCCTTCTCAAGTAACTCAGTCTAAACCTCTTTTAAGCAGCTCAGCTGGTTTCTGCTTCTTCCAGACAGCCGATCTGGTATCTGGTCTCGGAGTCTTTGCAGTTTGGCTTGTCTGAGAGGGAGGGGCCTAGAGAACCTGGTCAGTTTCAAGGTCTGAAGCTGTGTTAAGTTGTTCGCCTCTCTGTCTAAAGGGCTTCCCAATTGGACAGAGTTACAATCTCAGAGGAAACTGTTATACAAGTTAAAAAGACAAATAGAACATTGAGCCCAAGAAAATAATAAAAAATGTGTATTAATTTTTTTAAAAAGTAGTTATTTAATAGAAGGCACCATTGAAGAAATAGTTGGTTTATTGGAAAAAAAACAATGCTGATAAATGCCAAGTGTTGCATCTCTGAAGGGAAAGGCTTCCTCAGTGGACGTGTTGCAGCTCTAAGGGGAAGGTATCCTGGCAGCCAAGGAATACCACAAAGTGATACCATACACCAAACTTCACACAGATTTTTTTGGGGGGAAAACACAGGAGGGTGTTGCCTCTGCTAGGGCAAGAAGCAGCAAGGAAGTGAATAGGAGACAGGCTTATGTAGGGTTTCTTGGGCAAGGAGTTTTTCAAAGTGGAAATTTCTGGTGTGGAGATTGGTGGGATTTCAAGTCCTGAGCTTGGAGCAAACCCAGGGATTGGTGGGATTTTGAGCTCAGGGATTGCTGTGATTTCAAGCTCTGAGATTGGTTGGTTTTCAAGCTTAGGGACTGGTGGTTGTTTGGGGCTCAGGAATTGGTGGGTTTGATAGGTTTTCAAGCCTGAAGTGGGCTCAGAGCTTTTACCCTATGATAAAGTCCTTCAGGAGAAAAACAATGCTAGGAATAAAGAAAGGTCATCACTGGATATCTCAAAAGCACTAGAGGGTAAGATACTATAAGAACTGGATACATAAAGCATATCCATACATGAGAAAAACTAACTTTAAATATAAGAATAGAACCTTCTGTTTAGAACCCTCCCTTAAAACATACACAGCTTTTTTATGAATTCTGCTAAAGTTTTTCCAAGAAGAAATAAGGTCATAGCTATTTTGTTTTCTCTCTCCTAAAAGAATATACATTGAATATTCAATAATTATTATTGACATGGAGTGAATAAATGAGTGAATACTTTATATTTGCTTCTGGTTCTAACAGCAGGTACAGCTTTTCTAGTACATTCCTAACAGTCTTCTGTTTGTTTGTTTGTTTGTTTGTTTGTTTTTATTTTTTAAGAACAGAGTCTCATATAGCCCAAACTGGTCTATCCTAAAACTCCAGATCCTCCCCAGTCTATTTTCCAAATCAAGTACTGGGATTATAGGCATGAGGCACCATGCCCGGCATGCATTCAAAAATTAAACCACCACTGCTAGTAACTGACACCGCAAAGAGCTGCATTCATATAACCTTGAGCTTCCCAAAATTTGGCAACCTAGTAAATGCATGCTGTCTTCCTTATATCTTTGCAATTAATTGTAACTCCTGAAAGCCCTTATCTACTGACACTAGTGTTTGCTCACATGGGGCTTATGGGATGTTATTGCAAACAGGCATAAAGGCAACCAAAGGCAATTTATCAAGAGTTAAAGGCTTTAATTCAGTTAGCAATACCGTTTTCTTGCTGAGCAGACTTCAAAGTCAAGCAAAAAACCTCCATTTTCGTGGTAAGCAAATAAGGTTTCTAAAATAAAATGTGCAGTCAGTGATATTTATTTACAAGTGCCCTGTGACCACCTTCTATTAAATGCTAAGGAATGATGATTTCAAAGCCACTTGCACAACCAGGGCAACCGCTCTGTTAGAAGATTAGCTTTGTGCAATGACCCTTAACAATGCGGCCCTTATTACTCTTGCAACTAATCTTCAACTCCAGAGTGAATCAAAATTAATTTGGCTATGCATTTACATCTTCTTTTCCCCATCTGCAAAACTTATCTACTAATCCTATGTGAAAATCAAATCTATAGAGACCTCACATTCTTAATATATGTCAATAATCAGGTTATGTTCCCCATTAGCCAAGTAAAAGAAGAAATAATTGTCCTCTTTTTTAATTGGTTAAAAGACATGGCCAAATTTTGTACTATACTGGAACCAGGTCAATGCTAGAGCATTAGAGTGTTGTTATTTTTAGTATTAAACTAGCATGAAATTAACAAACAAAAGGGTAGTGAAACCCTGTCTTGCTGGAGAGATCTTTTGCTGTCTGCATCCCTACTTGAAAAAAGGCAAGAGGAACCCACAGAAGTAGCAGATAGTGGTTAGAAAGGACACCTAGAGACTCTGGAAGCAGTAAGAAATGAAGAGGGCCATGGGGCTTTGTTCTTTTGTTGTCTTAAGTTCAAACCCCAGCTCTGTCATATATAATTGTGAGACTCTAGACAAGTTACCAACCCTTGCTTGGCTCAGTTTCCTCACCTACCAAAAAAGGGTAAGTTCCCTCTCAAAAGTTTCCATGATATATTATGCACTACCTATAGAAATCATCTGGCCCACAATGGTAACCCGGTATAAAGTAGATGGTAGCCATTCACTGGAATCTTCCGTAGTAAAAACAAAGAAAAGAGCTATGGAGCTGTGTTGAAAGTGCTTGCCGTACAGGTGTGAGGATCTGAGTTTGGATCCCTGGAGCTCACAATAATAGCTGGGTACAGCAGCGTGCCCTGTAACTCCAGGGATATGAGGACAGTGACAGCAGATTTCAGAGGTTGCTGACCCACCAGCCTTCGGTGAAATTGTGAGCTCCGGGCTCTGTGAGAGAAAAACAAACAACAACAAACAAAAAACCAAAAACAAAATAACTCAAGTGCACACACACAGGTGAACCCACCCTCCAACACGCATGTGTGCACACATATGATGAAGAAAAGAGAGAGGTACTAATAAAGCATATTCTTAAACATCAATGCCCTTCCCAGGGACATTTAATACATCCAGGGAAGGTAAACTCCATCAAAAAGAAATGAGCTAGACAGATGTATAGCTGGTCCCCAGGACTTTATCTCATATTCCCCAAACAGTATCATCTAATAAACCAAATGTTATCAATTCTGTATCACAGTGAAAATAATTTTTGAAGCCCTGTGGGAAAAGATAGAAAAGAGGAGGGGGAGGGAGAGAAGAAAAAGAGAAAAGAAGGAATAAGAAACTTCATCTGACTAAGTTGCTTCCAGAAACAACAATATGGAACTATCTTTTTTCTATATTCCATGAAAAAGGTGAAGACTATGTCTTATTTGTCATCTCCTGTATACCCAAAATGTAAAACAGTCTCTAAGATACTTAAGTAATTGCTCATAGATACTTAAGTAATTGATGAAAGTGCAAATGAGTAAGTGAATGCATGTTGCATATATCTTTGGAGTCATAAGTATTCAGTCTATAACCAAGAACTTAGAAACACAAAGGACTTCTAAGTGTTAACTCTGAAAATCAGTAATCACATTTCTAGATGTAAGTGACCCTGGTCCACTCAGTAATCACCACTTAACCATCTCTCTGTCACCACAACATGGTTTGTTTTTTAAGTACATGATTTGTGAGTCCTGTGAAGTGGCCTCACCTTCAGGTCTCACTCTGCCTGTGCTGTCCTTACAGTACAGCTTCTGGTGCTAGCCATTCAAATTCAGAAAGGCCTATTTAGAGACTCTGCATTGCATATGAAAGAAAAATCAAAAGCAGATCTGAGCAACTGGGAATCTATCAATATAGTGTCTGCTCTCATTACTGGGGGTGCTTAATCTTATTATTCAGTTTCAGGAGAGAACAGGAGGTGCGTGGTAAAATTCAATACAATGTATACAGCAGTAGACAGGTGAGAATAAGTCAGCAGCTGATGGTGTGCTGTGTAGGTTCCCAATCTCAACAGTTTACATATCAATAAGTACGACTACTTAATCAAAACAGAGTAAGAGTATATTGTCCATTTTTATCATTTTTAGCCAACTGAAACAGCTCAAATGACCCATCAAATATAGAAAGGTCACATTAATTTTGACAGTTGAGTCTCAGGAACTTGTGTTTTGAGGGAAGGGGTATAACTCAGTGTAAAGCATGTGCAAAGCCCCAACTTTGGCACATGGAAGCACCAAAAATCCTTTTTGAAAAGATGTAAATTTGTGTTTGGAGCCCTTTTCCTTAAACAGTTTTCATAAACACAGATGTGAGATTAAAAGTTAACCACAGGGGGCTAAAGAGATGGCTCAATGGTTAGTTAAGAGTGCTTGCTGCTCTGTCAAAGACTGGAGTTCATTTCCCAGCACCCACAGAAGGAGCCTCAGAACCACCTGTAACTCCAGCTCCAGGGGATCTAACATCCTCTTCTGGCCTCCATGGGCACTGGCACGCATGTGCACATACCCACACAGAGACACATGTATGAATACAATGTAAGAGATCACAAAATAAAAACTACTAAAGTTAATTGTGCATATAAGCATGGTTGAGTATACTTGACAGTATATACAGCAAGGACAGGGCTTCTCCATCTCTACCTGCCCTTCTTCTGAGGCAAGATTTTCCCTCTTAAACTAGTGAGTTCATCTCTCGAGCAGCTACCGGCTATCAAAAACCAAGTGATTTAAGGGTAGTAATTACATTAAGAAAGTTTATACATCATTTGTGCATCATGCAGGGAAAAAAATATAGTCTATTACCGCTGTTATTAAACCCCAAAGACTCACTGGGCAAGAATACAAAGATCAACCAGTTGTTTGGGTAATTAACTCACTCTTTCCCATTTAGCCTTCATTTGATTCTCTTTCTTATAGGCAACAAGAATGTAGTCGGAAGGGGCTACTGAAAGGTGATGCCAATTATTTGCCAGAAGTAATTATCATTTTGTAATCACATTAATATCTAATTTGCTGCCAGTAGATCGTTAAAGTGCCAATTATACATCTCTGCTTTAATGTATTCATAAAAAACAATCATGCATTTATTGCCTTTATAATTCCTGAGATAATTATACAACAGGCTGGAGGTATATTTCTTCAGTGACTCAGCCAACTTAACAATCACTTTGAAGACTCCTATGGTTAGGAAATTAACGTTCCAGAACCAACTCATTAGGGCTAAAACTAATTGTTCTCTGCTACTTCCTATGAAGGTCCATAGGGCCATTTGTTGGAAGGAAGGAAGACTTTGCCACACTGTTGTGAGAATGTTGGAACTTTAACTGGAAAGGCCGTTGGGTGCTCAAAGTTTAACAGGTTGATCTATAGGCAGTTTGAAGATAAGAATGCTGTTAAAAATGCAGATAATGGAATCATGGCTTGTGACATGTCAGAGGTCATTTATGAACGTTCTTACACTAAGAATGTGGTTGCTGGTCAGTTGAGGATGAAGAATCAGCTGTGACTAACAAGAGATGAACACAATTGACACACAATCTTCTGGGAAGTGTCTTGTCAGGGTCAGCACACAAAAGCTGTGGTCTGATACACACTAAAGCTGGCAACTGAACTTCATAATGCATAAGAGTTTCAGATACTGTGGTTGGAAGCTTAATGTCTAAAGGATTCAGGAGACCATGAAAGAAGCTGAGACATGGCACCATGTAGCAGGAACAGACTCCCCCAAGAGACCAACAGAGGCCATTAGTGAAGGAGCAAACTTAGTTGAAATGGAGACCCAGAATACTGGAGATGCCAGGACCATGGGACATCTGCCAAAGGCAGTGTTAGGTTTAGAGTGGAGCTGGCCCAAACCTGCTGCAAATGACAGACCTGAGGATATGAGGTCACCAAAGCCCTTTCAATCACCAAAGAGCGTGAGTGTTAGATACTGAGCTACAGGATTTGATTTACACTGCTAAATTTTGGATTGCTTTAATTTGATTGTTTCTGTGCCCTAGTTCTCCCTTTTTGGAATAAGAAAGCATTTAAGTTGGATTTTTTTATAGGAGTCCAAGGTTAAGAAACTGGATATTTTAAAGATACGCTGAAATTTTAAAGCATTTGGGATTTAAAAAAAAAAAACTGAAGAGCTTTAAAAGTTGTATGATATTTCCTATTATGATATTAACATTAGACAGTAGGAGACAAACAAGAAATGAAAAGGTATGGATTATAATAATGTGTTTGTGTCAAGTTGGCAAGGGGTAGTTATGCTAGTTGATGCTTACTGTTGACTTGACACAGCCCAGAGTTGCCTGGAAAGAGGCAACCTCTCCTTCCATCAGAGTTGTCTCCATCAGACTGCCCTGTGAGTATATGCAGAGCTTTTCTTGATTGTTGATTGACACCAGAACGTTCAGTCCACTGTGGGCTATGGCACTTTGTAACAGGTGGTCCTGGGTTATATAAGAAAATCAACTGAGTATGACCCAAAAATAATGTGCCAATCAACAGAATTCCTTTATGGTTTCTTTTTCAGTTCCTGCCTGAGCTCCTATCTTGAGGCCCTCAACGATGGATTTGACTTGCAAGTGTAAGATTAAACAAACTGTTTCCTCCCCTAAGTTGCTTTTGGTCAGGGTGGTCAATCACAGCAACAGAAAACAAATCCAACAGCAAGTCTATTCCTTTTTCTGTATTCTTCCCAAGGTGGAAGTCATATAGAAAAAAAAAATGTTTTTCTCAGGAACAAGAAGGTGATTTCCAGATTGGTTAACAGATCACATATTCTCTGAGGAGCAACAGCAAAAGGATACATTTGTAGGCTACGAAAGAGTCAATGTATCTTAGTTTAAACTCATCCGCTGGGGACGGAAACAAGGGTACTCTGCAATCTAGAGAAGGACACCAGAGGGGTTGAGGGTACAGAATGGACATACGTTTGCAGGACATGGTTTTATTGTGAAATTCTGTGAACTCTCCGATCATATATATCTCCCTTTTCACATAGATAGAGAAATCCTGAGAAACAGGATTTATCTAAGGAGTTTAAGTCTAGATTTTCTGTCCTGTTTTAAATATATACATAAAAGATTCAATTCAATTAAAGTGCCTTTTCCTATTATAAAAGTATGACACTGCATGCCTTTTTGTTCCCTCACCTCTAAACTTGACATATTAAAACTGACACAATGGTATCAAGCTTCAGGTATCACAGGAGAAAGGTATTCTGGTGTGTTGCAGCTCAGGAGGAATTCTATACAAGTTCCTTCTCCACTGCTACAACCCTGTGATGCTCCCTTAATTGGCCCTTGTGTTGTTCTAGCATTGGCTATAGGACAATTCACACTACATTCTGTTTTTATAAATAAAGTTTTATTAGAACACAACCACACCCATTTGTTCATTTATTCTGCTCTTCCCTTTTATTAGAAAGGTGAGTAGCTACAACAAAGCCCAAAATATTTAGTGTCTGGCCCATTTAAGAAAAAGTTTGCCAATGACTTTTGCAGCCTTTCTACAGCAGGCAAGCATGGGGAATAGCTTAGTGGCCTGAGGCACTAATTGCTTTGAGTTATGAATATCCCCTCAGTTATAATAATACAACTGACTCCTTTACCTGCATATACTACACACCCCTCTCCAACAATCACCCTGCAACCTCAGACCTCCTTAGATTCTACCGCATCAGGCAACACATACTCCCCTCTCTGAACACTAATGTAAATTTCTCTGCCCCTAACAACAATCAAATTTAGACAGTTCTTATTCAAGTATGTTCCTAATTCTGATTTGTCTAGAACTGGCTTTGGATGCATGTACATTAAGGCAAACTGTGTCCTTCAAGGTTTAGGGAGAATCCTATTTACATCTTATGCCTGTGCATGATTGAGCATGAATACGATTGAAGTCAAATGCATTGTGGTAAGAGACATGAACAGTAAGGAAAATGAATATATGACTTAACCGTCAATCAAAATAGAGAACCAAATTATTCCATTTATTAGCCAACCCGTTTTCTTTAGACACTGTAAAAAGAGACTCCAGGTTGCAATCTGTGGCTCTTGGCCCCACTCAGGTGGACTGCCATCAAACATGACAGTGTGTCCCTCTCTAAGCTGTTCTATTATTCCTTTGTTATCTGGCAAGCCTGTGTGAGCCCTTATTTCAGCCACCAAATCACAAGGGCACAAACCTGAAACTCCCGCCCACAAACTGCACACCAGTAACACAGTTGTCTGACTTTTGTTTCATTTGTTTGCTTATTAATCTAATTTATCAGAAAATCTTTCCCACAAATAATGGCATTTTATATTATTTTTCTTGTTTCTTTTGCTTTGTTTTGTGGACACAGTGTTTTCCTGTGCCGCCAGGATGGCCTGGAACTCACTATATAAACCAGACTTCTCTCAAACTTGCAGTGATCCTCCTGCCTCAGCCTCCTAGGATTATAGGAGTGTCTGACACAACCATACCCAGCTAATTTTTACCTTGCTTAATATTTTTAAATTCCTTTTCTTCTATCTTCATTATTGTTTCTAAATTATAGTGCCTTGGTTGAGTGTAGCAGTAATCTCTGCACTGAGGAGACTGAGGCAGGAAGATTATAAACTCAAAGTTGGCCTGGGGTAGATAACAAAAGAGTAAAAAATAAAAACAAACAAGGCATATTTGCTAGTACTGAAATTTAACTCATGGCAATATTTCATGCATCTTCTCTCAGGTACCTTTGAGAAAGATTGCCCCCCCCCCCAGAGAAACTCAAAACACTTCATAATAAGTTTTTGTTCTAGAGCAGTGCTTCTTAACATGTAGATTATAGCCATTGGAAAAAGCATATTTCCAATGGTCTTAGGAACTGGGACACTTCTCCTCTATAAAATAACAATTATAAATTAGCAAGGAAATAATTTTATGGTTGGGTTCATCACAGCTAGAAGAACTATATTAAAGGGTCGCAGCATTAGGAAGGTTGAGAACCACTGCTCTATAACCTGAGATGAAGTCTGTGTGTCTCTGTGTGTGGGTGCCTGTGCATCTATATATTTATGTGTTTTGTGCTGGGAACAAGCCCATAACCTTGCACCCACCAGGTAAGCACTCTACCCTGTGAGTACATCTACAACCACAAACCTAAACCTGTAACATCTTTTTCAGTGTTGGCTTTCACTGGCTTCCATTTTTATTCCCTATGACTTCAGAACAGTTGCTGCTACATCGTGGCTACTCCTGACTCCCCATTCCAGTGCATGTGGAAGACCTGCTGTGTCGTGAAGACTCCCAGTCACTCTCTGGCACAAGCTTGCTTTGTGTTACAGGGAGGATGGTGGGTGGCATCTAATTTAAGACCCGAAGATGTTCAGCTTTCCCAGATTAAAAACACTCTTATCAGAGAAAAGCCTCTTACAAACAAAAGAGGTCTGTTTAACTGTGTTACGATATATGGCTGGTAACTGGATTGAGGCATATTATCTTTTAACAGAAATATAAGATGTGTGCAAAACTGATGGCAGCTACATGTCTTTTTTTAGGGAAAAGGTGAAAAGTCCCCTCCCAAACTACACTAGTGTAGTTTTGTTGGGGCTTAACTTTTTGGATATTAAAAATTGTCACTGCTGTTTGAGCAAACACAGATGTGACCTCCATGAGACCATGAGGATTGGACTGTTCCACAGAATTAAATGAAGAAAATGCTGAAGGCGTTCTAAAGAAAGAAATGAGGACTTGGAATGATGGAGACAGAAGTCTGAACGTAGCTATATTAATCATTCCAGGTTGGCCTTAAAATCAGATCATTCAGACAACAAAATGTGCTTGCTCAGGCTTCTAGAGGCCAGAAAGTGTAAGACCTAAGCCAGGTGGCCCTTCTTTCTGGCTTGTAGACAACTGTCTTTTCATTCTGTTCTCATCTTTTAAATTGGTTTGCTTGTTTACTGGGCATGCACCCATGTACAGCAAGAATGTCCTCTTTCTTTTTCTGTTTGTATAATTTAGGATTTCACCCTTAAGGCCACACTTAATCTTAACTTCTAAGAGATCAGCCTATGAATACAGTCCTATTGGAGGTTAAGGCTCTCACTTAAGAATTTGAGGGGGAACACAGTTTAATCCATAACACCAACGTGGATGGAGACTTGGGGTCCAGGAGGCTGTTCGGGTATTGGTGCATAAGGAAAGGAAACTGGATAGGAAGGCAGTCCCCACAGGGGATTACCTATAATATCCATGTCGCAAAGAAGTTTAACTGTTTGCTATGCTGTGTGATCCTGGGGAAGGACAGCAGATTTGTAGCAATAAGAACAAGAACTGGCGAGGGATATGGATAATGGGAGAAGGTTAGTTATAAAAACAGCCCCCTAATAAAAGGCCCTGTCAAGACTGGGAAAGAATTAAAACAATCCCTATTCACTGATAGCATCATCTTATACATAAAAATCCTAAGGAGTGCATAATAAAACTATCAGAATTAATAAGCAAGTTCTACAATTATAAAATATAAGTTCAATATACAAAAGATTATATTTATAGATACTAGCAATGAACAATCCAAAATTGAAATTAGGAAAATATATCATCTCCAAACATCAAAGTGACTAAAATACTTAGGAAGAAACTTAACAGAAATATAGGATATGTGCAATGAAATTATGTGTGGTGTGTAAACCAAAATACATTTATGAAATTTCAGAACCCAATTAATAAGTTTCAGTATTCAAGCAAACACAAAGCAGAGGGCGGCTGCACTGGAATGGAGGAAAAGATGCTTTCCCTTTACCCTAGTGAGCCTCATCCCCAAGCTCAAAACCCATACAATGTCCCAGCTGATGACTTCTGCCCTAAGGGGGAAGAAAGGGGTAGTACGGATCCACAAGTTTGAAGAGCTATGAGAAACATGTTTCTGTCTGTTCCCAGTCCAAGAACTCTTGGAATGAGTGTGAGTCAGATGCTACTGAGTAAGAAAGAGGAACAGGACTTTTCTCTGTGGCCATCCTGGCTCAGAGTGGCCAGGTAACCCCATAAAAATTCAAATCTTTTCCTTCGGGAGACAAGGAGATGAGAACAGGTATCCCACAGTCTGACCTCTCAGAGTGCTGCTCAAAGGACTGGTCTGTCATGAGTGAACAAAGACACCTGTGGGAGGATGGCATGCTTTGAATGTCTGGTGGCTCTTGAAGATAGAGAATGGGGTGGTGTGCTATTCTGGAACCAGAGAGTACACAGTGCTACAAAGATACCAGCAAGAGCAAGAGATTATAAGTGTCTCAAAAAGTAGTCAGTTTGATAGGCTTGAGAAATTATTCATACAGACCCAAAGAAGTTACACCCCTTCCATGAGGACTTAGAAGCCTCAATTATCATAAACCAAACTTATAGGTAAGGGTCTTCCCCTGTACAAATCATTCTGGAGATGTGGCCAGAGTTTTAAAAATAAAAATGACTAAGTGTTGGCCAAGCATGTGTGAAGCCCTGGGTTTGATCCTCGGTGTGATACATGCATAATTAGATCTTTATTCCATACCATATAAAAAAATCAACTCAAATGAATAAAAGACTTAAACTTGGGAGTAAAACTGTGAAACCAGTATTTGAAAGAAGACATGAGGGAGATGTTCCCAACACTGGTCTTGGCAATGATTTCTCAGATATGACAATAAAAGCCCTAGCAATAAAAGCAGAATCTAGCCAAGTGAGTCCGAACAAAACTCAAAAGCCTCACACAGCAAAGGAAAAAGGGCAACAAACACTTAACCTGCAGAATGGAAAGGGGTGTTTGCAGACTATACTTTTAATAAAGGGTTATGATAAAAATATACTGAGAACTATGTCTGCTTATAAGTTTGTATTTTTTAATTGATGAAGTACTTTAAAAGCAATATTTACAAAGAAGACACACAAGCAGCCAAAATATACCTGGAAAGAAAGAAGAGGTAACTACCAAGGAAATAGAAATTAAAAGCTTGATGCAGCATAAACTTTATACTTGACAAAATGATCATTACCAAAAATTAATGATAAACATTAACAGCTACTTAAAATATGTAGAAATTGGGATTCCTATGTGCTGCCGGGAGGGAAACTAAAATAGCATTGTCACTACATAATGCAATGCAGAAGTTCTTCAAAATATTAATAAATAGCACTAGATATGATAGAGCAACTCCACTCATGAGTATTTCTCCAAAAGAGCTGAAATCGGAATCATGAATGGAGATCTGCGTTTCCATATTTGCTGCATTGTTATTAATAATCACCAAGAGCTAGAGGCAGCTTCCTTACATTTCTATCAATGGGAAAACGGTTAAAGAAAATGTGGTAAGGCAAAAGGGAACACTCACTTGGACATAAGAAGGGAATCCTGCCACAAGGTATAACACAGATGAGTAGTAAAGACATTGTTAAGGTAAAGTCAGCCTGCCACAGCCACACAGAGCCACATGTTACACTCCTGTGGAGACTCTGAACTGGCCACACCCATTGACTAACAAAATAGAAAAACCAGACTCTAAAAGAACATAAGGAGTGAAATTCCGGTGATGATTTTGCCCATACAAGAAAACTGTTCTAGACCTTACAGAGTACTATTTGTAATAATGTCACGCTGTTTACTTAAAGAGAAGTCTTGAAAGGCTGTGGCATATTAATGCTTCTTACTACAAGAAATAGGCATTTAATCTTGTATTTATAAGAGTTTGGTCCAATGACCAAGAATGCTTGGCTGCTCAAGTCTCTGATAAAATGGTACAGTATTTACAGACAACCTTTTCCTGTATATTTTATACCATCTCAGATTGCTATATGGTTGTTATACTGTTTTATTAAGGGAATAAGACAGAGAGAGAGAGAGAGAGAGAGAGAGAGAGAGAGAGAGAGAGTGAGTTTGGTGCAGGGAATGGCTTTATCCATGTTAGGCAAGCATTCTATCACTAAGCTATATCCCCAGCCCCTGGATGCATATTTAATGAAGGTGGGAGTGTAACTTAGTGTCATGGTACCTGCCCAATGTGTAGCAGTCCTTGGTCTGAGTCCTTGCACCATAATTTTTTTGATCCAGAGTTGTTTGACTGCAAATGCAGAGCCCATAGATGCAGAAGACCACCTATATATTCACACCTACTGGCATGGTTATAATAGAAATAAATGGACAATAACAAGTATTGGAGAGGATGTATGGAAATGGGAATTGTCAACCATTGTTGATGGAAGTGTTTAAAATAGCTCAATTGTTTTTTGGGGGGGAAAAAATTAGCCTGGCACTTGCTGAAGATGTTAAATAGAGAGTCAACATATAACCCATGAAACATATTCCTAGGTAAATATCAAAGAGAATTGAAAACACACGCCTATGTAAAATAAATGCCTGAGTGTTCATAACAATACTTTTCCAATAGCCAAATGATCATCATATAATAGATAAAGTGGGGTTTATGCACACAATTAAATACTGTTCATCAATGAAGAAATTGCATGCTGATACAGGTATGGAACCTTGAGAACATTATGTTAAGTGAAAGAAGCTAGACACAAAGTATCCCATAGTGTCAGTCAAATCTCAAGTAGGCAAACATATAAACACCAAAGGTAGGATGGTAGTTTGGGAAAGACAGGAACAGGAATGACACTAATGGGTACAGAGGTTTTTCTTTTTTGGGGGGGGGTGTAGTAGCAAAAATGCTCTGAAATTAGATTGGCGATTGTACAACTCTCAGATTATACTTAAACCCATTTAATGAACACTGAAAAACATGAGCTTTATATGTGAACTGTATCTCCATTTAACATTTTATTTTTTAATTTAAATATATTATCTACTTTGGTTTTATGAACATGGGTATTTCATATGTATGTATGTATGTATGCATGCATGCATGTATGTATGTGTACCATGCATGAGCCTGGTCTGCACAGAGACCAGAAGAAGGTGCCAGATCCCCTGGAACTACAATTACAGATTGTTGAGGATTTACAGCTGCCGAGTGGGTGCTAGGAATTGAACCTGGGTCCTCTATAAGACCAGGTAGTGCTCTTAACTGCAGAGCCATCTCTCCAGTTCCTTCTGTTTAATATTTCAAAACTTCTTTCTCATTAAATACAAGCAGAGGAAGATCAGCCTAGGGAAAAATAAATAAAAATGAGGAATAAAGCCATCAGGCAATAAGTTCACTGCATTCCTAGAGAGACCCTAACAAAAGAGGGCTGACTTTTTAATTCAAGAAAACTGCAGATGGTTTCTGGGGCATTCTCACATGTGAATTACTACACCAAACAGCAATAGAATCTAAGCTAAAGAATGGTTTGAGGCAGTTCTGGTTGAAAAGAAAGGGAAAGAAACTTCTAAAAGTTGTTCTATTTGCAGAGATTTCTCTCTCTCCTTTCTTTCAGAGTGACAAGAGTTCAAAGGAGGTCTGTGTGTAGAATCCACTGGTTCCCAGTTGCAGAAAATCCTCAGTCTCCTAAGGCTAAAAGTGTGCTCAGAAATAGTAATCGGGGTGTATAACCAGAGTACACACACACACACACACACACACACACACACACACACACACGAAGTGCATAGGGATATAGCTCTGGGCAGCCTGTGAGATCAGAGAAAAGGGATTCCCCAGGTGAAGGCAGTCGTGACCCCCACCCTTGCCTTCCCACCAGGCCTTCAGGATCTAAGTTGGGACTTTGTGTAGCTGCAGGACACACGGCCACCAGTTCAATGCATACAGGTGCAATTCTGCAGGATTGCACAAAGATGCCATCTGCAGACCCCATTACTGAGGTATAGTTGGTACCTCAAGCACATAGGAAGGGAAGAAATTCTAATCTAGTCTAATTTGATTCAAACTCTATTCTCTAATCAAATCTATTCTTCTAATTCTATCCTTCTACCCCCTTGTTTCCAGTTCTCATTTCACTAAGATTTATTATCCAGTGTGTCAACATTTACCATTGAGGGAACTCCAGACTTAACAGGATTTCCCTAGTCCCCTCATCAATGCTCAGGCCAAATAGCCTGGCCTCCATTTGCCATCCCAATAAAGTAAAAAGGTCCCCACTGAGATGATCTTTGCCCACACAGGGATTGCATAAATGGTGGTTCCATGGCAGGGAAATGACTGGAGAAGGAACAACCGGTGACAGGTGCTGGCAAGTGGGCCTCCTTCTACGTAAGAATATTTCCCACAAACATTCCTCCAAATAGAAACTGGTCTTGCCATTGAGCAATGGCTGTAATTACTGGTTGTCCTCACACCTCTCTGGCACACGTTTTCATCTGCTCACTGACTGGGTAGTCTCTGGACTGAAGCTGGAAAACCAGGAACAGAAGAAAGAGACCACACGGGAAGAAGGAAGTTCCTACAGGATGAGCTGTGATGCCAAACTTGTGAGAACAGTCAAGAGCTGCTAGGACCTGAGAGGTTCCTCTTTCTGAAAGGAAGTGGGTACACAGAGAGGAAGGGAGTTAAAAGGTCACAGGGAGAATGCATTAAAGGGAGAAGACAGCAGACAGCAAGGTCAGCAGGACAGAGCGTCCCAAGCCTTGTTCCACAGCTACCCAAGCCCAGGTGGGAGGCCTCACTCCACGTGTAGGAAAAATAGAAGGTTCTAGATCAAGGGCAAAACCCCAAGAATCCCTCTGTTTTTAAAAGACAATAGAAGAAATGGGTTAATATCTACTTCTGCTTTACAAGCAGGGAGCAAAACCACTCCCATTCCCCCAGAGATTTTCCATGGCAATTTTTTTGTTGTAAAGTTGACTACATATGAAATTAACTAAAACACAAAAAATGGCTGGGAATGGAACACATGGGGACTTTTGCTGAACCATTTGAAGTGGGAAGACATACTGCTAATTCAAATATTTGAGGTAGGAAGACATACCTTTAATTCAGACCTTTTGAAGTGGGAAGATCCACCTCTAGTCTGGGCCACACCTTCTGTTGGAATCCTATATAAGGACATGGAATAAAGAAGTTGTACCCTTTGCCTGCTTGCTCTCATCCTTGCTAGCAAGTCCATTCCTTCACTGGCATTACAGACTACTTCTTGAGAACTCCAGCATATACTGAAGAACAGCTGAAACATCCGACCTTGTGGACTGAACAACTACCAGATTTTTGGACTTTCTGTTCATAGGTAGCCATTTTTGGAATAGCTGGACCACAGCCTGTAAGTCATTCATATGTATATGTGTATGTGTATGTGTATGTGTATGTGTATGTGTATGTGTATGTGTATGTGTATGTGTATGTGTATGTGTATGTATGTTCTTTCTATAAGTTCTTTTACTCTAGAGAACCCTGCCTAATACAAGATTCCAGTTCTCCTCTGTAAGACCTGCCTCACCCATAGGAGATGCCTGTCTCACCCAGCCCTCCTCCACAGGATAGGCCTACCTAATTGGTTTGACCCTTGCTTTCTTTTGGGTATCTCTGGAACTGTCTCCTGTTAAAATCTTTTGGCCCCAGTTCTGAAGTTAGATAATGCCAAGTTGAAACCTCTACTCTTTTAATAAGCTAAGAGACCTAAAGCAAATGACCTTCTTTCTAGCCTCAAAAACATCTAAGAGAAATGATCGAGCACATGTGTGTACTTGGTGCTAAAAGAATAAGACGGAAAATTAAAAACTAAGATCAGCTATTGGAAGCCGTTCAAGACAGCTTAGGTGAAAGTGCCTGGGAAGTACACTGAGGGTTAGAGAGTGTAGGGCTTGCAGGGAAAGTAACAACTTGTCGAGGGTAGCTCAGTGGTAGAATGAGCCTGGTATGGTGGTTTGAATAATAATGCCCTCCATAGGATCATATATTTGAATGTTTAGCCAGCAGGAAGTGGCACTAGTTGAAAGGATTAGAAGAATTAGGAGGTGCGGCTTGTTGGAGGAAATGTGTCACTGGAGTGGGCTTTGAGGCTTCAAATGCCCAAGCCCTTCTCTGTCTGTGAATCAGGATGTAGCTCTCAGCTACCGCTCTAGTGTTATGGTTGTCTCAGTGCTTCCTGCCGTAGTGAGAATGCACTCAGCCTCTGAAACTGTAAGCAAGTTCCCAACTAAAATTCTTTCTTTTAAAAGAGTTGCCTTGGTCACAATGTCTTTCATAATAACAGAACAGAGATTGAGGCACCCAGCATGTATGAATTTAATCTTCAACACTGGAAGAGTCAAAATCAGTCTTTGATGAGAGAGATTACTAAGAGTGTTAGGCATCATCTAGAGAACCTTCCAGAAGTTTTTATTTGTTCTATCCATTGCCTGAATATCAGTGAGGCTATTTTATACACTTCCGGATGTATAACTACATCTGTAGAAAAATGGTAGAAATGGTTGTTGTCCATATATACTGTGGTGGTTTGAATGAGAATGGTCTCCATAGGCTCATATATGCAAACACTTGGTCACCAGTCAGTGGAACTGTTTGGGAAAGACTATAGATTACAAGGTATGGCTCTGTTGGAGGAGGTATATCATCACTGGGGTTGGGCTTTGAGGTTTCAAAAGCCCATGCCATTCCAAGTAGAATGTATATGTATATGATTTCATTGCATATGTGTACGTGTATATGTATGTATATTCATTCTCTTTCTACCTCCAACTTTCAGATCAAGATGTAAGCTCTTAGATACCAACACTGTGCCTGCTTGCCTGCTGTCTTGCTCCTCACAATGATGATCATGAATTCTAACTCTTAGGAACTGTGAGCCTCACTATAAGTTACCTTGGTCATAGTGTCTCTTCCCAACAGTATAAAAATAACTGGGACAAGTGCTGTGAATAAGTTTTGTCCCTGTAGAAGTAGTTGATAGAAATCGCAATCCCTGGCACTATCTTTTATTGTTTCTTGGGAAAATACCCATTAGCAAATTCACTACAGATACCTGAGTGTCTATATGTGGCCCTCAGACTTTCTTCTGTCCTGCATTTCCAAGTCTTGCTGACCTTTTCATGAGTTAATAAGTCCTATAACCTCTTGGCATGCCTCTTTTCTATTTGTGTAAGAGTCTGATTTTTACCTTGGAGAAGTATGCTTTAGCAACAAAGGCCACATCCTAGGAGAAGACTATTAGAACAGCTTGAAGGACAGGCTTATCTAATGACAAGATCGCTTCTTTAAAAGTGGATGATCCAAAAGCAGCTAGTGAAGCAGAGCAAGAAATGGAATGGGAGTGGGTGGGCAAGGCAAGACTGGTGGGGTCCAGGGAAAGGTGAGGAGTAGTCAGTAATTCTAAGGAGAATTGATGTTCATTGTTCTTAACCAAGGAATTATGTTCAACACATAGCCCTCTTCGTGACTCTGCACCACCCATTCCTCCTCCCAGATGAGAAGCCTCACCAACTTATCAACTCAAAGTCCAATGTGTCTTCTTATGTCCTTCTCTGGGGACCAGGAAGCCTACTCAGCTGACAGTTACATAACCAAGGGAGCCTACTCAAGCACTCTTTAAAGAATAGGGAACTTTTCCCTCCAAGGTGATCTCTGTTCTTAACTAGACCATAAAGCAGATAACACTAAAATAAGAGAGACACTCAAACTGAATGTTGTGTGCCCCTTCTGATAGAGCGCACGCACCTGCTGTGCTAGCATCTTTGGAGGCTACCCCATTCTGCCAATCCAGCTTACAGATGGAAAACTGAAACCTCCAGCTGCCTCTGAAAGTGTGTGAAGCACTCACCTTCCTCAAGCTTCTCTTCTTCCAAAAGCTGTCTCAGGAAGCCTTATTCTCTTTCTCCTCCTCCCTGCCTTCCCCACTCTGACCTCCAGACAGACTGAGCCCAGAAGAACAACAACCTTTCCCTTGATTTCCCAACCCTAGAACATGCTGAAGGGAGGAGCAGCATGAGGGGAAAGCCATCACATTCAGACCAGTACTCCTTAAGAAGGCATCTCTGCATAGGTTTTCCAACCTTCCATGATATAAGTCAGATGGCAACCCTTAAAGATACTTTTATGTCATTCTCATTTGTCTCAGTCAGAGGAAAACTTCCCACCCAGCATCAGATATCATGAGTTCTCCTATCTGAGCATCCAATGGGTGTATCTGCCTCAGGAGCTGGTTGCTTCACTGTGCCTCCCACTATGATAGCTACAAATGCCTGAAAAACGTGGTTTGGCTAACAAGCCCAAAGTTTTCCTGCTCAGCAGAGGGCTTCTTCAGGAAAGTACCCATGTGTCTAGAACTGGAGGTGGCTGTAGCCACTGGCATCCCAGGTGGTGCAGTTTTTCAGCGTCAGAAGTGCTAGAAAAGGATATTACCATAGAACATCATCCCAGCAGCCACTGGATGCAACCTTAGTGTGATATGGCACAGATATCTTAGTGTTTCTGGATTACAGAGTTCTTGATACCTTTCAAAGAATAATCATGCCTCAAATTCAGATGCTTGGGGGATGATGGGTTAGGGGGTGAGTGCCAGTAACACCTAATTCCAACAGCTGCTGTTTCAAGAAAGATATAAAATGCCAGTGTAATTCAAGAACATATCCTCAAGATGGCAGACTTTAACCTCGAATTCCAAAACTCCAGCTCTCTGCTGCCTGCAATGCTGGGGGGAAACCAAGGTGATGAGCTGTATGTGGGCAGAGGTGTCACTTCATTTATTAATATTCCCAGATGCAGCTTAAGGAGATTTCATGTCACTTTAGGGAACTGATTTGTTTTGGCATTCATTTTCTTTAAGAAGAATAATTTCCTAATCATTTGTCAGATAAGGCACTTTTAAATTTTAGTTTCTCCCCTCACAGGGGGGGAAATAAAAGGAGTCTGCCTGAAAGATTCAAGATTGAGAGGGTACATATTTGGCCAGAATATGTATCTATGTGTTCACAACATAACAATGCTGTTTTCCAGGGGTTCCAGGGAATAAGTAACTTACCTGATGGTCAAACAAACACTGATGGACCTTATAGGAACACGCCCAAACCAGAGGAGTAAAGTCATATTAGCAATGACTCTAAATGCCGCTTCAAGTTTCAACTATAATTATAATTTCCACCATCAACTCTGCTGGTTCTTTCTTCTAATGATTTTGCCACCAACTCAAAAAAAAAAAAAAAGTGTTACAGGAATTTGTGTCTCAAGGTATCTGAGCTTATCATCTTCAAAAAGCAGAAAATGGATAATTGCTCCAATTTGCTTAGAAAGATGATTTCATACTTGTGTGTGTAGAGACTCTTTGGGGGTGGGAGGCAGGGAACACCGCCAAGGAGGAGACAGACAAACTCACACTGGGTACTGTGGTTACCTAAATAGCATAATCTGAGTTTCGGACAAAACAGGCAAGTAATTTGATTGCATCTGGATCAAGTAGGTTTCATAGCAATAAGAACCAGATAAGGGAATAGAGAGTTAATGGGGAGCATTCTCAGCTCAAATTAAGGTATAATTTCCTTAGGGTTTTCAAACTAACAATAGCTTGCAGAAGGTAGTTAGCACGAATTCTGGGAGAAGACTTGGCCCATCCTGTTCATAAAGAGTCACTCCTGGGCCCAACCACAAGAGCCAGTAATTAGATTCCACTGCTCTGTGTCCCAAGCAGCTTGCTAGGTGACCGTTAGCCTTTACCCCAGAGGTAGAAGTGGTGATCCAGGAATGTCACACAGGTCAGGACTCATGAAGACAGGAGCAATTAACCTCCCTCCAAGTGTGTGTCTGGCTGGGAGGGGAAGCAGAGACAGAACTGTGCATGGTACATTAAAAAGCATTTATGAACAGGCAGGTCAGAAGAGCTCAGGAAAAGAACCATGTAATGAGTGATGGTTATTAATGACCATTATTATCCTTGTCCTGACCCAAGGACTATTCCTTCAAGATTGTTTATTTAGTATGCAGAAGTGAAGCTCTGACACAAGGGGCTCTGAGACTCTATTAATCCACTGGTGATACACACAAAGAAAATGGCTCCATAAAGTGAAATTCCCATTCTAAAAATTAATATATATATAAATGAAAATTTTAGAGCCCTCATGCTTTACCAGAAGAGAAATGGATCGATTCTCCGTGCAGTGAATCACATAATGGAGGGCGTCAGGGCAGGTTTAACATGAATAAGATATTGATCGCTCTTGTTACTTGATTCAACTTCATTCCTTCTGGATTGCCAGAGGCCTCTGTGACAGTGTAGGCTTTGGTCTGGAGGGCAATCGAGAGCTGTACTTTCTGGTCTTTTATTTATTCATTAAAGTTTTGGGCTAACAATATTTCTACAGGGGAAAAGAGGGGAAATTTCAAAGAAAGTCTTAGTATATGCCAGGTCCTTTTCAGATTAAGTAATGTGTGTACAGGCTGATTCAGAGGTTTGGGGAAAGAAGATAGGCAGGCAGGCCATTACAGCAAGATTCAAACTGTTTGTTGAGGTTTGGTTTACAGTTTTCATTTGTTAGAGTGTAATAATTCATTAATACAACTCTGTTAATATTTTTAGATAGTACATCCCCAAAAGAGAATTTAGGTAAAAGCAAAGTCTCCTTTTTACCAGCTCATCTCACATAAATTATCTGTCTTCTGTGGACGGCAATGCTAACGCATAATATGTGTCTGGGATTTCCTGTGGTCTTTGCATCTATACACACGCACACATACACAGGTGCAAGTGGACACATGCACACACAGTCACACGCACATGCATGTGCACTCATGCACACACATGCAAAGTGAGAGTCAGAGAGAGACATTCTGTAAAAACAGAACGAGATTATGTCAGCTTACTATGACAAAATTCCTGAGACAATCATTGTGAAAGGAGGAGGGCCTCTCTGACTCGGTTTTAGAAGTTTCTGCTCATAAACACTTGGCCCTGTCACTTTGGGCCTATGGCAGACAAATATGGCAGATCAAATCTTTATACCACATGATGGCTGGGAGGTAAAAAGAAGGACATGATGGATATATGGCTTCAATATTCCCTTCATTGACCCATCCCAGAAAACCCAACTTCCTTCTACTAGGCTCTACCATCCAAAAGTCCCACCAATTCCCAGCAGTGCAATAATAGGTTGGTAACCAAGCCATCAGCACGTGAGCCTTTCCCACATATTTACAATCCAAACTACAACAAAACTGTTCAGATTACAAAATTTAATGTGCTTTGGAAATCATTCAGTGAAGGTAAAAATCCTTCATTCTTTAATAAGTCATGCCATTCCACGGTATGAAAACCGTTTCACTTGCTGTTTTGTTTTGTCTCGAGGGTCTCATTATGTAGCCCTGGTTGTCCTAGAACTCTCTCTGTAGACCAGGTTGGCCTCAAACTCACGGAGATCCATCCACCTCTGCCTCCCATGTGCTCCACATGCCATCCACCATGGAATGGACACAAGCAATACAGACAGAATGTGTGGAGTTAACAACAGCACACAGAATCAGACCAGTGGAGTACAGAGTGAACAAACACCTTTGCCTGCAGATACAATCTGGAGAGGGGAGAGGGGAAAATGAAAGTCTGAATGGGCTGAATGTTTATTTTTTTAAAGACTGAGTTTAACCACAGGCTTCCAATTTGTTTTGAATTGGCAAGGTTAAGTTTAACACCGTGAAACAAAAACAAAAAACCTGGGTGTTACTTTACTGGAGCTCCCTTTCCCATTATACAACTTAAATGTTACTATCTCAGAGTGCCAGAGGCCACCAGCTAGGGATAAAGACACCAAAAAGGTTGATGTTAGGTCGCAGAGAGAGAGAGAGGGGCTTTCAGACTCCCTCTCCAGCTCCTTGTAGCTCAATGGCAATCCTTGGCATTGTTTGGCTTATAGAAACATCATTCTCCTCTGTCTACATCCCGAATCTCCCCTTTTATTAATCTTACTGGGCTGGAGCTCACCCTAGTGACCTCCTTTTAATTTAGTTATTTCTATAGAGACACTCTCCAAATAAGAACATGTTCTGAGATACAGGGTTTAGAATCCCAACATATCTTTGGCAGGATGAAGAGGGGAGGGGGAGCAGGAAATTTTAATACATAACAAATGTGAAGTCTAAAGGGAAACACGGTTGTACTTTTGTCCATTTAAATTATCCACACCGAAATGTGTCCCTGCAATACAATTTCACTTGCATCCACAAATAGAAAAATTAGGGACTGGGGATATGGCTCTGTCAGTAAAGTGCTTGCCACACAAGCCTGACACATGAGCTAGATTCCCAGCACCCACATAAAAGCCAGGCACTATGAAGTTGGAGGTGGGAGGATCCCAGGAGCTTGCTGGCTAGCCAGTCTAGCCTAGTTAGCAAACTCTGGGTTCAGTAAGACACTGTCTCAATAAACGAAGTGGAGAGAAATAGAGGAAGACACTCAGCATAGATCTTTGGCCTCCACGTGGGTGTGCATGCATATACATAAACACACACACAGAGAAAGGAGGGCAGAAGAAGAAGAAACAGAAAAATTAATTGCAAAGTATACACTTAAAAATATTTAAGTCAATAGGAGGAAGGAGTCCAAGGGAAGGAACAAGAATCAGAGACCTACTTGTTCACTCATGCAGGAATCCCATAAAAACACTAAACTAGAACTAAACTAGAAACCATAATATAAGTTCAGAGGATCTGCTGCAGCCCCTGTGCATGCTGCTCCAGTCTCTGTGAGCTTTCTTATGTTGATTCAGAGGGTCTTGTTTCTTGGTTTCTTCCTTTACCTCTGACTCTTACACTCTTTCTGACTCCTTTTCTGGGGGGGTTTCCTGAGCTCTAAAGGGAAGGCTTTAATGGAGACATCCCATTTTCTGTTGGTCTGTCTTGTTCAACTCCAAAGTGATAATTTTTGTCTTATTATATTTTATTTTTTGAAAAATGAATGACTAAAAACTTTGACATAAAGATAAAAGTTAACAACTAAATTGTCACTTACACTTGCTGGGAGAAGGAAAAAAAATCTGTTTTCTCCGATAGAAGGACACTGGGAGCTAAAACAGACTCCTAGCTGGTCTGCTCTCATGAAGACGTCATATTCTGGCCCATCCTAAAGGAACCACTGCACTCAGAGCAACTGGTAAGAACCCTCCCTCACAACCTGGAGCCCCAGAGCTGCAGCTGGGAGCCTGCTCACTCAGGACCTATCACCCACCAAAACCCCGCCCTCCAGAATACCACTCCCCTTCTGCCCCTCCACTTGGTCCTTTCTGCTGGGGCAGACTCCTAGCTGGTATGTGCCCATGAAGACACCATATCCTGACCCATCCTAGAGGATTCATTGCACTCAGAGCAGCAGAGGAACAACTGCATGCAGAACAGTTGAGGAAGCTGGACTCCGAGGAACTCTAACACACCCAGGATCATAGGATTTTAGGATCCCAGAGACAGCCTGGGTCCCAGCAGCTCTTACACCCAGGCTCTCAGGATCACAGGATTACAGAGACATCTGGAATCTGAGAAGTTCTGACACAAGCAAGATAACAAGAGAGACAGGCTCCAGTCAGAGACAGTGAGTACAAGTAGCACTAGAGATAACCAGATGGCAAAAGGCAAGCACAAGAACATAAGCAACAGAAGCCAAGGTTACTTGGCATCATCAGAACCAGTTCTCCCACCATAGCAAGTCCTAGATACACCATCACACTGGAAAAGTAAAATTCAAATTTAAAATCACTTCTCATTGATGATGATAGAGGACTTTAAGAAGGACATAAATAACTCTCTTAAAGACAGGAGAACACAGGTAAACAAGTAGAAGAGGTAGAAGCCCTTAAAGAGGAAACTAAAAAAATCTCTTAAAGAATTACAAGAAAACACAGCAAAACAGGTGAAGGAATTGAACAAAACTATCCAGGACATAAAAAATGAAAGTAGAAACAATAAAGAAATCACAAAGGGAGATTACCCTGGAGATAGAAAACCTAGGAAAGAGATCAGGAGTCAAAGATGCAAGCATTACCAACAGAATACAAGAGATAGGCAAGAGAATCTCAGGTGCAGAAGATAACATGGAAAACATTGACACAACTGTCAAAGAAAATGCAAAATGCAAAAAGCTCCTAACATCCATGAAATCCAGGACACAATGAGAAGACCAAAGGATGATAGATTTAGAAAAGAGTGGACTCCCAACTTAAAGGGCCAGTAAATATCTTCAATAAACTTATAGAAGAAAACTTCCCTAAACTAAAGAAAGAGATGCCCATGAACATAGAAGAATCCTACAGAACTCCAAATAGACTAAACCAGAAAAGGAATTCCTCCCGTCACATAATAAACAAAACACCAAATGCACAAAACAAAGAAAGAATATTAAAAGCAGTAAAGGAAAAATGTCAAGTAACATACAATGGCAAACCTATAAAAATTATACCAGACTTCTCACCAGAGACTATAAAAGCCAGAAGATCCTAGACAGATGTCATACAGACCCTAAGAGAACACAAATGCCAGTCCAGACTACTATAACCAGCAAAACTCTCAATTAACATAGATGGAGAAACCAAGATATTCCATGACAAAACCAAATTTATACAGTATCTTTCCACAAATCCAGCCCTACGAGACATAATAGATGGAAAACTCCAACACGAGGAGAGAAACTATACCCTAGAAAAAGGAAGAAAGTAATCCCCTTTCAACAAACCCAAAAGAAGATAGCCACACAAGCATAATTCCACCTCTAACAACAAAAATTTAAAAGGCAACAATCACTTTTCCTTAATATCTCTTAACATCAATAGACTCAATTCCCCAATAAAATGACGTAGACTAATGGACTGGAAACATAAACAGGACCCAGCATTTTGCTGTATACAGGAAACACACCTCAGTGACAAAGACAGACACTACCTCAGAGTAAATGCCTGGAAAACAATGTTCCAAGCAAACGATCCCAAGAAACAAGCTGGAGTAGCCATTCTAATGTCAAATAAAATCAACTTTCAACCAAAAGTTATCAAAAAAGATAAGGAAGGACATTTCATACCAGGAAAAATCTACCAAGATGAACTCTCAATTCCAAACAACTATGCTCCAAATGCAAGGCCACCCACATTCATAAAAGAAACTTTACTAAAGCTCAAAGCACACATTGCACCTCGCACAATAATAGTGGGAGACATCAACACCCCACTCTCAGAAATGGACAGATCATGGAAACAAAAACTAAACAGAGTCACAGTGAAACTAACAGATGTTATGAACCAAATGGATTTAACAGATGTCTATAGAACATTTCATATAAAAACAAAAGAATATACTGTCTTCTCAGCACCTCGTTCTATGAAGCCACAATTATGCTCATACTGAAACCTCACAAAGACCCAACAAAGAAAGAGAACTTGAGACCAATCTCCCTCATGAATATCGATGCAAAAATACTCAATAAAATTCTCATGAACAGAATCCAAGAACACATCAAAAAAATCATCCATCATGATCGATTAGGCTTTATCCCAGGAATCCAGGGATGATTCAATATATAAAAAAATCCACCAATGTAATCCACTATATAAACAAATTCAAAGGAAAAAACCCACATGATCAACTCACTAGATGCTGAGAAAGCATTTGACAAAATTCAACACACCTTCATGGCAAAAAGTCCTGTATAGATCAAGAATTCAAGACCCATACCTGAACATAGTAAAAGCACAATATACGGCAAACTAGTAGCCAACATCAAACTAAATGGAGAGAAACTAGAAGCAATTCCACTAAAATCAGGGACTAGACAAGGCTGCCCACTCTCTCCCTACTTATTCAATATACTACTCAAAGTCCTAGCCAGAGCAATTAGACAACAAAAGGAGGTCAAAGGGATACAAATAGAAAAGGAAGAAGTCAAAATATCACTATTTGCAGATGATATGGTAGTATACTTAAGTGACCCTAAAACTTCCACCAGAGAACTCCTAAACCTGATAAACAACTTCAGCAAAGTGGCTGGATATAAAATCAACTCAAACAAATCAGTAGCCTTCCTCTACTCAAAGGATAAACAGGCTGACAAAGAAATTAAGGAAATGACACCTTTCACAATATTCACAAATAATATAAAATACCTCGGTGTGAATCTAACCAAGCTAGTGAAAGATATGTATGACAAGAACTTCAAGTCCCTGAAGAAAGAAATCGAAGATGGAAGGATCTCCCATAATCATGGATTGGCAGGATTAATATAGTAAAAATGACCATCTTGCCGAAAGCAATCTACAGATTCAATGCAATCCCCGTCAAAATTCCAACTCAATTCTTCATAAAGGTAGAAAGAGAAACTTGCAAATTAATTTGGAATAACAAAAAACCCAGGATAGCAAAAACTTCTCAACAATAAAAGAACTTCTGGGGGAATCATCATCCCTGACCTCAAGCTGTACTACAGAGCAATAGTGATAAAAACTGCATGGTATTGGTAGAGACAGGCAGGAAGATCAATGGAATAGAATTGAAGACTCAGAAATAAACCCACATATCTATAGTCACTTGATCTTTTACAAACTGTCCAGAGGAAAAAGGACAGCATTTTCAACAAATGGTGCTGGTTTAACTGGAGGTCAGCATGTTGAAGAATGCAAATTGATCCATTCTGATCCTGTATAAAGCTCAAGTCCAAGTGGATCAAGGACCTCCAGATAAAACCAGATATTCTGAAACTAATAAAAGAGAAAGTGGGAAAGAGCCTTGATCACATGGGCACAGGGAAAAAGTTCCTGAACAGAACACCAATGCCTTATGCTCTAAGATCAAGAACTGACAAATGGGACCTTACAAAATTGCAAAGCTTCTCTAAAGCAAAGGACACTGTCAATAGAACAAAATGGCAACCAACAGATTGGGAAAACTTTACCAATCTTACATCCAATAGAGGGCTAATATACAATATATACAAAGAACTCAAGAAATTAGACTCCAGACAACCAAATAACTCTATTTTAAAATGGGGTACAGACCTAAACAAAGAATCTCAACTGAGGAAACTCTAATGAAAAGAAATGTTCAACATCTTTAGTCATCAGGGAAATGCAAATCAAAACAACCCTGAAATTCCACCTCACACCAGTCAGAATGGCCAAGATCAAAAACTGAGGTGATAGTAGATGCTGGCGAGGATGAGGAGAAAGAGGAACACTACTCCATTGTTGGGATTATAAGCTGGTACAACCACTCTGAAAATCAGTCTGGCGGCTCCTCGGAAAATTGGACATAGCATTATCTGAGGATCCAGCTATACCACTCCTGGGCATATACCTAAAAGATGCTCCAACATATAACAAGGACACATGCTCCACTATGTTCATAGCAGCCTTATTTATAATAGCCAAAAGCTGGAAAGGAACCCAGATGCCCTTCAACAGAGAAATGGAAACAGAAAATTTACACAATGGAATATTACTCAGCTATTAAAAACAATGAATTTATGAAATTCTTAGGAAAATGGTGTCGAGGCCCGTATTGTCCGGCTTGGTGGCCACTGTGTTGTAGACTGTTCTGCCCCATGCTTTGGGGCCAAAATGTTGCGGCCTGCTCTCTGTTGTTCTGGTCTGCGGGTCAGGGCCTAGCAAGAGACTCGAAGAATGGAGACAAGACAGGGTGTGTGATCAAGTCTAGTTTTTCGTTTATTGTCTCTCTTCATGTCTCTCTTATTGTCTCTCCTTTTCTCTCTTAGTGTTTCTCTCTTTTTCTCTCCTTTTCTCTCTCCTCCTCTGAAGGGAAGTCCGGGGTATTTATACACTTTTGCCATGTGCCTTGTACGCATGTGGATACCATGTGCCTTGCAGGTGTGGATACCACGTGCACCTTGCAGCTGGGGGCACTAAACAACAAAACAAGATATGTGGGATAAACAAGATGTTTATCAGAGTGTGATCAGCTGTTGTAGGCTGTTGAAAAACAAGTCTCATGTCAGGGTATATGGCTTGAGATGGCTGCAAAGCTGATAGCCGCTTTCTGCTACAAGTCGGCTCCCCCCCCCAAAAAAAATGGATAGAACTAGAAAATATCCTGAATGAGGTAACCCAATCACAAAAGAACACACATGGTATGCACTCACTGATAAGTGGATATTAGCCCAAAACCTCACAATACCCAAGATTCAACTCACAGACCATGTGAAGCTCAAGAAGAAGCTCGTGTGGGTGCTTTTGGTCCTTCTTAGAAGGAGTAACAAAATACTCCCAGGAGCAAATATGGAGACAAAATGTGGAGCAGAGACTAAAGGAGGAGCCATCCAGAGACTGCCCTACCTGGGTATCCATCCCATGTGCAGTCACCAAAGGCAGATGCTGATGTGGATGTCAGGAAGTGCATGCTGACTGGAGCCTAAGAGGCTCTGCCAGAGCCTGACATATACAGAGGTGCTCACAGCTAACCATTGAACTAATCAAGGGGTTCCCAATGGAGGAGTTAGAGAGAAGACTGAAGGAGCTGAAGGGGTTTGTGGCCTCATGGGGAGAGCAACAATACCAACCAACCAGAGCTCCCAGGGTCTAAACCGCAAGCCTGGGAGCACACATGGAGGGAACCAGGCTCCAGCTGTATGTAGGTGAGGATGGCCTTGTTGGGCATTAGTGGGAGAGGAGGTCCTTGGTCCCATGAAGGCTGGATGCCCCAGTGTGGGGGAATTTGATGGTGGGGAGATGGGAGTGGGTGGCTGGGTGGGGGCACACCCTCATAGAAGCAGGAGGAGAGAGGATGGGATAGGGGCTTTCTGGGATGGGTGAAATGGGAAAAGGGGATAACATCTGAAATGTAAATAAATAAAATATCCAATTTTTAAAAATGCTGTGCTTTTTTTCTTGACAAGTCCTTTATATATTTTGCATAGTAGGCTCTTATGAGACATACTATTTGTAAATATTTTCTCCAGTTTGGTGGTTGTGTTTTATTTCCTAATAGTATCATTGAATAAAAAATATTTTAAATTTAAAAAAAGGACACTAGGTATTATCAACCACTTTAGGACAGGCCTCATTTATAAGATCCACAAGAACATTTGCTTCTCAGCATAACATTTATGCAGAGGACCTAGGTCAGACCCCTACAGGTTCTCTATGAGCTCCCATGAGTCCTGGTACGTTAATTCTGTGGCCCATGTTCTCATAACTCCACAGGCTTGTGTAGGTATGTTTTTATTTGACTACAGTTTGGTTTGGTTTGGTTTGGTTTGGTTTGGTTTGGTTTGGTTTGGATTGGTTTAGTTTGGTTGGTTTTAGGAGAGTGGTTTTATTTTGTTTTCTTGGTTTGGGGGTGGGGTTGTTGTGGTATTGGGTTTTTTGGTTTCCTGAGAAAGAACTTAAAGTTGGAAAGGTAGAGAGAGAAAAGGGATCTGGAAGGATTAGAACAGGGAGGAAAATATGAACAAAATATGTTTAAATTTAAAATTGTTTTAAATAACAAAAAATTCAATATAAAAAAACCTTTAAATTAAAAAATTTTAGGAACTAAAAGAAAATGAAAAAAAGCTTAAATCGTCATCTAGAATATGGCTTTTATTTTGCCAGATTTTACAGAATTTACAAATCATCTCTTGAAACCCACTGCCCGATTTGCTGAGTGTTTTAATTTCATTTCTGTTGCTGTGATAAACACCTTGAACCATTTTTAAAAAGCAATTTAAAGGAAGAAAGGGGTTGTTAAAGCATACAGGTTACAGTCTGTCACTGGAGGATCAGGGCAGAAGCTCAAGCAGAAGTTCCTGAGAACAGGCCTGCTGGCTGTTCCACACAGCATTCATTACCTTCAACCAAGGGACTGACTTCACAGCCAAAGTACAACAGAAACCATGGAGCATGCTACATGAACTAGCTAGCTCACAGGGTGGCTTATACTCAGGTAGTTTTCTTATACAGCCCAGGCCCACCTGCTTAGGGATGGTGCTGCCCACAGTGGGCTGTGCCCTCCTTATTCTATTAACAATCAAGACACTCTCCCATAAGTCAATCTGATCAAAGCAATATCTCAACATAGGCTCTCTCCTCAAGTGACCCTCGTCTGTGTGATACTGACAGTTAAAGCCAACCAGGAGACTCAGATAAATCATGCCACCAGACTCCATAAGAGAAGAGGCAACAAGGTGAGATGCCATGTTCTGGATTTGATGCTGCAAAAACACCAGAGTCTAATACAGTCAAGGGAGCTCCTGACGTGCCTGAGCAGATGAAAGATTCTGAGCCTGAGAGTAAGATAGAAGTCAGGAGCTCAGGCAACTTATCTTCTTCAATGAAGTCTTCCTGGGACTCTCCATGTATTGGTTTCACTTTCCTATTCATGTGGGAAGAACCAAGTTGTGACTCCAAGGGTCTATAGGTGCCAGACCCAGTTGTTGACCCTGTAAGCTAACAACAGTATATGAATGGTCAACTAGAATGGTGGGCAAGGTTCATCCAACACTCAGAGGAAGACTTCTCAGAACTTGGTGCTCTTTCAATTAGCCAATGCTTGAAATGAGGTCAGCAACTCTGCAATAGGAGAGGTTTGTGGGATTTCCAAAGGATTGTAGGACCTGCCATTCTCAGAAGTTCTTGTAAGACGATATCTAGCTATGGTAATGGCTACAGAGCTCTTTGATTAAGAAATTCTTACATGCCAGAAGCACACAGCTATGTGAAGGTCTGAACCACTGCAGACTACCATAGAATAACCTACCAGGGAAGAGCTTAAACACAGCCTATGGAAAAGGAACAGAAGGCAGAGGAAACACCCCAGGGGAATTCTGAGTATCCCATCAACTGCTAGATTAAATCAGATGCCATAAAGCAAAAATACTGTCATGATAGAAGATGGGGAAGAGATACCTAGGTTCTCTCACTTCCAACCAGAATAACTTAACAGTCTCTCTCTTTCTCCCTCCCTCCCTCCCTTCCTCCCTCCTCTCTCTCTCTCTCTCTCTCTCTCTCTCTCTCTCTCTCTTCTCAGGGAGTCCTTCAGAGGCATAAGCACCAGTGTCATCATCCCCTTTTCCAGTGGTGACTCACATGTAACACCCTTTCTTAGCTGCAGTCCTTTCCAGGTCTCACTTCCTCTCTTCCAGCAAAGCCACACCTCTTAATCCTTCCCAGACAGTTCCCTCAACCATGTATTTATTCAACTGTATAAGCCTATGTGGGCCAGTCTCATTCAAACCGACACACCCAATGATGAATCCACAGATGGTTTCTTAGCAAATCCATGCCCAAACTTTAGTTCACACCTTGCCAAAATGGAAGTGTGGGAAGCCGTGGCAAGGCCTTACTCTTGGCAAACACTCATCCTTGGCTCTCCTACCTACTATTCTTCTTTCTGCTTACCTTCCATGATTCACTTGTCAGTTCTCAGAACTTCAAACAAGGCCTCATAGCAACCCACCTTAGTAACCCTTCCTCCTGATCTCTAGATTTAGCCAACATCCTGCTAGATAGATGGTTTTAGAACCCCTGGTAATGGCAAGACTTTGTGAGAACAACAGGTATAACTTAGTTAGATCCCACCACTGCAGCCAGCTTCCTCCACCTGCAAAGCCCTCTTTCCTTTCCTACCCCTCCCCATATCCTGTTGTCAGAGTATATAACCTGTGTGAACAATAAAATCTTTGCCAGCTTGATCAGACTTCTTGACTTGCTGTGCCTTTTTATTTTCTCGTGCATCTCAGTCCTCTCCACAGGGTCTAGGGGTCCTACTTGATTGTCCAGCTGGCCTGGACACAGAAACAATTTGATTGAGCTGGGTGGGCACTCCCTGTGATGAGGACCCACAGTTCACTGGAGAAGCCATGCAAGGGCATACTAGCAGGGAAGGGGAAGTGAGATCTGGAAGGACTATAGCCAATAAAAGGTGTGAGCAGTGAGTTACCATAGCAGCAGCAGGGGTCAGGGTGGGGACAGGTGCTGGAGCTTATGCCTCCGAAGGACTTAATGCGAAGTCAAAATTGACTGTTTACAGTTGTTCTTGCTGTGGTTTACAACTCTCAGGTCACACTCTTTCACTGAGGGAGGGCAAAGCAGAACCCAAAAGCAAGAAATGAAGTAGAAGTCATGGAGGAACACAGCTTACTGGCTTGCTCAGCCTACTTTATTACACCATCCAGAACCACCTGCCTGGGGGTAGCACCACCCACACTGGGATTAGACCTCCCATATCAATCATCAATCAAAAATAAAAAATAAAAAAAATAAAAAACCTCCCGGGGTTTTGTAAAAGCCAGTCTAGTGGAGGTATTTTTACAACTGAGGTTTTCTCTTCCCAAATGACTCTAGTTGTCATGTTGACTTAAACCTCATGCCCGTAGCCATGACACTTTGCCCCACAGAGCTTAGTAGGTTCTTTCCTCCCTTCCTCTCCCCTAGTCTGCATTATGAAGTCCCCACGAGCAGTCATGCATTTCTCTTCCAGGTCTGTGTTCCAGTTGATCCTGTGTTGTGATGTGAAATGCCTTACACCCACACTCTCCACTGACACAAATGATCATCTGCCTCACATTGTAACTCTTCAATCCCCTCAGCCTAGCATCCACTGCCTCACCTCAGCCTGAGGCTGCATAACTCTAAACAGTCCCTGACTCTCTCTTCTGGCCTCACTTCGACAAAAGCAAGACCCATTCCCAGCAAGACTATCAGAAATGAGCTTTGTGAAGCAGAAGAGCAGGAGCGTGGGCTTGTTCTGCAAAAGGTAGTGCTGTGTCACTCATTCAGGACAGAAAGACAAAGGTACTTAGAAGAGCCAGGCTCAACCTCCTCAGATAAACTCTGGGCTTATTCAAGAACTCATCTCTGTGTCTGGTGGCTAATCCTGGTCTCATGATGTCAACTTACCTATACTCAGAATCAACTAAAATCCAAGCTCATGGCACTTTTTGAATTATTTGGGACTTGGTTTTGGTTTGTTTTTGTTTTGTTGTTTTGTTTTGCTTTGTTGAGACAAGGTTTCTCTGTGTAGCCTGCATCCTGAAACTCACTCCATAGGTCTGTATATAAACCAGACTGGCTTCAAACTCATACTCAGAGATCTGCCTGCTTCTGCCTCTGCCTCCCAAATACTGGGATTACAGTCATGCACCACCACTACCCAACAATCTTTTTGGTCACATTATTTGAGGTAAGAAAGACTCAGCCTAAATCTTCTAGAGGCAGCTCATATGTAGAAGAAGGGCGCTTTTTGCCTGCTTACCCTCACTCTCAGAAGCATGTTCATCTACACTGCTGCTGAGGCATTCCTTTATGTTGGGAGCCGACTTTAGCAGAAAGCGGCTAGATCAACTTTGCAGCCATCTGGAACCATATACCCTGACGAAAGATTTGGTTTTTAATAGCCTACAACAGCTGAAGCACACTCTGATATCCCACATATTTTGTGTTGCTGTTTACTGGCCCCAGCTGCAAGGTGCACGTGGTAGTCACGCCTGCAAGGCATGCAGTTCACGTGCTGTCCACGTGCTATCTACGCCATACATGCTTATAAGGCGCATGTGCTATCCACGCCTGCAAGGCATTGCAGTACACGTGCTGTCCACGCTATAGACGCCTGTAAGGCTTACGTCATATCAACACCTGCAAGGCACGTGGTATCCACGCGCCTACAAGGCACGTGGCAAAAGCCTATAAATAGCTCAGAATTCCCTTCAATAAACGAGACTTGATCAGAATCTCTGTCTTGTCTCCATTCTTCGCGTCTCTTCCCCTTTATCCCCACTCTCTCTCTCGCTAGACCCTGACCCTCGGACCGGAACGGGCAGTACGGGCTGCAACACCTTTACCTGTATTAGAACCAACATCTTCCAACACAGACTGAAGATAAGCAGCTCTCCAGGAATCTTCTAGGACTTCATCACCAGACTGGGAACTTTTCAGACACCCAGCCTCATTGACTGAACTATTAACAGATTATAGACCTTTCTGTTATAAGACAGCCATTGCTGGACTACCCAGATCACAGACACTAGTAAATTCCCATATATATTTCTATTGCTTCTATTCCTTTCAAGAGCCCTGACTAACACAATATGAGAAAGATGAGGGATAGAGAGAGTGTGTTTTCACAATGAGACCATGAGAAACAAGTGTTTCCAAGCCCCAGACAATGGCCTGTATAACTCCACTGGGGTGATTTCTATAATATCATGTGAGTCTATATAGTTGTGGGAAGTTCACAGGCGTGGATTTGATGAGAAGACATCCTCACACTGTAACCTGACACTCCAGGATTGCCAACAGGCTTACCACTGGGGCAGAGTCCCAGAGGGGACCCAAACAGGGCAGAAAGATTGTGGTAAATAGAACAATTGTGAACTAGAAGAAAGGAAGTTCTAGAACCAACAGGCCCTCCTACAGGAAACAAATGAAATTCAGAACAACAGATGTTTTTTCTTCAAGGTGAAGGTGTCAGTGTGAGTAATGATTTCAGTCCAGATGTTAATGCCCCTCTGGCCTGGGGTTTTGAACTAATTCAGTCACCTTTTCTACAGGCTTCAAACATTGTTCTCTGTCTGAGTATGGCCACTTGTATTCCTCTTTTACCTTTGTTATGGTGATGAGAATCCTGGACTGGGACCTAAGAACCCTAGGTTTGGTCTTAGGTCATCCCTAAAAAGAAAGAAATCTTTTTCAAATTCTAAATCCCAATTCTCTGCTTCAGATAATAGATAGATAAACCAGGACATCGCTCAGCTTCCCTTCTATCCCTTAAAATATCTCTACTTTTGTTCATTTAAAGATTCACAATGGTTTAATTGCTTACATAGGTCACACTTAGGAAGCGTGGAAAAGAGGCAGATAGTGAAGAATAACACCCTTTTCAAGACACCATTAAAAAGTAATTTATATTTCAAGATTTCCATTCTGTCTTCTTGGAAAGCCTGAAAGAAATTTCTTCCTTTATCTGGTTGCCAGACAACCTTTCTATCTGGGCTTCATTTCCCTCTCTTAGAAAAGAAGTAAAAAAAATCTGGCTTTTGATACCTGCTTAAGAGTAAAAGCTAACTTCGGGTGTCCCTCAGGAAGAATCTGAAATATAACTACCCCGTTGTAGACTGACTGAAGTCAAAAGGATTTAAGGAGCACATTCAAAAACAGCTGCTGAAACTAAAAATTGTTAATAAATGCTGAAGTCTAGAAGAAGCTATAGGGAGGGCAAACAGTTAAATAGTGTGGTGCATTTAGTCAGTCTATATTTGGGGGGGGGTCCCCAAATAGTGTTTCATCTCCACATTGGGCTTTTGCTCTTTTTAATTCATGAGCAAATTGCATCCACAAGGGTGATTTTTCTTATAAATGTCCAGACTTTAAGGTGACTCTTTTGTGGAGAATAGGTCCAGTGACTTCTGGGTCTGACCCCATGAGTCTCTGGAATCTAGTTTTTAGCATGTGGCCTCTGGGCAAAGATGGGTGTTTTCACCAGTCAGCTCTCTGGGCCAGCACAGGGAAAGATGAAAAGCAACTGGCAGATGAGGCAGGGCAGCACAAGGTGAGAGATCCCTGCTGACTCTTGGAACAGAAAAGAGAATCTGACTTTCTTTGGCTGAAGTCCTTATCCAGCTCCCAAGAGAATATTTGCTATGGGGAGCCAGTGCCTTTCCTTCCGGAAAGGACTCGGTGTGATATTTTAGAAGCAAACAGAAATACCCTCAATGCTTAGGACCTTAAATTAGGACTCAGCCAAGTTAGCAGTGATTATAGATTTTTGTCCCCAGCATACTTTGCCAGTTGTAGAACTAAAGACCATTTGCCACACTATAATCTATGTGAAAATGAGGTATTTTTTTCTGTGCCAAGGGAAGTCAGCCCCACAAGAGCCCATATTTCCTGAACATCCCCCCTTTCCTCTCCACTGGTTATAGTTGACCTCTGACTTAGGGGTAAGACAAAATCACTACCTATGTCAGGAGTAAAAATCAGTGGCCATTTTGGAGAAATGTGTTTGCTAGCTTGTTTCCGGTTCTAATGCCCCTTTTCAATTTATTTATTTATTTTTTAAAAATCCCTTTGCACAATTACTTTTGTTTTGTGTGCCTTTGTATAGCACACAGAGTATTCTTTTCCCAACATCTGTGTGTTTAGGCATGCGTGTTCCTGTTAAGCTATGATCCACTGAGGACAAAGACTCATGACACAACCACGTAGCTTCGAATAAGCAGATAGAAATCACATCCCTTTACTTTGTAAGCTGTAGTCTTGGTCTGTTAAGACAGGAATGTCAAAAGCAGCAGGGCTTCACGGAGCAGAAGGGAGGGAACTGCCCACCCAGAGCACCTCCAGCCAGCAGCCTGCTCGGTCTGCTTTCCTGCCTCTTACCCTCCATGTCCCGCTTTCCACACAGTGCCTGCTTCACGGCTTCTGCATTCTCTATAGTATCTGCCCAGTGGAAAATGCACCTCACATGTATTTGCAAGTGGACCATTGTAGTTTGGTCTTGGCTGGGCTCCCATCTCGACATCTTTTTTACTTCCCATCCAAAACACACAAATCTGAGCCCTGGAGACATTAGCTGGCACACTGGTCTAGCTAGACAGTGTCCTAACCTAGATCTGTAAGCATTAATTCCATCTTTTTCTATTATACTACATAAATCCTCTCTGCTGAAAACACACACTGGTATCCTGTGGCTTAGCCCACAATATTTAAAGGTTTTTCCTCAACATTTGCACTCTCTGCTCTCTCTATCTTGTCCTTCTTATGGCTAAGCATATCAGTACTATTCTCCCTATTTATACAGATCTCTTTTTCTTCCTTGGAAATCAGGGTCAGTCCCCAACTCCTCCAGGAAGACACCCAAGCTATAACCACATCACTTCTTCATCCCCTCTCTCTCTTCCCCTCTCTCTCTTACACTACCAAGTTCAGCTGCCAGCATGAGATGCAATCTTGGCTACCCTGCAATACAGTTTTTGTGTGCTGACCCCGAGGTAACACTTCCCAGAAGACTTCATCACAATGATGCTGGTCAAATCTTAATCACAGCTGGTTCTTCAGCCCTGGCTGACCAGCATCCATTGTCCCAGGAAAACAAAGGTTTTACTTTAACAGTTCTGGTCTCTTGTTCTCCACAGACAATTCTTCAGCCCTGGCTGACCAAAACCAGATTCTTCACACAGATGGCCTAGTAGAGTCTTTTCTTCCCTCAGAAATTCACGAGCCAGGCCTCCATTGTCTGCACTGCTGTCAACATTCTGATCTTCCAAGCTCCCACAGAACAGCTGACTGAGCTCTCCACACTCAATGGCTTTTCTTGCCCAAAGTTCCAAAGTTCCTCTACAATCCTCCCTAAAACAACATGGCTGTGTCTGTCACAACACTACCCCAGTATTCTGATACCAACTTCTGTCTAAGCTACTGTTTCTATTACTGTGATAAAACAGCAAGACTTGAGGAGGAAAGGGCTAAATAGGCTTAAGTTTCCTTATCATTGTCCATCACTGAAGAAATTCAGGACAGGAACTCAAACATGGCAAGAGCTGATGCAGGGGCATGGAGAAGTGATGACTATTAACTTGTTCCTCGTGGTTTGTTCAGTCTGCTCCCTTACAGAACACAGGACCACCAGCCCAGGAGTCTTTAGAACACAACACCACCCACAATGGGCTAGGCTCTCCCACATCAACCACTAATTAAGAAAATGTCTTACAGGCTTGTCTACAGCCCAATCTTATGGAGGCATTTTGTTAATTGTGGTTCCTTCCTGTCTGATGACTCTAGCTTATGTCAAGTTAACACAAAACTAGCCAGCACACCCTCTTTATCATCTCTCCCATGAGCAATCCAAAGAAGTCTCCCAAGAGCTTCCTCTCTCTTCCACCCTCGCTCTTGTCAGACTCAGCAGTGCCGCCTGAAAGAACTTTCTCTAAGTTCATTCTAGAACTTTCCCCTAGTCTCCATGACTCCCCAGTGCCTTTCAGATAAAGTCATAAGCTTTAGCAGAGCGTTCTAGGATCTTCACAGTCAAATCTCAAGCACACCTCACTTTCTACTATTGACATGATCAATATCGAGAGCAAAGCATACACTTCTATTCTTGAGTCTTCTTCACCCTGCTCCCTCACTAGCACCAGGAGCTCTGCCCTTCTGTCTTTAATAATGTTTTCCTAGTCTTTGGGAACCTTTTGCAAACACCACCACAACACCCTTACCCAAGACCTGAGCTAGCCCTGTCCTTTTCTGGGCCTACATGCCTCAATCCCGCCCCCCACACTAAGCACAGGGCATTACCGTTGCTAGTTGGTCAGCCCTGCCTTGCCTTTACTAGCCTCTTGAAAGCAGCACCAAGTGTTCCTCTCTTTTATATCCACAGCCCCATTAGCAGGGCTTGGCTCCTGCGATGCTCCTGGTGCTGCTGACTCCGTGAACAGATCATCTTGCTCGAACAGTGCTAATTTGCATTTACTCTGAATCATATACTTTAGAGCTAAAATAAATAATAGAAAAATATCTCTTCTAGCATGCTCATTTTGCAAATAAAGAAAGCTCATAAGGATTTAAAGTGATTTGCCCATGATCATAAGGAGGCATAGAGGAGCACTGACCCCTTGGTCATTTGATTCATACCACCTTTCACCTTATGATGCATGTGGAGTCATGATACTGGGGCACAGGAGATGGCTCAGTCGCTAGGGTGGTTTAGATAAGAATAATCTCCATAGGCTCAGATATTTGAATGCTTAGAGACCAGGCAGTGGGGCTTTCTGATGAATTAGGAGGATTAGGAGGTGTGGCCTTGTTGGAGTAGGTGTGGCCTTATTGAAGGAAGTGTGTCACTGGGGGTGGGCTTTGACATTTCAAAAGCCCATGCTGGGCCCAATTCCCTCCCTCCCCCTCCCCCTCCCCCTCCCCCTCCCCCTCCCCTCCCCCTCCCCCTCCCCCTTCCCCCTCTCTCCCCCTCAAGAGCAGGCTATAGCTCTCAGCTACTTCTCCACCATCATGCCTGGTTGCCACCATGGTCTCTGTCACCATGTTCCCTGCCATGATGCTAACGAACTAAGCCTCTGAAACTGTAAGTGAGCCTCTAATATATTTTCTTTTTATGAAGAATTGCCTTGATCATAATGTCTCTTCACAATAGAGCAGTGACTAAGAGTTGATAAAATGCCTGAGGCACAAGCATAAGATCCTGGCTTCCCAGCACCCACGTTAAAAAAGAAAAACAAAAACCAACCAACCAACAACAAAACCCACTTCATCATGGTCATGTGTAGCTGTAACCCTGTCATATGGATCCCCCAGAATGCACTGGCCAGCAAATAAAGCCAATTCGTGAGCATCAAGTTCAATGTTTAAAAGATAAAATGGAGAACAATTGAAAAAGAGTCAATGTTGACCTCTGGTCTGTGCACATGCACACACTCACACAAAGTCATAATACCAAAAACCAGGTTTGCTCATGAGTTTGAAAGATGAAGAACACAGCTTCTTTCCTGTGTGTGTCCTCCAAGGTCTCTATGCCCTCATTTAAATTCAAGTCAGCCAGAGCTAAGTGTGTGGCATTTGTAGATTGTGGCTTTGCTTTTCGACTCTGCACTTGACTCTGGATGTCACTTTGAAGTGCTTTTTTAGTGAACTAATTTGGTTTAAAATTTAAAACTTTTTCAGAACCACTGATGTCTTTGAAACTCCTTTCTTAAGATGGCGTATATTGAAAGAGTTGAGTGAAATGATTGTGAAGACTGGTGTCTTCTTCTGATCCTCAAGATTAAACTATAATACTCCCATCTTCTGAAATAATATAGACAAACGCCGATGTCTGGCACTTCCATTCAGACTGTGGTCTCACAATGTGATGCTTAGGATAATTTTTACTTCTTAGATAGAAAACTGAAAGAAAGATGGCAAGAGCAATCATCTTAATAATAACAGACTGGGAGTGATGAAAATGGAGCATGCAGACTCTTCTAGTTTCCATTTGTCTATAACACCGGGAACAAAAGGAAATGTTCTCTTTTGGGGGTGGGGGGAACCTAAATGAGTGCCTACTCTTTGAGCCTTGCAAGGCAGTTTGTCCCTCCAGCTCATCACCCCCCCCCCCCCCCGCCCTGTCTGACACCACCATCAACATCAGCATTCTTCTACAGAAAGCCAGTGTCTTAAGAGGTTTCAAGAATTTTGTTCAAGTAAATACACAACAAAGATTTTTCAATCACTTGTCATAGAAAGGGAGATGGCCGTTTTAGTGGGAATGGGTAGCATTTAGCGGTACATCCCTGCACTAATGTATGCACAGCCTGCTACAGAGGAGGTTATCTTCCTGCTGCTTCAAATACTCCATTTCTATTCCTTTGTCCTGCTGATGGCTTGAATAGGCTTCGGCAGTCACATTACTGTCATTTTGTGCTATCTCAAAGTTAAATCGTAATGAGCTTTGAGATTGTTAGTTGTTTCTCTCTTGTTTCTGCGGAAACGAAGGCTCCCTTTTCATTTTGGAGGATCTGAGCCTCCAAGTTTCTATGATTGCCTCTCACGCCTTCTCTCTTCCTTCATTCTCTTCTCTTCTTTGGCTCAAAAAGCAAACTCATTACCAAACCAAATGTGTAAGCCTCCCACACAAAATCTGGGGGAGAAAGATATCCCATTTAATACAGGGAAGCCATTTCAGAGGTTAGCTGCGGTCCACAGCTTCACCAGCCAGTGGGGTATGCCAAATGTGACCACCACTGAATTCAGAAGTGCCTCACTGGGACTGAGCAGAGTCACTGACATAGAAAAGCAGCTACTTCTGCTACAAACAACTTACAATTTAATAATTAAAATGGCAAGGATCACAATAAACTTATAAGCATTGTGTGCCAGACCCCATCTCATCATACATACACACAAAATGGGCACTGCACTGTTATCATGGTTCTTATGAAACATTACACGGCTTTACAAATATAGTTCTCTTCCCAGGCAATATATTTTCCCAGCCTCTCAGTTTTAAAAAACATAACCTTTAAAGACTTCCTTTGCTTAGCCAGGTAAAACTGGCTGTGCTTGCTAGAAACTCCCATGTCACCTCTGTAGTAAACAGTGTGTTGTTATTTCTTGTTGGAATAGATGTTTTTTAAAGGCAAAACTTTGATATTAAATTTCTTGGCATCTCTATAGTGTGATTCATACTAAAGACTCAACAACTTAAAGTTAAATAGTTTTGCCATCCAAGGGACATGTAACACAGGATTCTGTGAAACCAGTGTCTTAGACTTGTTTAAAATGAATCTCTTGCATGTACACACATGTATAGGTACACATGTGTGCATAATTGCTGAGTTTGAAGTTTCGTTGAGATAGAATCTCATGTGGTCCATACTGACTTACTGTACAGTTCAAGATAGGTTTGAACTCCTGCTTCTGCATCCCAAGTGCTTGAGCTGCAGGGCATGCCACCACATTAAGCTCCCTTGCATTTAACAAATATTTATAATAACTTGAAACCTATTTTCTCTTTCTCATTCAACCAATACAATGGAGATTAACCCCATCAGTCATTTAAGATTTGTAGAGGTTCACACATCTGGTCAACATTACAACCAATTATTATTTCTTTAGGCTTACCCAACAAGGCGTGTATTAAAATAAAAAAAAATATTTAAGCAAACAATTAATGAAAAATCAGTTTCATTGAGGCTAGAGCGAAATTTTAAATATTTTTCAATAATTACAATGGAAAGACAAATGCTTCAAGTCAGAAAGAAACACAAAATGTGTTCCTTCTCAGTTCTCAGACACGGAAGGTGAATAACAGAGGCAGTTGACAGCGCCTCCTGTTTAGATTTGCAAAGAACCTAAAAATGTTCCTTAATTAGTTTTTCTTCCTAATTCTGGGTGGCAGGACCATATGGTTACCCAATCATTTTAAAGATGAAGAAAATAAGCCACAGAGGGTTAAATGATTTGCTGAAATTCCCCAAATCACCACCTTCTGCCAGCAGGAATAGTAGTAATCATTTATTAGCATTTACTGAGTGGCAGACAGAATGGTAGACATGTGTGGGAATTACCTCACTTCACATCGGCACCATGAATGAGTGCTGTTCCCTCAACACCAGTATGTTGTGGGTTTTATTCTTTTTATATTCTAACATCTCTAAAGTTGATTAGTTTTACAATCAATGTTATCACAATTTAATCGTCAGCAATTTTTCTACCTTATTTGTACATAGAACAATGGTGACATTCTAGATCCCAGGAAATACAGAATTAACCAAATTCTTTTTTGCAAGTAAGGAAATGGAAGCTTGAAGAGTAAAGTAGGAGTGGGAGAGATGTCTCAGTCAATAAAGTGCCTACTGTGCAAACCCGAGGACTTGAATTTGGGTCCTTGGCACTGATGTGAAAAGCCAGGTGCATTGGTGTGTTGCTGTAATACCGGCTCTGAGGAGGAAAGACAGGAAACTCTCTAGGACGTAAAGAGCAGACAGAGTGGAAAATCAGCAAAGTCTAGGTTCAGTGAGAGAGCCTGCTTCAAAAAACAAGGTGGAGAACTATAAAGGAAGACATCGAAAGTGATGGCTGCATATTCATGCACACGCACGTTCACTCACACACATGCACAAATGCACTCATGCACACAGACACACACACACACATGCACACACCTATCTCAGGCTGCTCATATATCTTGTGAATGACAGAACAAGGCTGTGAACCTGGCTAACTTGACTGCAAACCCAGGCGTTCAGCTCTCTGCAGAAACACCCACCATAGATATTTCATTCTCATTTCACTCAATTGGTGTCACTTTGTGCCCTGCAGTGACACAATACAGAGGAAAGGCATATGGGAACTGCATGTTCTAACTAGAGTGGTTTGCAATACTTCCCAGGGTTCCCTTGCTTCCATCCATCTCCCTTTTGCAGAACAGACAAGCAAGACACTCCCTGGGATGACATCATAACCCTCTGTGAATTCTCTCTCCTAACACACAGCCTGACTTTTCTCCAAACTATGGAAACCCTTCTAAGACCATAATAAAGTTTCTATTACTGGTTGTGTTTTATAAAACAAACCTGGCAAGGCTTAGAAACTTGACAATAACAAAGTGGACATGTGTTTTTCATTAATAGAAGTCAGAATGAGTTGTGTGCAGGAATTAGAATACGTTAGCCGCTAGGATAGAGAAGACGTTGATTCTAGCAGCAGCAGTGTGACTAATTAGGTTTGCTTTTGTGAAGGAATTGGTTTGTATTGATTCATTTATGTCTGATGTAACTCAGCAGTCTTCTCCCTGCCCGGGAAGCCTGCCCAGACTGCTAAGGGAAAAGAAGCTGACTGGCCCTTTGAAGCTATATGTACCTTTTAGCAAAATCATGAGTTCAGGGCCAGAATGAGCAGGTCACCTGTGCTGGTACCCTTTTCCTGCTCAGATGCAGGCTAACTATAAAAAGTATGGTCACAGTTGGAAGGCCTGAAAAGTCACTGAGAGACTTCAGGTGCATTGGAAGGGTATAAGTTGCTTTTCAACTTCATTCTAAAGAAGAGGAGTTTGTTCCTGACCCTCAACAGCCCATGAAGTACCCATACTGCAGAGGGTCTCAAACCCAGAGCTATGGACAGCCATGCTTTCTGGATCCAATAAACTGAATCAAGCAGGACTCCAAATTATTCTTTATGGTGGGAAAAGCTCCCTCCTCTCCTACATGGAAACCTTCACTGACTAGCATCCTGTCACAGCCAGGAGAATCTCTATGGTGGCAGAACATAAGTCATGCAGACATGGCTTCCAGAACAACTCTGAAAATGGATCTTCTCAGAGCATTTCCTAGGGGATTGGTAAGGATGAATTCCAGGTAAGCTTTAGTGACTAATTAGCTCTGCCCATGGCTAAGTGACTGAACATTCTGAATCTGCCCTAAGTCCATTTGTGATATCACATGTACAAGTTGGTATTGGTAAACCTATCACCTCTAGAGTTCCTGCACCATCAGCTTCCCAAGAGACTAATGGCTTTTACTTAGTTTACCATACTGTTTGTCCAAACCTTTATTTTCAGTATGCACCAATAATAACTCATGGACAATAGCCTGAAGTCCTGAAGACTAGTGAAGAGTCACTGAAAGTAATGACCTCAAACCACTTTTTATTCTGGGGTCAATCTGTATAAAATTTATATTCCCGATGAGAGTAACTGATCAGTCTGGCACATATGAGCACTAGGAAAAGCCATGACCCTTCCATTGGATGTCTTGCCAGGAATTGCACTGCAGTACGGGTTGTTACCAGCAAGCAGGAAGGAATGACTTGGCCAGAACAAAACAATAATGGCAGGGTCCCAGATCAGTTATAGTAGGAATAAGAAGGAAACATTAAACCCTGTAAAAAAAAACTGCATCTGAGAAGCTCCTGGGAGATAGAGGTTGTTTGGAGTTGGAAGAGAGTACATCCATGGAAATAAACCAGTGCTCAGGAATAGGAGAAACGCAGGACCAGACACAATTGCAACTAGTAGACACCAAGCCTAGACAGGGTGACAAACGTTCATGTCATCAAGAATCACCATAGTCTACCTATGGTAGGGACAAATCCACAGACCAGATTAGTAAGCCCAGAGGGGGAAATGCAGGGAGGGAGGCTGTTCAGGAGTTGGAAAGTGGAAAATAACGTTGCTAATGACAAGATAGAGAAAGCTAGCACAACTGACCTTGGCTTTGCAGAACAAGCAGGTCCATCAAAAAGGGCAGGAAATACCTCCCAGAAGGCCCCAGTTATGTACCAATACAAGTACACATGTGTAGACTGGTGGGGAGGAGAGAGCATACATCCTGGGGTAGAAGCGGGGAATAAAATGTGTTTGTGCTCAGTTCCTCCCATGACACCTCGAGGACCTGGCCTTTCAGCACTTCTCCACCACAGTCCTCTCATACATTAACAAACTGATTCACAGTGTGTTATGCTTTCACATTTTAAGGCCTATTATCTTTTATTCCAACTGTGAAATAAAATATTTTATTGCTAAAGCATAGTGAAAAGAGTATTAATTTGGTGTCCGGAGGCTTGGGTTTATGAATGCAGGCTGGATAATCCTGTCTACACTGGTTCCCCCCCCCCCCCCCCCCCCCCCACTTCACAGACATGGGCTATATGGTGAGGAATAGTATTTAGTCGCCTTCCCCTCTCCTCAGGCCTCTCCTCAGGCCCAAATCTCTTCCCAAGCTTCCCTACTTTATAGATAAATTGCATGCATCTTTCTGGACCAGCCCAAGGCAGAGGAGCACAGAGGAAAGGATTTGATTGACTAGTGCAAATCTCAGCTCTGCCACTGGTGAACAAGAAAGTGTTGGAAAAAAAAATTGCTTTTTTTTCTCTGATAGTCTGATGTACAATCTATAAAATGAAGATAACCAGGCCTCCCTTTCAGGGATCCCAAGAGATGCTGTATGTAGGAATACTCATGTGGGCATCTGATAGCTCTTCTCATTATCTCATCCCAAATGCTCTCCCAGCCAACCCTTTTCACAGCCTTCTCTGCTTTCCAAACCTTTGTGTGAATTCTCTGTTAGCAGCTAGATAGTTGTCAAGGGCTCTGGGCTGCCTAAACGTTATCATTCTTCTACCATCTAGATAAAAAAAAAAAAAACCCAAAAAACAAAAACAAAAAACCTTTGCCAATATACTGTTTAGAAAATTATTTGGCAGTGTGTGACCTGGTTGTTTCTTTTCCAGGAAGTGTCCTGCATCAGAAACTCCTCCATTATTATGTCTTGTCACCTAGCAGCATGAGTAAGATGTTCAAAAGAGATCATTTTAAGTAAAAGGTTTAAACTATACTTGATACTTCCTCTCTGTACTTTTTTTTTCCCTCCTCAGTTTAACTCAGATGCAGTCCCATGCTATTGGTCTTTTCATTGGTGAACTTTGAAATAAACATTTATCTCCCTGCTGCTCAGGTGATCACTTTTCCTTTCCCACCACACCAGCCACAGCCTGGCAGTCTTTGCCCTAGCTGCACATGTAGAGTGAAAATTATAAAGGCCATTTTATGAAATATGTGTAGATTTTTCCGCCTTACAGAACTCGGAACTGAAAATAAGATTTCAGGCCTTCACATTCCAGGTGAAGGACACTTGCTGGATTACATTCCCCAAGCCTCACCCAAGGCAGGAAGGCATTCCTGACTACAGATAAAGATGTTATCACCTAGGTGGGGCCATAGCCCTATAGCCGGAAAAAGTGACTCTAGATCATTTGGGCTAGATTCTCTGAAATGTTCCACTGTTCTTGGTTACCCCTCCCTTGGTCTTCCCAGTGCTATGTTCAAAATTTGTAAAACAACCAATCATGTGTAAGCGCGCGAAAATGCCTTCCTCCCCCCACCCCATGCTATAAAAGACCCTTTAACCCACCACACGTGGCCAAAAACCCTGCTCTTGGAGCTAAAGAGCATGTCGTTTTTGACCGCCGGCTCCTCCCCTAATAAACCTCTGCTGATTGCATCCAGGTATGGTTTCTTGTGATTTTTGGGTGGTCGCGATTCCGGAGGCTTGAGGAAGGGTCTCCCGAGTATGGGGGTCTTCACACGCATCACCCTGCAAGCTCCAGCTGAGGTCAACGCTGGAGCTTGTTAACTACATAGACATAAGAAACAGAGACATGGGCCTCAGGAAGAGACAGGCTTGTGAGAAATCCTGTTCCCCTGCCCTTCACACTGAATTTGTTACTGAATTTGTGTTTTGTTTCAGTCAACTTCAGCAAAACTTTAGCAACATCTTCTTCGGTTGAGTAAAAACTAAACTAAATGAATCAATGAATAAGCAAGTTTAGAGGACTAATGTCAGTTCATCAAGCCCAGGCCAGAGACAGGTCTGATTTTATGGAAGAGGTGAAAGAGCGTGGTTAATGGTTTCCCTGGGTGGAAGACATTAAGTCTAAAGGCTGCTTCTGCTGAGTATGCTTATTTGGGGGTATCTGGAAACATCCCTAATAATTGAAAAGGATCAAAGAGCTCATTAAAAGATGGCTCTATCAAAGCTTCTAGAAGCCACGTCTTCTGTCCACACCCAGGAGAAACCACCACACAGATGAAAACAGAATTTTCTCCCTCATGTTGAAATAAACCAAGTAATACACAAACTAGGAGAGAGGGGGAGGGGATATAAATGAGAGGAAAAAAAAAAAACCCTGGATCCCTGACTATTTTTGTGACTTTTTAAGACTCAAGAAAAACGCTGCTTCCTTCTTCTGTTTTTTCATCACAAGTGCTCAACTAATGCCAAAAATAGTTTCACTGTTCTTACTCCTTATAAAAGGCAACACACTGAATGCTGGCAATGATATTACACGATGTATAATTAGGCCTGATCTCCACTCACATTCAGAAGTGACGAACCATGCAGCTATAAATGAAAGAAAAAACAGGAGTTTTTTTTTTTTTTTTTTCTTCTTTTGAAAGAAGGCCTCAGGAGTAAGCACACGCCAGTCATTTTACACGGTTTCTTGTAGAGCTCTTTCTCCTCCAGAGCGGTGGGAAAGTAGTGAAGTTTGTATAAAGACTGTCTTGAGGGTGGTAGATGCTCCAAGAAGAGTGAAAGGGGAGACTTTTAACCATTTTACCCACGTTTGAATGGCAGGTGAACACATAGGAGTTTTTTTCCTGATCACAGATGACAGGTGCAAGAAGAGAAATGTCATAGGGACAAGGACGTACAAGGTTGTCTTTAGAAAAAAGAGCATGCACAGCAAAGGATGGGGCCAAGCACAGACTCAGAACAGTTGCATTGCAGCGAACGCGCATGCAATTAAAAATTTTTCTTCATGTGCTCTCCAAGGCCAAGAGCCAGGCAAAAAGAAATAATGTGTGAAATGTTTGTCTCAAACAGAACTTAATACAACAACAGATGATGACTTGTGTAGACTCAAGGTTATGTATGAGCCCAGATTTATTTTGCAATGAGGATGTTGCCAAACATTGCCATGTCCTTGCCAGAGAAGTCTTCTCTTACATATGAAAACATTTCAGAAACAGCGTGTTTTTCTGCTCTTCTGTTTCTGTGGTTCCCAGTGGTTTGCCTAGAAATGAAATCAACTGTAGCAGAATTGGAAAGAACCAAAAATCATACAGTCCACTTATGACCTCAAAGGAGAACTGAATTTTCTCAAATGATATATTTATGTTAAAAAAAAAATAGATCCTGGTTTCTTCTAATATTTGGGACTTGGCTACAATTAACTTTGTGCTTCCTAATTGGTCTGGGACCTTTTTTTCTGGGAAGTAACACTTGAATGCAAAATTAGGATGAGATCTTGCTGGGAGGGAAGCCACAGCGATTCCAGGATTAATCCCTCCAGGGAACTGAATCCACACTCTAAAGCACAACAGTTGAGAGATGTTCTTCACAGACTTGCTATGAAAGTGCCTTTAGGGGTGGGGAGGGAGATGTCACTGCCTGTCACATGTGGCTTTTACTTAGGATTTTTAGGAAAATAGTGCATGCCCTTTCTGCTTCCTGCTGAGAGTGAATTACTCTTGCCTGCACTCAAGCAGAGAGAGGCTAACTGGGCTGGGAGCACTCAACTACAGCTTATTACACTGAAGTTGCCTTTAAAGTTGGTTAATGACAAGGAAGACTCCATGTTTCCATCTATGTATCTAAACCCAGATGAAGACGGAAAAATAAAACCTGCCTTTATCTTACAAATTTAATGTTACTGACTTGACAGCTTATAAACTCCCCCAAGATATTGAGATAAAGACAAAACCTGACTTGAGAAAAGATCAAGTCTACATTCTACGAGAGCTTAAGTGTGTGCACACATTCTCAGACACTCACAAACAAGATGACTTTCCTGGAGGTCAAAGCACACACAGCACTGTTAGGCAGAGAGGGCAGCCTACCTCCTCCCCCCCACCCCTCATTGATTTTGACATTTATATAGCAGCACTTTCTAAGCGTGGCTATCAGCTGTTTTCCCAAGTAACCTTCCTGGAGAGATGGAGCCAAACAGTGTCAGATTGCAAATGAGACACAGAGGTTAAAATCATTTACCCAGCATCTTAAATCAAAAATCATTGTATGGGGACTATAACTTTTCATTGGGAACTGAAAATAAAATAGCTAACCATACTGTTCCCAAGACTCTGGTTCATCAGTCAGACTCTAGCTAGCAGAAAAAATTTCAGGCCAACTCTGTAGGAACTTTCTTCCTCAGTTCTCAATCTCTTTCTCCTTATTCATTATTGTAACCATCTAAGTGTTTCTAAGGCGAGTTGTCAGATTCACAATAGCATTAATATAAGAAAAACACATATTTGAAATTATCCACTTAATAGCTCAGCTTTAGAAAACCTGCTTTTGTTGTCTATCGTCTCAATATTCAATGGGCATGTCTATGCATTGATTGTCCAGCTCAATTAATTCATTATTTTTGAACTACTGCTTAGTTAGCCTATGTAAGTAAAGGATTCAAAGCTGCCACACCATTTTAAACAGACAAAAGGGAAAAAAAATCAACTTATAAAAATGTAGCCCTTGCTTTTAGTAATAATAATAATAATAGAAAATGAAAGAAAGAATAAAAAGAAATGCAAACTTAGTGTCGTGTGTCATGCTCCATCGGCTGTAACCTCTCCCCGCCGCCGCCCCCCCCCCCCACAAACGAAGGTTTGCTGATGTCCAGGTTGAAAATAGTAATGGGAAGACCTTTGATATCTATTCAGAAAAGCAGCAAGCTTCATCCCTAATCCTTGACTTCCGATGATATTGACACAATCATCCTTAACTAATCCTAAATCTGGCTGGGAAACATTAGAGGGACTGACTACATGGCTGGTTGCCTGGTCTGGTTGTCTGTTTCTGACTAGAAATACAATGCCTACAAAACTTATCTGTTTGCATAAGGATTCAGAATGCTGTGAAATCTAATTGAAAATGACCTGGGACTAGCTTGTTCTTTTCTCAAGCAGAGGACACTGTAAATATCTGCTTCCTTTTCAAAATCAGAACACCCAATAGCCTGTGGTGATTTTAGCCAGGTACAAAATGTGAACATTTTGACTCAGATGGAAACTCATTAAAGATGTCGTATCTGAAATTCAGCAGCAGTCATGAAAATGAGCATGGACTCACGTACGTAGGCCTGGCAGAACTAGACAACACGCTGTAAATAGCCCTCCACTTCATGCTGTTGTGTGAGTAACTACACAGAGAGCCCAAGCCAACCAAAAAGCGGCACAAAGAACACCTTGACCCCATCTGGAAGTCTTTCTGGTACAACCTATGTCACTGTCATCTTCAAGCTTGTATTCCCCACACTTGTGCTCTGGCCTTTGTTATCTGGCTCAAGTCAGTGACTAAACATCAGCCAACCACTCCTGAGATGTGCCTAAGGCCATGCAGACCAATAAAGAAGCTTTAGACTCAGTAGCCAGGCTGATTGGATTCGACTTCAATTCATTATGATTGCAGGCACTGTCCCTGTCCCCCCACCCCCACCCCGATAACTAGAAGTGAAAAATAGAAGTCAATCAATGGCCTTGTTCTTGTGGAGAGTTAGAGAGAGAGAGAGAGAGAGAGAGAGAGAGAGAGAGAGAGAGAGAGAGAGAGAGAATATAAATATGAAATATGTCAGGTGGTGCTGAGTAACATAAACGAATATAATGCAGGCTTGGAAGCACAGTAGGATGGAGGTGAGATGGGTAGCCATATTACACTGCACGGTTTGGTGGCCTTTGTCATGACATAGCACTTCATCTGAGGCACAAGTCATTTAGATGTGGGGATCAACAGCATGTCCCAAGCAAAGGATGAAACAGGAACAAAATCTGTGAGACTGGAGGACGTTTAGTATGTTCAAGAAAGAGCCAAGTGACCACTGGCTTTGAGCAGTGAGAGAAGAAAGACTATGGTGGTCCAGGGATTAAAGAAGTGGCAGAGAGCTAGATGCTATGGAAGCCCACTGGCAACAGTGAGAATCTATGGATTTTGAATTTGCTTAGAGCAAGAAGAGAGTCTAGGTATTTGTGCAAAGGTATGACAGAAGCAGATCTATATTTTTAAAGGGGTTTTCCATGGGGTGTGTCCTAAGGGTCGGATTAAAGGTGGATGCATGGAGAACAATTCCAAAGTCAATGAGTCCAGATGAGGGGTGGAGATGGCTAGGATAATTAACAGACTTGTGGAGGTGTCAAGGGTGACAATTGTGACTATTAAAAAGATGCTCTCTTGGGAGTCTCCTAATGCACTGTATGTGTACAAAGAAAGAGAAACAGCAGCAGGGATGACCACAACAGTTATCACAGGGATGATGGTGGTACCATTGCCTGATGGGTAGTTGCATAGGGAAAGGAAAATCAGAAGGGGTGGGCTTAGGAAGAAAATGAGCAGCAGAGAGAATCAGCAAGACAGATGAAATTCTTTCGGAGCTACTGGAATGAGACTGTGCACATAGAGAAGTAGCTAGAGGGTGGTTTGGGGTCAGAGGAAGTGAGGGTTTTTTTTTTTTTTTTTTTTTTTTTTTTTGAGATAGTGATTATAACACCTAATGTCTAAAATAACATCCTGTCCCTAGAGTAATGAACTCAGCACAAGAAGCTGCCTCTCTTGCTATACAAACACAGCAGTCAGGTAAGAACAGGAGAGCCACAGTGGCTCTTAGAGCAAAGTATCCAAAGTGTACTGAAAACTAAGATGACTTTATTCCCAGAAAGCACCGTAGTCCTTAGCTAGCATTGTAGGTGCCCTGCTGTCCCCTGCCATGAAATCATTTGGTGAGCTGCCTGCCTGAGCATGAGAATGCTACCACCTTCAGCCTCCTTCAACTTAAACAATGTCTGTTGACCTTTTAATAGCCAAGGATCTTGTTGCTAGAATGTTACAGGCATCATGAAAATGGCATTACACATATCTCTACTGCTCAGGTGCTTTGGGTCTCAAAAACACAACCCTGGATGGTAGACCTGTACTTGAAGGATGCAGAAGCAGGAACAGAGAACAACTCAAAGTCCAAGAGGTAATCAGCATCAGAGCTGACAGCCGGACAGGTCTATGAATCATGAACTATGCGCTATGCACTCCAGAGTTCCAGGTGAGAGACACCAGTGTGACCAGACTGACGAAACCATTCACTGAAATGCACCTGTTCCCTGTACCCTTCCAGCAGATCCTCTCTGTGCTGAGAACATGGATAGAAGATACGGGAGTGTTCAGCACCCTGAGGCAAAGTGCATGCTTTATTAAGGATTTAAATACTTTTCACTTGTAAAGATCCACACATTACCTTCCTTTGTACTTAATTGGGAGTTGAAAATTCTAAGCTGTATGATCCCTGATGTAATTCTAATCTTTAATATTATCTGTAGAAAATTTAAACGATTTAAACTTACAAATAGTTGGTAGTCTAATAACATTCATTTTATTAATTCTTCCACAGAAACCTGATGATGTCTCCTGTTTCCTCATGTGCTAAAGTCTGTACAGCTTTAAATACACTAATTAACAGTCTGTTTTGCTATTTTACAGAATGTCTGTTTACTGTATCACCAACTTTGGCTTTGAACAATTTAAATGTTTTGTACTTTCCTGCAGGAAAGGGGCCAACTTTGTCTTTTATACCTGTTTTCATACCATTCCCCCCAATTATGGATGTGTTTATAAAGCTTATGATCAACACCAATGTTGAATTTCCTTGAAAGATGGTATACTGACTACAACCTGCTTGTGTGCAGGTGGTAATGACAGAGTAAAGTATTTTGCTTTAACAGCCTAGTTAGACTAAGACAGTCAGTCTGTTGAAGAGGGAGGTAAATACATGAAGGGCAGCAAAGATTTGTGCAGATATGAAGGGAATAAGAGACTGGATGTGAGGGAGAAGAACTGTTGGTGTCTAGATACATATATACATATATATATACATATATATATATATATATATATATATATATATAATTAAAAAGTTGAAGTTGATGATAGGAAATCAGGATGCTTACAATTGAGACCACACAGGGTGCACATTACCATAAACATTCCCATTACCTGCTGTTGTTTCTAAGAGTCAAGAAAATAGTTGTAATGCTTCCTAAAAATATTATACAGATGCGATGGAATATACTTCAGAAATCCTGTGTTCTGTGATGATGACTGTTAATTGTCAACTTGGCAGAGTCTAGAATCACCTGAAAGATGGACCTCAGGGTATGCCTTTGCAGAGTTATCTTGACTGACTTTCATTGGAAAGGCTTACATATTGTGGGCGGCACCATTCCCTGGATGGAATCCTGGACTGTGTAAATGGAGAAAGGGAACTGAGCAATAACATACACTCATTAGTCTCTGTTGGATGCAGTGTGTCCAGCTGCTTCAAGGTCCTGGTGACCTTTCTTCCCCATGACAGTTTATTGTACCTTCATATGGGGTTTCTGCAACTACCAGGGCTGGCAAGGCCACTGTCTGTGTGAGGCAAGAAGGAAATCCAGTTCAGCACGACATAGTTAGCTAGGCTGGTTCAAGAGTCTGACACAAGGCAGCTTATTTTAGCCATATTTAAGCACAGCACAATTTTGAGGAAAAAGTCTCCTGATGATAATTAACTTGGTCCTGTGTGTACAACAAAGCTTTACATTTACACTGAACTCTTTACGAAGTACATATAGCCTCTTCCGTAGAGATGGATTCTGTTGACTCAGAATCATGCTCTACATAAGGGTTTAGGAAGGATGACTGAGGTCAGCATTGCCTGTGAGAGTTGGGATTGACCTGGCCCTAAGATAGCACAGAGGTCACTTAGGCTGTTGTAAAATGCATTCGACATCTCTTATAAGGATGGGTTTTATTGACTGAGAGGCAAAGCTTAAGATCCAAGGGGGATGTTTAGGATAAGAAAACATAAAAGTCTAGGGTGGTGAAGCCTGGCCTTACAGTCAGTGAAGATCACCAGGTTATAGGCCACATCCATTCCCAGCATTCTGGGTGGAAAACAGGTGAACGTCTCGTCTCCTGACTTTGAAGAGAGGCCTGAGTGTTAACTTTCCTGGTTTTGCTAGTACTTACCTGTGCGCTCAAGGACCTCAGACCCTCAACACTTTTGAACTGTGAGCCAGAATAAAACTCTTTCTCACTTAGGTTTATTTTGTCAAAATATTTTATCACAGCAACAGGGAAATGAAATAAGACAGTCTACCTTCCTTCCGTCTCTTATATTTCATCTTCTAGTCTATTCTTTTCTCCCTCTCCCAACACACACACACACACACACACACATACACACACACACACACACACACACACACGCACACACGCACACACACACACAAGAGCACGCGCGCATGCGCCTGCACACACTCACAAACACACACATGTTGCATCTGGCGCCTTTCTAAAGTAGAATATAACTATTCAAATTTTAATTTAACCAAAACAGATAAAAATAAACCTGATTAAAGAACATGATTCCATCTATTGTATAGAAGATGAGGGGTTGGAGGGTGCAGGAAACATAAAAAGGCATGTCGCTAATAAAACCCAAGAGGAAGAAGACAAGAAATAGTTGTCTGACATTAAGGGAGCCTGATGCTGGATGTTTTCAGATTTATGTGTCTGATAAATAATACAATAGTGCTTGTCGAGGACAAACCCAAGTGAAAAACAACCCATGGAGAAGAGAGATGTGGTTAGCAATCTCAACAGAGAAGGCTAAGCTACCTGGCATCCAAATGATGATACCAAAGTGACTACTTTTTACCCATGGTAATTAACACCCTTGCAATTAAATAGCTTTCTAACCACCACCGCCTCTCCTCTTCTTCCTCCTCCTCCTCCCCTTCCTCCTCCTTCTCCTCCTCTTCCTCATCTTCCTCCTTCTCCTCATCTTCCTCCTTCTCCTCCTCTTCTCCCTCTTCCTCCTCCTCCTCTTTTTCTTCCTTTCTCTCCAGCAATAAATTTAATTTTCTATCTAGGTAAGCTAACGTTATGCCTATTGGATAAGAAAATTTCATCATTAAAAAAGATTAGTAGTAGTTAATCCTGGAATGTTCTTTATTTAGAAAATGATGCTCCTATTCCCAAAAAACTTTAGCATTTTCTGTCCCATTCAAATGTTTTGGCAAAGCTCACATATCTGGCATTTACAAGCCATAGAGCTTATCAAAGAAGGAAGTTGGGGATCTGGGGTTGCAGTGCTTTCTAAGGAAGATTAAAAATCCTCATACTTTTTTACACTGAAAATTAATGTTTTAACATTCATATTTAGCAAAAGAAATGCAAATATTCAATAAGCATAAGACAATGTTATTGTCATTTAAAGGGGAAATGGTCCCCATTGGCTCATGTATTTGAATACTACCGGTCCCCAACCGGTAGTATTGTTTGGGGAGGTTGTGGAACCTTTAAGGGTAAGCCATGCTGAAGGAAGTGTATCACAGGGGTCGGCCTTGAGGCCTTTTAGGCTGCTCCTACTTCTCACTCACTTTCTGCTTCCTGACTAGAAGTCTCCTATTCCTGCAGCTACTTTCCCACCATGATACATTGTATCCCTTTGAACTGTGAGCCAGGATAACCCTTTCCCTCTTAAGTTGCTGTCTGTCAAGTATTTTGTGAGGAAACAAGAGAAGTAACCAGAGGTATTCATTATTACTGGATTCATTCATTTAGCTAACTCAGTGCTCACCATGGATCAGGCACTGCCTGAAGCACCAAGCACCATTCTAAGTCTTTATGACTAGGAGCTCAATCAATCCCAATAATAATCCTATGTGGCAAGAACCATCATTTTCCCATTTTTAGAGGGAATGATGAGGCTGAGTCACAGAGAAATTATGCTAACTTATTAAGATCAAACAATGAATAAGCTGTACAGTCAAGCAGTTGGAACTCTGGGTATACATACTTATATACCAAGCTAGGCGACTTTGCAAGAAAAACAAACATTTAAACGGGATGCTATTTTTGTCCAAAGACAAAAACAAACAAAAAACATGCAAATAAACCTTAAACACTGGTGAATATTGGTAGCATCAGTTTCTGGAAGGATGTGAGCAGATAGATGAGTATGCATGCAATATTACAACCCACGGTTGCTTTCTAAATTGCATGTTACACAAAACCTCTGTGCTTCTCTGGAGCATTTCCTCTTGGGAACTCTGATCTGCAGGAATAAAAGGACCAGTATGTAAGTTTACATCAAATCATAGAGAGAATGCATTTGGAAATTGGAAAAAAAAAAAAAAAAAAAAAAAAAAAACCTGTCCATCCTAGCACTGTGGTTCAATCATTTGTGTTACAACCACAGCATGAAAAATATGCAGCCATTACCTCAGTATAATTGGCATCTATTGATCTAGAGAAAGTTGCAATAACATGTAAAGAATGCCTCCTCCCCTTTTGGTAATTTTTTAAAGCATATTTAACAGTGACCTGAGGAAATAAGATTCAGGACAGGAAATTATTAAATACATATACAAATATGCACTATTTTTAGTTTTATATAGATGTGCATTGCCTATACAGTTTAAATATTTAATTTAGTTAAACATAATTGTAAATGTAACAATCAGCTTAGAAAATATGCTTTAGCCTTTCAGTGCCACATAGAAAATTATGTGAAGAACACAGCTTTTTAAATCAAAAGTGAAAGGTTCATTTATATTCATGGAGACTTCTTCCATACAGGCTTTGCCTTTTACCGTTTCCTGCAATTATAGAATAAACATGAAGTTTTCTTAATGGGTATTCCTAGCAACAACAATGAAAAAAGCAGAAAGAATACTTTGTTCATTCTTCAACTCATACTGTTACTGACCCATGGAGAGCAATAGCATTTTAAAAAAATCAGTGCAGATCTGCAACCTTTGTGTGTTTCTTCAGCTTCACAGGAGGGACTGCATGCTGGGGAGGGTATGTAGGGCTGCTGGTGTTGAAAGGTTTCAAAAACCTCCCTCTCCTTTGATAGAAAGGGGATCCTACACGCATTTTTTTTCCACCTCTAAGTTCCTCTCTCCAGATTCTACGCTGTGCAAAGCTCGAAGTAAAAGTGAAATCCGAGATGCTGTGGCTGGTGTGGGAATGAAAGACTGAGACCAACTGCGGGCATCTTTGGGTTTCTGCTTGCGGGAAGCATGCTCGCCCTGCTTCCTTGAGGCATGCTCCCCCTTCAGAGGCTGGCGAAATTTAAAGTGCTGCTGCCATCTTCAGGAGTTTCCCACTGTCATATTGGAAAACAGTTACAAGTCTGCTGGATACAGCCTCAGAGCCCTTTCCAGGAATCTGTAATTGTGATTTGAAAACAGTGATTTCGAGGGAGGTATTTCTGATAAGAACCTAAGGCTGTTCCCTACTCAAGCAGCTTTTACTGTCTGCTTAATATTATGGGATGACAACCTCTCTTTGAGAGGCAATATAAACTAAAAATTAGTGTCCAGAGTGGGGAAGACTATGCTGAGACTTTAAAAATCGGTGGAGGCTGAGGGTTCAGGTTAGAACATTTTGAGTGGCCCTGATGGCTTGGAAGCCATTGACATAATCTCTTTCTGGGAGGCACCTGCACAATTTCCACGGTCAATGTTAAATTTAGAGACCATTTGGTTGGGCTTTCATTTCTACCTGATATGTGTCATGATGGGCTTGCTATTAATTCTGAGCCCAGCTTCTCTGATTGCTTGATTGACTGAGTTACAGGTTAGTTGAGAGGAAAGGGCAAATTATCTTCTAGTAGTCTCAGCAGGAAGCTTACTACTTGTTACTTCACTGTGTTGTGAAGAAAAATAAGCCTGAAACAAAAATTGGCCATATATATATATATATATATATATATATATATATATACATATATATATATATATTCTTTCTGTGTATAGGGGGTGGGGGTGGAATGTGCAAAGGTACTAAACTGTGTGGTATATTGGGGGTGGGTATCAACAGACAACTTGTGGGAGCCAGTTTCTTCCACCAGCTGGGTCCTGGAGATTGGACTCAGGTCATTAGGCTTGGTGGTGAGCCCATTTACCTGATAAACCACCTCACTAGCCACCCCCCCCCCCATGATCAGAGATGCTAATATTCACAATTGGCCTAGGAAGACCATGAGACTATGGGCTCTTGGCAGGCAGTAGTTCAAGCTTCACTTTTAAATATCTGACTTTGCATTTGTTTTTTTTTTTGTTTGTTTGTTTTTTGTTTTTGTTTTGTTGGTGGTGGTGGTGGTGGTGGTTGGTTGGTTGGTTGATTTTTCATCATTTGAAGGAGGTTAAGGTGTACCATACAGAGCCCAGTTTTGCTCTTGGTTTGTATTATTAAAAGCTAAGAATAAAGTCTTCAAAATCATGCCTGGAAAATTCTCACAGCATTTCAGAAGGATTTTAAGGTCCCCTTCAACACAAATCTCCCCACTGGAAAACATACACAGGAAGAAGAATGTCACACTGGCATGATATGTAGCCAGCACCGTAAAGGCTATTAGGTTATCCACATGACACTTGAGAAATTCTGCTGTGTTTATCCTTGCCTTCTGAATTTCCCCTCAGGAGTTAGTTATTTCTTTAACAATGAATTTGGGGGGGGGGTGTATATCTGTGAATACTCTGAATATTCTGTATTCTGAAAGGAACATTTTGTATGTTGTGTTTTTATTTGGTGAAGACCACACATCCTCTTTTAGTAGGTAACTTGGAACTGAGCACAGTCGCACAGGCTTGTAGCCAGAGTGTTCCCTCTTGATGCCCACACTGCTCTCATAACCATAACTGCATCACTGAAGCTACAGTCAGCTTTCTTCCTGAGCTCCTTCCTGCCTACGATGATTGCGTAATAGTCATCCGAGGGATGTTCGACTGGGCTACGGTCGAAGCATTGTGAATTTTGTTAATATAGCACTTAGACAGGAAAAAAATAAGTCAGGCCTAAAATTAGGTCGTAAAACAAGAAAATACAAAAATGGAAAGCATGACTCAAAGCTATTTGTGCTCACTGCCACTGGGGGCATCGCTGACTTATACATGGCAGGAGAAGGAGGGAACAGATTGTATGCTGGAGAAATTCCACAACCTGAAGATAATCTCGAACTCATGTATAATGCCATGCTTTAAAAATAAATAGCCAAGGACCCCAAACATACAGAAATGCATTCAAACACAATCTGGCATCAGGGCCAAACTACAGATTCAAATATTTATTCCCCCTTTACTTCCTACCCCTCATCACATCTGGCCACTTCGGGCCTTGAAATGTGAAAACAAATGATCCTTTCCACAATACTCCCTATTTTATTTTATGTGTCCTGATGTTATTATTCCTGGATCTCGGAACACATAGCCTTAATTTAATGTTCAGGCAAATCTGGCCATGTTCAATTTCATTGCACTTGCTGTTCTGTCTGTTCCTTTCACAGAGGTCTAAACGGCTTCCAACTCAGAAATGAAACAGTGAGGCCACCCACTCAACCCAGTGCCCTCAGAAGCCTATGGGGCCACTACACAGCTGCTAACAGCTTAATGGACTTCCGTGCACTGCTAAATGGGGTTGCAGAAAGTAGACATCCCTAAAGGCATCAGATTTAGACTCAAAGAAAGTGGTTCTCATCATATGATTTTACCTGAAGGGGGAAAAAAAAAAGCCCAAAAACAAAACCAGCCCTGGACTTTGTATCTGGATAAACTTTGCACTTGGGCAAGTTTTTGGAATGCAGGTCCATGTCTCCTCACGCTGATCCGATTGTCTGCTGTAAGTCATCATTAGTATTCATGCTTAATTGGAAGGTGAGACTCCTCAGTCCTGGGGCAGAAAGTCAGGACAAATGGGTTCACTGTGGATCAGCCAGGATGGGAAAGCTACCCTTGTGCTAATGATAAAGAAAACTAACTGCACATTTGCTTTAGTGTCTTTTGAAGGGCTCAGATAAATGCTACACAGATGCACTCTGAAAACAGGGATGTCACCAGACCTATAGTGACATTGCATATATAGAAAATAAAAAACTGATAAAATGACTGGGATTGTTGACTAGGGAACTACTCTTCAATCCAGGAACTCCTTTACATAGAAATGGGCTCCGTGACAGAAACTGGCCCCAGAAGTTAAGAGTATGATATTTTCCATCACCTAACCTCAGCATGTAGCAAATACAACGTAACACCCATAGCATCTCCAGACACATCTTGGTTCTTTTACTTGATAATCTCAGTTATGCTAACAGCTCTAAGTTCGAACCGCAGGCCTTCTCTCCTCCTCCTCTCCCACTTTGCATTCAATGCTGCCAGGTCTTCCTTAGTGAGGACCATCTTGTTGTTCTTCCATCTGTCTAACCCACAAGGCGTTTCTTGTCCTGACTGACCCCTAGCCAGTGGTCTGGACTTTTACTCTCTAATTTCCCTCACCTTATCCCATCCAAGTCTGCCTGTCGTCCCTGAGTCTTTAGAGTAACATTTTCCTTCTCAGCCTGGTATGAAAATCCTTTCACTGTCTTGGTCTTTTGTAAGTAATTGGCTGCTGGGAAATGCAGAGGGTTCCTCCAGGCGGGAAGTTTGGTGCAGCGTCTGTGGCTCACTAAAGGCCTCTCCAGGGCTCCTCACGGTGCAGCCCCGATGACTTTCCCCGATGGAGAAAGTCCATGGGTTTTTACAGGCTTTAGTGTCATGGCGGATGGTGGATGGATGGATCTGGATGCAACCCCCTGAAACCCAGGGCAGACCTGAGTGAAATAGGGAGGGAAAGTGGGGGGAGGAGCTGGGGAAGAATGTTTAATTGGCTCCACCCTCTGGCCTTCAGGTACCTTATTAGTATGTAAATCTCTCTAGGGCCTGAGGCCTGTTCCTCAAGATTGTTGGCCATAGTCCTCTCTGTGGGAGTGGTTGTTGGAGGGTTGAAGCTAAATGAAAAGAACCAGGGCCTGGGAGCAGAGCTGAACTCCTACCATCCAATAAGGTTCTGGGGTTCCAAGCTCAACCAAGCACCCAGCTGCTTCTCACAGCCCACCGCCCCACAGTCTTTAGTTACTTCCTTAATATAGAGATGGAGGTAGATACTTTAGGCAGCTGGTCCGGGCATCCAGTTAGGAAGGAAAGAGCAATGCATGCAGATTCTTTTCTTCCTTATTTGGTCCTAGATCCCAGGGTATGGGATAATAGCCTCTACATTCAGGGTGGATGTTCTCCCTTTAACTAACCTAATACAGAAACTTCACAGATGTGTCCAGAGGTTTGTTTCAATGGTGATTTTAAATCCCATCAAGTTGGCAAGCAAAATTAACCATCACAGCAAAAATAACCGGGCTAGCCTTTTTCCCTGTCCCTAGAAGAACCTTGCCATATTTCTGCCTCTGAGTTATTCTTCAGGCAGTTCTCTTCTCTGATACAAACCTTCTGTTAAAAACAACAAAGCAAAACAAAAACCTGCTTATATGAACACCAACAACTTCCCAGGGAGTCTCCCAGTTTGTCTGCCTGTGTTCGTTCCTTCTAAATTGTTTTTCTAGAGTAGGTGCTCAACACTCCTCTGGATCAGCCTTCAGCAGAGAGAGGGAAGGGTAGAAAGTTCATTTATGCCACTATTTCCAGAGAGAATTTATAGCTGCTCTTGCAGAGCTGTGAAGGATGGTACTCATTGCTACCTGCTGTAATAATAGTAGCTGACACATGTATTACTTACTATATGCCAGGCTCTATAGCCTGCTTTCGTATTTTAGCTTATTTTTAAGCCCACAGCAACCAATGAGGCAGGTGCTATTATTATTCCTCTTTTAAAGACCAGATAGTGATATTTTTATGTCATTTCCCCCAAGGTTACCAAGCTAAAGGACCACTGAGCCAAGGTTTTGATCTAGTCTGCACCAGAAACGCTGATCCTTCACACACAACATTTCTGTTTGTCTTTCATTAACTATTTATACTTATGCCTGTCTTCACAACACTAAGAGTCTTCACTCTTTTCTCAGGTCCCTTGTTTCACCCCCTCCCATAGCTGGTTTAAAGTTTAACTCTGACTGTTAGCTGTTTGTAGTTTACTGACGTGTCTTGAGTCCTTCCTGGGAGGGAAAACACGTGAATAGACGATGGAGAGATGGTTCCATGGGAAAAAGCCCTGTTGTGCAAGTGTGAGGACCAGAGTTCAAATCCCCAGAACTTACATAGAGTTGGGCAGAGTAGCAGGTACCTGTAATGCTAGGACTCCTACAGCGAGGTGGGAGGTAGAAGCAGGCAAACCCCGAGTTCTTGGGCCAGCTACCTTGTTATAAGCAGCACCCAAACAACAGGAAACCGTTTCAATCAAGGTGGAATGTAAGGTCCAAATCTGTGGCCTTCTCCTCACACCAATTCCTAGTAAGGTATTTAAAATGGGTTTTCTCATGGGAAACCCTTAAAACAGTCATTTCACACACATTAAATTAAAAGGTTTTGCCAATGAAGGTTTCGCAGGGGAGGTATCAGACTTGAAAGACTGGTTACAATGTTATCCTAATAGAACTGTGTTACATAGAGCTCCTTATAATGTGTCCTCCTAAATAACTCGTGAGGTCACACACTCTGACTGATATTATTCATATTTGTACTGTGCAAAACCACGTAGCACAGCAATAGACATCTATTAGTTCTTCCAAACCTCCAGGGAATGACTTGCCCAAATTTAGGGTTTTCTTGTCAGTGCTGTTTACCTGTTGTTTCCCAGAATACATTAATTTCTCCACTCCTTCAGTGTCCCGTCCTAAGCCTCTGGCCCCTGCAGTTTTGTTCTCTTTGTTCATCTTTCTCTGGGCCATTGCATCATCTACACCATAGAGTTAGCATGTGATACTGTGTTTGCCAGCAGGTGCTGCCATTTGCCAGGGGATTTGCTTACTTTTAAAATTCCCCAAATCTGAGACTCCAGATTGTAGAAAACAGTACAGTGCCTAATTTGTCAACTTGGCAGGTTTGAAACGCTATAAAATCAGTTACTTACAATGAATAACACTTCTAATGTGCTGCACAGTTTAAATGAGCATGGCTCTATGGCTCTGCTAAGACAACAGGGGATCACATTACAAAAACAAGCAGCAAGAAAGTGCCGTTGAAGAAGGGTAGGAAAACTTGCTTTGTATCCACAAGACCAGTGGGAACAATATGTTCAAAAAAGATAAGAGTTTCTCACTGGCAAGGAACAAGGGTCCTGTCAGGATCTTCCATATCTTTCCTTTCTCTCCATTTCCACACCAAGGTCATCCCTCTGTCTCTCCTATTATAATCATTCTAGGCTGGGGAGATGGCTACAAGGCATTTACTTCACATATGTGAAGACGTGAGTTCAAATCCTCAGAACCCACAAAGAAAGCCAGGTGTACTGGTGCATGCCTGTAATCCCAAGTGCCGCCATACTGGAACCAGAGATAGCTGGGTTTCTGTAGATCTGCGAGCTTGACAGCAAGCTAGCCTGGCCTAGCTGACAAAGTGCCAGGCCACCAAGAAACTGTCACCTGAGGATGGACACCCAAGATTTTCCTCTGATTTCTAATGTATACACTGTGTTCTCTGTCTCTGTCTGTCTCTGTCTCTGTCTCTCTCTCTCTCTCCCTCTCTCCCTCTCTCTCTCTCTCTCTCTCTCTCTCTCTCTCTCTCTCTCTCTCTCTCTCTCTCACACACACACACACACACACACACACACACACACATCTTGGGCCAGCAATATGGTTTGATGGATGAGACCTATGTTTCATCTCAAGACCCACCATGGAAGCAGATAACTCACTTTTAATAGCTGTCCTCTGATATCCACATGTGTGCTACAACACATGTGGATGGACACACACACACTCATACAAATACACACATACAATAATAGTGAATGTGCTTTTTAATTTTAGAGAAAAAAAAATCCTTCTTAGTATTTTATGCCCTGTTCCCCTGCCCACTTTCCCACTAGTATCTCTAAACTATCATGAACATTCTAGAATTCCTCCTGGAATGAAAATAAAGCCTTTGATGCTGCCTAGGTGCCCACAACTAGTGCAACCCTCCTGCATCATGGCACACCAGACCCTATAGACCAGTCTCAAGTTACTTGCTTTAACCTTACCTTTTTACTATTTCCAGATTCTCCATTTTGATAGATCAAGGGATTTTGTTTATCCTTGTAGATTAAACTCCTTCCTATAGTATCTTTGTGCTTGCTAGCCCATTGTCCTAAAATTCCCTCCTCTTAACCCCTCTGGTTAAAGGTATTGCCATATTAATTTCCCAGGAGTAATTAAATGCATGGAACATTGCTGGCTAACATAATCCCTTTTCCTAGCATCCCTGGCAACATCTGAAATATAGGACAGGCATGCTAGAACAAGACAGTATTAATGAAAAACACAACCATATAACACTTATACTGAACACTACATGCGTAGACAGCATATAGATAATTCCTGGGAGACCTTGCTCAGCACAAGCCCTTCCATGTGCCCACAATAATTTTTTGTGTTCTCAGCTGGAATGTAGTTTGAAAACAACCTCACACCTTCTCACGAGTTGTCTTGACTACATGAATAGAATCTCAAAGGTTCCTAGGAAAATCCTCAGTTGCATTGAAGAACCTTTCCTCTCTGTCAGCTCAGTCCTACAGTGACTAAGTTTATTGCCTTCCTGGAAGTCACAGGCTACCCAGTGTACCAAGAGCACTGGAAGCCAAGTACAGAGATCGATGCATCCACTGGTATCACCAGCAGGGGGGCTGCCATCATGCTATTCCCTTCTCTGTGTAGTTTGGCCAGACTGAGTTTCCAGGTCCAGTTGGTCCTCCAGAGTCCTCTCTGCCACACAATCAGCCAGGTTCTATCTCCTCTATGCTACCTCCCTGGTTTATTAGGTTTGATGACATATAGTCTTGGAATCCAAAGACAAGACTTACATTCGAGTTCTAACTTAGCTGCTTTCAAGCCGAGATATTTAAACCTCTGTTATGCCATAAGTGAATGGGAATGAAAATTTCTACAAACCAAAGAAAGGGGCTTAAAGAGGGTAATGTGAAGCACACTGGCAACTTCAAAGTGGCATATGCAAGTAAAATGTCACAATTTCTGCACTCAGTCAACAGCAGTCAGACACACACACACACACACACACACACACAGAGAGAGAGAGAGAGAGAGAGAGAGATCATTCTTCGAGTATATGAACAAACCTGAAGCCCTAAGAGAAAGGAGACCCTCACCAACCTTGGCTCATTTCCTTAACATCATTAAGCTACAGAATAACTGGTCCACGGGCTCTAGCTGAATGCCATCTAGTGGACATAAAGCTCCATGAGAAGAGACTATTGCAGATGCGAGTGGGCTTGTAAGATCCCAGCCCGTCGGTGACATCAGTGCACAAGACAAGCTTTAGCTTTAGGAGGGGCACAAAGTGTGGCCGCCTGGGAGGTACGACACAGAGACTCCCAAGAAAGATTCTAGATGTTGGTGATTCTCGCCCCACCCCCATCATACCCACATTTTCATTAGATTTTTTTTTCAAGCATCAGAGGTTTCTTTAATCTTCAAACATCTTTTATTAAAACTAAAAGGCTTGTGGCAAACAAGCCCTCAGATCTCAGATCTCTCATCTCATAGCTTTAGCTAAGATTTGCTGGAGGTAAATAAAGAGTAGTTTCTTCGGGGATAGAAATCAGAGAGGGCCGGGAAGAGTGGTCTTTGGGCAGTCTTGACAGGGTCAAAGAGGAGACTAGTTAAGCCCAGGACAAACTCCATAGGCACCCCCATTTTGCTTTTATCCAGACCTCGTGAATAAAAAGCTGTTTAGCTGACTTTTTGTTTTGGTTTGAGACAAGGTCCCCTTCTGTAGCCCAGATTGGCCTGGAGCTTAATATGTAACTTAGGCTAGCTTACAACTCATGATGTAAGACCAAAAAGATAGTGAACCTTTGGTCCTCCTGCCTCACCTTCCCAAGTAATAGCATTATTGGTGTGTGTTGCCATGCCCAGGTTTTGAATAGAAAGAACTGTATCCTGAAGCTCACAATGAGCCTGAATGGCAAAAAAAAAAAAAAAAAAAAAAAAAAAACATAATTTAAGCAAAAGTGGTAGGCATGCATATATTTTACATTTTAAATATATTTCTGAGGCCATCTCAGCACACATGAGGCTGGGAGTCAGGGGGCGGACAAGAGGGGACTGCTTCATGGTTTGAGTCCAAAGCAGATGGGGCTTCCTGCCAACAGCCCTGGCTTGCAGCACAGAATTGGAGGCCTGCTTCTTTGGAAATGTGGCAGAGCCCTGCTTCACTGTGTCTGTTCATCTTCAACACACTTCCTTCTGTATCTACAGTATTTAGAAATATGAGAGACGACGCTGGGAAGAACACAAAGGCTTTTGCAAACTGTCTCTGGCTTCATTTTCAAAGCTGTCGCTATCAGGGTTGGATTTAGCAACTTGGCATTCGCTGGGGCAGGACCACCCCTGTTGGCAGCCATCTGGAGTGTCTTGGAGGATTTTTTAAAGAGGCATCGCTTGGAGAGCATTTTGTAGTGGGAAAAGTGCTGGTGTTGAATTCAGGGAGCTCACTACCAGTAGTAACTAAGTGACTTAGGAGATGTCCTACCATCCCTTGGACCTAGTTCTTTATCAGTTATGTAATCTGGCAATTCTTTAAGGCTTAATCGTAAGATTTAAAGATCTAGGCAGACTCCCAAAGTGTTATCACTGGACAGCAATATCAGGTTACCTGGAAACATAATTAGGAATATACACTTTCACTCACCACCCACACATCTCATGAATCAGAAATTCTGAGGGTAAAGTGCTCCAATATGCATTTAAGAAACCCTCCAGCTAATTTTGGTATGCAGTCAAGTTTGAAACCTACTGCTATTTCTTTGTGCTGCTTCCTCTGAGTACCTGGCACACAATGAATAGGTCAAAAGTGTGCTAGGGACCAACTTGCAAAAGCCAGTAGGAAGGCAAAGTGAGCCAAATCGGAGTGTGGACTGGGGTCCAGAGCATGCAAACTTTGTGTCACTTTCCAAAACCTTTCATAGGCAAAGTTCCAAGACTCAACAAATGGACATCTTGATCCGGTACTCACTGATGTCCACATCAGAAGTGAGAAAAACAAAAGTCGCTTTTGTTGATGATGCCAACATGTCTTGACCATTTTTGTCTTGAATCCCCATAGATGTACATAACTAACTGTGCTCACTTTAGCTTTTTGTTTTTTCTACCTTTTCTGACAACTCTTCATTTTCTCTAAGTTATCAGGGACAACCTGCAAGTGTGGTGCTGAGTTCCACATGGGAACCATGGTTTCCTAGCAACAGCCAGAGCCTGCTGGGCCATTCTGTGAGTCACCAGCTTGGGGCAGCTCTTGATAAGCAGCAGGGCTTACAGAGGACCTTTGTGGGCACCACGCTGGAGTCTGCCAGTCCATGTGTCCTTCTCAGGACTACAGTGTCCATACAGAAACAGGTCACAGATAGGACTTATAGAATGACAAGAGGATACTCTCCATTCCAAGCTCAATGGATCTTGCTTTTGACTACTCACTCTGGGAGGGGGAGGGGGGAGATACTGAGAAAAGATGGGAGGAATCACAGAGAGGAGGGGCTCTTTTTCCAACATCCATCCCAGGGCACCCACAGTAGATCTTTAGCTAGATATTGGAGTTGCAAACTCGAGAGATAGGTCCTTGCCCTCAGGAAGTGTAGATTTTAATGGGGAAAAGAGACTGGTAAATTAAATTTACTGATAGATGAGATGCATACCATATAGGAGAAATGATTCATATGTTATTAATATTGATTCCATGACACAGTGTAATTTCCAGACCTCATGAATTGTAATAAGCCCTCCTCCAATTTTATAATTTTTCTGTTTCACTAAGAAAAAAAAAATCATCCTCATAATGGATATTTCCAAGTGATTTAAGTCACACACAGCACGGCTCTTACAATGGATTTGATCTAATATCTGTGACCATATTAGCATTTAGTTCTTTTTTTTAAAATTTTCTTTAATTTACTTATAGGAGTGAGCTTGAATGTCACAGCATGATCGAGATTTGCAGGGTCCGGTTCCCCCCTTTTTACCAGGTGAGCCCAGGGATTAACCTCGGTTGTCAGGCTTGGCTGCAAAGTGCCTTTGGCCATCTCTTAGCTAGTATTTACTTCTCAATGCTATATATTTAGTTTTTCTTTTCTTCCTTGATTTTGCAAACTGTCTCTGGCTTCATTTTCAAAACTGTTATCAGTGAGTGTGTGTGTGTGTTATGTTTATGTGCATATGTGCCATTTTATACGTGCAGAAGCTAGAGAACAATTTACAAGAGTTTGTTTTCACCTTCCACCGTGCAGGTTCTGGGAAATCAAACTCAGGTCACCAGGCTTGGCATCATGTGCCATGGTCTCTGAGCCATCTTGCTAGCCTTTGACTCATTTTTTTTATGATGAGATTTTTCTGTAGTTTTTGTCTTTTATTGATCTTTTTGAAATGGGACCTTCTCAAATTTATCAGTTCCCCTCTTCTTTTAAACATATTGATTTCTGTTTTTGTTTTTATTGATTCTTCTCTCTTGCTTTCCTGAAGTTATATTGGTTTTTTTTATGTCCTCTTGAGTGGAAGCCATAATAGACTCCATCTACTCTCATTTTTCTTGTGGAGTAACAGAAGCACTCACAGTTGTGGATATCTGCTGTCACATGTCTTAATATGAGCTATTGCTGAATGTCCTTATTTACTCTTGTTAGCTTGATCTATCAAAAGGATTAAGGTCACCTCTATTGATACTGAATTTTTCATTAATGGTTGCAAAATAATTGAATTGTTCATTATGAATTGCACCTGTTGGCTATAAAAAAGAGAGGAAGGAAGAATCGGGAGGGTGGGAGGGCCAGTGGGAGGGAGGAGGCAGGTGAAACTCCTTGCATCTTGTTTAATGCTCTGCACCTTGAATTCTATGCCATCATCCGATATTAATTTTGTTGGAACTGGTCTCCTTCCCTGTCTTACATTTCTTTTTTTCCCCCTTTTCTCATTTTTATTGGATATTTTATTTATATTTCAGATGTCATCCCCTTACCCCATCCCCCCCACCTCGCCCAGGAATCCCCCTTATCCCATCCCCCCTCCTCCTGCTTCTATGAGGATGTGCTCCCACCTAACCCCCCACTCCCACCACCCCACCCTCGAATTCCCCCACACTCGGCGTCCAGCCTTCATGGGACCAAGGATCTCCTCTCCCACCTATGCCCGACATTTTTATGTAACATGCTTGGTTTTGACCCAATGAACGTGTTCCTGGACCTCTTCTCCTTCCGGCGGCTAATTCCTTGTTCTCCTCTGGCCAGTTTTACATCTGAGAGCGCCCCCTACAGACTGAATCAGCTAGCTTCCAGCTGAATTTAGCTGTGGAAGAAATCCATGAGTAAAGGCAGAAGCCAACACTCTTTCTTCCCACCTATCCTGCAGTCCCTCCTCGGCTCCAGCTCCGGATGCATCTCTCCGTCATGGTCCCAGCTTCTGCCCTGCTACCCTAGTAACTCTCTCTTTTCCCTGTGTCCTAGGCAGGTAGAAGCCTAAAGAAGTTACAGTACCCAGGCTGCCTCCAGCCTTCTGCTTAGTTTCTCTAGTCATCTGCCACTAGTCATCATAGCCTATTTTGTACGTTAAAACTCCCTTTGATTTAAATGCAAAGTGGCATTTTCCTAAATGAACCCTAATACACTCACCTTTTAAATTTTCGTATAGAAACTTAACCTATTCACTTCTGCAGCCAGGGCTATGAGCTGACTCAACGTTCATTCCAAACTGTGTACTTCTTTCTAGTATCAAGGTTACAAAGCCCCAAACTAAACTCTTAGACTAGGCAAGGGAGGCTTTGTGGTGCAGCGATACCTAAGGAAAAGTCTACTGGGAGTTTCTAAAAAAGTTTTTGTTTGCTTATTTGTTTGTTGTTTTATAGAAATATAGAATTATTCTTTCTGCCTGCGGTCCTTCTGATTTGTTTGGGCACTGGAATAGATGCCTTAAAGCTTCAGCATTCATTATGAGACTGAGGAAAAGACAATCAGGAACATGACAAGCCGGACCCTGACATCCTTGAGACACTGGACCAGTGCCAACAACCTCCCAGACTTCCTGTTGCATAAAGAAAAGAACATGTTTACGTCTTTAAACAATAACTGTTATGTTATTATATTATTCTCTATAGAATGCAATTCCTAGCTCATAATTGGCTTTTGGAGTTGGTCAACTCTTTATTGTGTGGAGGCAGGAGTGCAATTTGCAGTATATTCAGAATCTCTAGGCCCAGCTGCTAAATACCAATAGTGCTATTCAACTACTGAGCAAATCAAAACTGCTTCTAAGTACTTTTTAAAGAGATTGAGTTTTGTCCACTCTCCAAACAAAACACAGGTATAACTTGTTGCAAATACATTTTCAGAATAGTTTTTGTAGAGTTCCTGCCTCCTCTCCAGAAACCCATCTGTCAATCTTCCAGCAGAACCCTTGTTATAAAAACATAAGGTAGGATATTTATTCCACGTTGGGGTGTATGTGAAAGATTTTAAATAAAAAACAGTAATGAAATAAACACGCAGATGCCTGTTCTTCAGAATTAATGAATGTTAGCATTCTATGTGATTTAGATTTTAGTAAAGGAAGCAAAATGAAAGCTCTCTGGCCCATCCTTCTGAGGCAATGGCTATTACAAATTCCATTCATCTCGGTTTCACTCTCATTCTTCATTGCTATTAGCTGCTTGTATAGATCCATGCAGTTTGTATGAATGCCTGTCTGGCTTTGAGAGCTGCTAAACTATACATGGATGCATGGTATACATTCCATCTTAAAATCTGCAGATCTCTTACTGAGGTTGATTCACAAACTGTAATTTTTCTAGTTGTAACACACACACACACATCAGTTAATTGTGTGTTTCACTATATGTCTTTCTTCTGATGATGACGTAGGTTTTTCTAACTTGCTGCTATTGCAACCAATGCCAGGTTATATTTGTAATTGTCTTTTGGGTATACAAAAGCAGAAGTCCTCAACTTGGTCCATTATTACTGCATTCCTCATAGTATTAGTCTAATTTAAAATCCTACCAATAGACTGAGTTTCTGTTTCCCTAGTCATTAATCCTTTGGTAATATCACACACACTGATCTTCAACAATCATATTGGTAGATACAGACTGGTATACATCTAGGGTCTCATTTTCTGATTAACAATTAGATTGAAATCTTTCCTTGTTTTCTTTTGTATTCTATTTTTGCTTTTGCTGTCTAGCCTTTTTTCAAATTGTCTCTAAAGTATATCGTTGTTTCATCTTTCAGTAAGAGACGTTTTTTTTTTTTTTTTGCTCACATAGGATTCATTCCTGGTAGCTGAACACTTACTAAGTTTTATAATGCTTATAATGTTAGCAGAAATTATTTAAATAGTAATACTCTTATGGGTTCATCCTTTGAAAAATCTTCTATAGTGCTCTGGCCTATTTTATTGTGTATGGGGTTTGTTTTGTTTTGTTTTGTTTTGTTTTAAACTTCTGTTCTAAGGCTTCTGCAAGGATTCCACCCGAAAGAGCAAAATTTTATGACCTTTTTAATTTCTGAGGATAGATATCTTTTATATCTCAGACAGCCCTCAAACTTATCAGGTGCCAGTGATGACTTTCAACTTCAGAGCCTCCTGCTCCCACCTCCCAAGTACTGGAATCTCAGGGGTCCTCCCAAGTACTGGAATCTCAGGGGTATGCCAACCTGCCCAGTTCATGCAGTGTTGGGCGTTGAACTCAGTCAAGAACTCTTGCTAGGCTAGCACCCTACCAACTGAGCTACATCTCCAGGACCCAAATAAATTCCTGAGTAACATTTTTTTTTCCTCTCAATATTTTCTCTTGTCTCCTTATCTTCTGGCACTTAGTGTGGTGAAAAGGCAGTGAGCTGAGACACTTAGGTGCTCCCCTTTCCAGATAATGTCTTGTTTACTTTTTGGCTTTGCCTGAATGTAGGAGGAAAAGTGCATTGGGCGCAGTGTGGGAGTCTACCCTAATTTTACTTGATAGCTAGTAGGTATCAGAGTTTTTAAAACTTAGGACCTTTTTTTTCCTTTTTTTTTTTTTTTTTTTTTTTTTTTTTTTTTTTTTTGGTTTCGTTTTGAATTTTTGTTGTTGTTGTTTTTTTTTTTTTTTTTTTTTTTTTTTTTTTTTTTTTTTTTTTTTTTTTTTTTTTTTTTTTTTTTGTTACCTTCTCTGTGACTGTTTTCCCTTTCTGGAGCTGTTACTAAACTGGTGTAGTTGTGTTGAGTTTATTCTCCAAGTGTCTTCCCTTCACATATATATGATCTTGTTGGCATGTTTTCCTGTGTTCTGGGATAACTTCTCAACCTCATCCTCTAACTCACCAATTCAATTTACTTTAGGATTCAGTTTTCTCCCTGCAGCCTTTATTTAAAATTTTAATTTAAGGATTCTATTTTTGTTCTTATGGCAATATTTCCCACCCTCAGAATATTCCATTTTCATAAATTGAATGTCCTCTCTACTCTTCTATGGACGTATTAAAAAATAATTGGTAAAGTTCCTGTTTTTCTTTTTATGTACTCTGAATAAGTTCAGATCAGAAGTTTTAAGTTCATATCAGAAGTTTTAACCTCTGACTTTCTTCTTTAATTTTTCAAATATTTATTGAAAAAAAAATGTCCAGACTTGTTGATATTCCTATTTGCCAATCCTTCCTTCCTTGTAGCTTTTATTTCTTTTATTTATGTGTCTGAGTATCTTGTCTACATTTATATACACTGTGTGTGTGCCTGGTGCCTACAGAGGTCAGAGGAGGACATCGGATCCCCCAGAACCATAGTTATGGATGGTTGTGAGCACTATATGGGTGCTAGAAACGGAACCCAGGTCCTCTAAAAGGGCAACAAACGCTCTAAACTGCTGAGCCATCTCCTGACCTATCATTTGTACCTCTGTTTTTCTGTTTTTTATATAAAAAAAAATTGTACAGTATATTCTGATCATGCTTTCCCCATTACCCAACAGCTCCCAGAGTCTCTCAACTAGACTCCACACCCTTTCTTTCTGTTTCTTTCTTTAAAAAAAAAGACACTAAAACATGTGCATGAGCACACGCAACACACACACACACACACACACACACACAATCCCCACAGCAAGACAGAAATGAAAATATACAAATAAAAGAAAACTAAGACACAAAAATGCCCAAACAAAGCAATTTGAGGCACAAAGTCTATAAAAAATAAAATTGATTTAATTTTGTGTTGGTCATCTAATCAGGCCATGGACCCTGTCCTGAAGTATGGTTAATATATTCTGTGACATCCTTTTGGAGAAAACTAATTTTTTCTTTGCAAGGAGGTGTCAAGTGCAAAAGGCTTCTTGGGTAAGGGTGGGAGTTTGTGCCCACTTTCCCACCTCAGTTCTGGCAACCTCCTTGGCTTGGACCTGTGCAGACCTGATCCATGCTGCCAGTCTCTGTAAGTTCATAGGGGGATCAGTACTGTTGTGTCTGAAAGACACTTTTTTTGGAGTCATCCATCTCTTCTCACTCTTAAAATCGTTCCCTTTCCTTTTCTGCATAGCTCCCTGAGCCCCAATGAACACATCCCCTTTAGGATAGAATGCCCCAAAATGTCTCACTCTCTGCAGATTGTCCATTTGTTGGTCTCTCTGTTAGTTTGCATCTACTGTAAGAAGAAGCTTCTCTGATAACAGCGGAGTGAGGCACTGATCCATGCATATAGTAGAATGTATTAGGAGACAGTTTATTGCTATGTGCCTTTAGCAGAACAATGGTACTTTGTTTTCCCCTTGGTCTGTGGCTGACTCGGTCTCAGGTTCATGGATACCCAAGCAGTGTCAAGCATGGCTTTCATCTCATTGAATGAACCTTAAATTCAACCAGAAAGTGTTGATTACTCCAGCATTTGAGCCACTAATACACCAGCATATCATGCAGGCAGACACACAATGGTAGACAGGGTTCGTAGCTGGCTTGATGTTTACCTTTCTCCTCTGGTAGCACAAAGAATATCTTTCAGTACCATGAATGCTAGTCAGTAGAAGTGAAGGTTTTGCTTAGGTATCAGATTGAATTCTACACATTTGATGAAATATGTGTTGTTTTTTAGCAATAAAGCCTTATTATCAGTGGCAATTGAACTCTACACATTTGATGAAATATGCAAGTGTTGTTTTAAGCAATAGAGCCTTACCATCAGTGGAGAGCAGCCAACAGCCTTGGTAATAACCTGAGATGTTTGAGGGTTTCTTTGGTTCCCCTTTGGCCAATAACTCAATTAAATGTAACTCATTCCTGAGACCAAAGGTTTTACTCGATGGTATAAGATTGGGGCATTGTCTCCCTTGTTGTTTAGTGACTCCATTAGATTTCTTTCATGTATGTATGTATTTTAGAAGCTTCTAAAGAGATAGTTTTCCATACTCAGTTGAGCCTTAGTGCTATCAGTTTCTCTCCATATTTTGTCACTTCCCCCTCTTTCTTCCCCCTCCCTTCCTCCCCTCTGTCCATTTAGTCTTCCAATCAAGTCCCCTCTGTCACTTCAAAACACTACATTCCATTTCCCTTTTCTTAGAAGATCATCCACGCCATCCAGTTACTCCATATCGAACCTCTGAGGTCACACAGATTGTAGTATACCTATTGAAGGCTTAAAGCTTATATCCACATACAAAGGAAAACATACAACATTTGTCTTTTGGGGTCTGTGCTACCCTAGGATGATTTTTTTTCCTACGACCATTTATTTACCTGCACGTTTCATAGTTCAGGATTTTTTAACAGCTGAATAACATTCCATTGTGTAAATGCATCACATTTTTCATTAGCCATCCAATCCATTGGTAAACATCTAGCTATTTCTAATTTCTGGTCATTATAAATGGAGCAGCAATGAACATGGATGAGCAAGTGTCACTGATCCCCATGGTGCCCGTTCAAGTTTGCAATCCTACCAGCAATAATTGATCCTCTTTCCCCAATTCCTCACCAGCATGAGCTATCATTCATTTGATTGATCTCGTCCTTTCTGACTGGTATGAGGAAAAATCTCAAAGTGGTTTTAATTTACATTTCCCTGATGACTCAGGATGTTGAACATTTCTTTAAGTGTTTCTCAGCCATTCGTGATTCATCTTTTGAGAACTCCCTGCTTACTCCTGTACCCCGTTTTTAATTGGGTTATTTGTCTCCTTGATATCCAGCTATTTTTTAGTTCTTTATATGTTTTAGACCCTAGCCCTCTATCAGTTGGCCCTTTGTGTTGGCTTCCTATTGTGTGTTATTGTTAAAGATCTTTACCCATTCTGAAGCCTGTCAGTTTGTCCAGATGATGTTGTCCTTTGCCATTCAGAAATCTTAAATTTCATGAGATCCCACTTATTAATTTTTTACCTTAATGCCTAGGTAGTCTTCTCCTATGTTAATGAGTTCAAAGCTATTCCCTACTTTCTCTTCTATCCGATTCAGGGTACCTGGCCTTATATGGAGGTCCTTGATCCATCTGGAGCTCAGTTTTCTGCAAGGTAATTAATATTGATTTATTTTCATTTTCTACCTGCAGCAATCCAGTCTAGCCAGTGCCATTTGTTGAAGATGCTTTTTTTCCCCCAGTGTGTATTTTTAGCTTCTTTGTTAAAAATCAGGTGTCCAAAGAAGTGTGTACTATGTCTGGGTCTACTCAATTCTATTCTATGTCTGGGTCTACTCAATTCTATTCTATGTCTGGGTCTACTCGATTCTATTCTATGTCTAGGTCTACTCAATTCTATTCTATGTCTGGGTCTACTCGATTCTATTCTATGTCTGGGTCTACTCGATTCTATTCTATGTCTGGGTCTACTCGATTCTATTCTATGTCTGGGTCTACTCGATTCTATTCTATGTCTGGGTCTACTCGATTCTATTCTATGTCTGGGTCTACTCGATTCTATTCTATGTCTGGGTCTACTCGATTCTATTTGTCAATATATCTGTTTTCTTCCACCATCATGTTTAGTAGTAGTAGCAGCGGTAGCAGTAGTGTATAGCTCTGTAGTACAACTTGAATTCTGGGATAGTGATGCCTCCAGCATGTCTTTTACTATTCAGGCTTGTTTTTTAGTTATCTTGAGGGTGTGTGTGTGTGTGTGTGTGTGTGTGTGTGTGTCCATATGAAGCTGAAAATAGTGTTTTCAGTTTGGGGGAAGAATTGGGTTGGAGTTTTGATGAGAATTGTGATGAATCTGTAGATTGCTTTTGGTAGATTGGCCATTTTAACTATGTTCCATTAGCATGGGAGATATTTCCAACTTCTGATATTTAATTCAATTTCTTTCTTCAGTATCTTAACATTTTTATTGTACAAGTCTTTTACTTGCTTGGTTAGAGTCACCCCAAGAGATTATTTTGAGAATACTGGAAAAGATACTGTTTCCCTAATTTCTTCTTTAGTCTGTTTGTCCTCTGTATTTAGGAAGGCTACTGAATTTTGTGCGCTAATTCTGTATCCTGCTACTTTGCTCAAAGTGTTTGGCAGCTGTAGAAATTTCCTCATGTAGTTTTTAGGGTCATTTACAGACAAAAAAAAAATATTATATGCAAATAAAGATACTTTGATTTCTTTCTTCCCTATTTGTATTCCCTTGATCACCTTCAGTTGTCTTGCTGCTCTAGCTAAGTAAGTACTATATTAAATAGATAGACAGTGGAAATCCTTGTCTTATTTCTATTTTAATGGAAATTCTTTGAGTTTCTCTTCATTTAGATTGATGTTGGCTGCGGACTTGCTGAAAATTGCCTCTATTATGTTGAGGTGTGTGCCTTGTATCCCTAGTCTCTCCAGGACTTTAATCATGAAAGGATGTTGGATTTTGTCTAAGACTGTAGAGTGAAAAATTATAAAGGCCATTTTATGAAATATGTGTAAATTTTTCGCCTTAGACCTTGGGCAGAAAAGCACCTGCCAGCAGGTTTGGGCCCATCTAATTAGTTACAGAGGAGGGGGAGTTACAAGACAAAGGCCTGTTAAGAACATCCCAGAAACTGACTGCCCAAGGGAGGAACTACACCCTGCCCCCATGGTACTGCCTGCTAGTGTTCAAAAAAGTAAAACAACCAATCCTATGCACCCGCGTGAAAGTTCGCTTTTTCCCCACCCCGCCCATATATTAGCGCTAGACCCCTGAGCCACAGGGTCAGTCCCTCTATCCCCTATGTGAGATATGGGGATATGGGCTGGCCCAGAGCTCTAATTTAATAAACCACCTCATGTGTTTTACAGCAAGATGGTCTCTCGTGTGTCCTTTGGGTGCGTGCTATCCTGTGACTTAGGTGGACCTCCTTTCTGGGGAGTCCCGGACCTTTCACGACCTTTACTTCATCTACTGACATGATCATGTGGTGTTTGTCTTTCAGCCTGTTGATGTGGTGGATTACATTTATTGGTATACATATTTTGAGCCACCCCTGCATCTCTGTGATGAAGCCCACTTGATCATGATGAATAATCTTCTTTGATATTCTTAGATTCAGTTTGCTGGTATTTTATTGAGAATTTTTTTGCATCTATATTTAAAACAGAATACTGGTCTGTAATTTCCTTTCTTTGTAGGGTCTTTGTGTGGAATAAGTGTCGGGGTAATTGTAGACTTGTAAAAATAATCAGGAAATGTTTCTTCAGTTTCTAGCTTGTAGAATAACTTGGAGAGTATTGGCATTTGAAATTCAGGTAGAATTCTACACTAAATCCACTGGGCCTTGGCTTTTGTGGGGGAGAATTTTACTTATGCTTCTATTTCACTTGAGGTCCTGGGTCTGCTTAAATTGCTATCTAATCTTGATTTAACTTTAGTAGGTTATACATATCAAGCAATCCATTTATTTGGACAAAAAATGCTCAATAAAATACTGTCAGGAGCCATCATAGGAGAAGCTAATAACTAGCAGGTGATCTTTCTGAGATGAGTCTTCCTTGAGTTATAATCCATGATGGATTTGCTCCAATAAGCAAGGCCCATGAGAAATTCATTTTAGGAAAGATGCCTGCTATTAATATGCTTTTCCGGTTATAAGTAAATATATCTGTATATATAACAATCACTAGGTACTAGCCCATGCTTTTGAGCAGGGCTCTGCAGAATAACAAAGATGTACTTACTGTCTTGTAGTGATGCTATATAGACAAATAGATAATTTCTTAATCCTTAATGATGATCCTGTAAGAATTCTTAAAATTATGTTAGTAATTATTAAGCTCTTTTATAGTGGAACTGCTATTAGATTCTCTCCAACAATCAAAACTGCAATGAGAACCTGCCAGTCTTTAGTTAATTGCTTCTGAGATAGCAAGTAGGCATCTACTACTCAGAGCACATTCCAAAAGGTTGTAAAATCATTAACCAAGGTCATAAAAAGGGAACTAGCAATTTATTATAGGTACTAGGACAAAAGATAAAATATTGACTGGGTTTATTCATACAAAACTTCACTAATAACTTAGTTATGGCTTTTAATTCTCCATGAACAGTAGGGCTGTGACAGATAATGACTACTTAGCCAGATAATTACTCCTAATGGATATGCATGTAAACATTCTCTGTTGTAAACTTATTTGATTTATGAATTGAATTAATATGTAAACTTGTGATGAACTTTTTACCATGTGATCAAGTATTCTGAAAAAATGTATAAGTGATGAAGACAAAGAGAAGAGAGGATTCTGCTTATCCTCTTTTCTTAGACCCTTTATTCCCCTTTTCTCCCTCCCCCCTCCCCCGTTTTCTTAGGTTTCATAGGAAACTCTTTAAACTTAGAAATAAAATCACTTTTCAAAGTGTCCCCTTTTCTTCCTGTGACTTTAACTAGCAGCCTGAAAGTGAGAGCCATGCAATTCCTGTAGAGATAGAACAAAGACTACTTTACTTAATCCTTCCCAGCCCCTTTCCCCATCCCCTGCTGTTAAGTACAGGTGTTAATCACCTAAGCCAGTGGCGTTTTACTCTCAGAAAGAACAAGAAAGTTTTAAGGACCTTTTAGAAGCTGTCAACAAGCATTTAGTATAGTTAGAGAGCTAAAACATTCAAAGACCATCAGTCTTTAAAGCTACACCAGAGTCCGATTCTGTGTCTCATTTCAACCCACTCCAGACTGGGAGTCTTCCAGCAAAATACCAACAAACAAGAACACATCAAAAATATTATCCAGCATGATCAAGCAGGCTTCATCACAGAGATGCAGGGATGGTTCAAATATCTATTTGAATAAATGTAACCTACCACATAAATAGGCTGAAACACTAAAACCATATGATCATCTATCAGATACAGTAAAGACAGTTAACCATCCATCCATCCTTCCATCCATCCATCCTTCCATCCATCCATCTACTATGTTTCAGTATAATTTCTTCTTGTTCTAGAGCTTTTGGGTGTGCCATAAGTTTCTACTATGTGATCTCTCTAATTTTTTAAATGTAGTCACTTAGTGCTATACACTTGCCTCTTAGAACTGCCTTCATTGTGTCTCATAGGTTTGGGTATGTTGTGTTTACATTTTCATTCATTTCTAAGTTTTTAATATCCTTCTTAATTTCCGTTGAACCATTTTTCATTTAGTAGTGAGTTGTTCAGTTTCCATGAATTTGTAAACTTTCTCTTGTTTCTGTTGTTGATAGCAGGTTTTAATCTGTAGTGGTCAGATAGGACTCAGATGTTATTTCAGTTTTCTTGTATCTGCTGAGGTTTACTTTGTGTCCAAATACATGGTCAACTTTTAAGAAAGTTCCAGCAGATGCTGAGAAGAAAGTATATTCTTTTGTGTGGGTGAAACGTTCTGTAAATATCTGCTAGGTCCACTGATTTCTGAAGTTCAACTCCAGAATTTCTCTGTTTAGTTTTTGTCTGGATAATGTTTATTGGCAAGAATGGGGGATTGAAGTAATACACTATTACTGTGTGAAAGTCAATATGTGATTTTAGTTGTATTAGTGAGTGTATCCTTTACTAACATGGATGCCCTTGTGTTTGGTGAGTAGATATTTAGAATTGTGAAATCTTCTTGGTGGTTTTTTTTTTTCCCTTTAATGAATATGTAGTATACTTTTCTATCTCTTTTGATAAGTTTTGGGTTGAAGTTTATTTAGTCAGATATTAAAATGGCTATACCTGCTTGCTTCTTGGGTCTATTTTTTTTGAAATACATTTTTCCATCCATTTACTGTGAGATGATATCAATCTTTGATGTTAAGTGTGTTTCTTGGATGCAGCAAACAGATTCAGTTTTCTAATACAATCCGTTAGCTTGTTTTTTTTTTAATGGGGATTTGAAACCATAGATATTTAGAGTTACCAATGAACAATATCTATTGATTTCTATTATTTTATTTTTATGGTATTTTTTCCTCCTCTTTTTTTATTGCAAACTGTTTAATATCATGCATTAATAGGCTTGCCAGTCCACTGAGGAGAGCCATGGGTTAGAAAGGAGGTTAGGAGTGTTCTGAAAGAATGGAATTTCCCATCCTTTTTTGAGTTACTGTTATGGAGTTATTTATTCTTTGTTTCTTCTTGGGTGTGGTTAACCTATTCAGACTAAAGTTTCATACCAGTGCCTCTGTAAAGCTGTATTGACATATAGATATTGATTAAATTTGGTTTTATTGTAGAATGTTTTCTTTTCTCCATATACTGCGATTGATAGTTTTGCTAGGTATAGCAGTCTGGGCTTACATCTGTAGAACAACCATACAGTCTCTTCTGGCTTTCAGTCTCCATAGAGAAGTCAAGTGTTACTCTGATGAGTCTGCCTTTATATGTTATTTGGTCTTTTTCCATGCAGCTTTTAATATATTTTCTTTATTCTTTATGTTTAGTGTTTTGGTTATTATGTGTTGTTGGGAACTAATTTTCTGTTCTCATCTATTTGGCATTTGTATCTGTACTGGCTAGTTTTATGTCAATTTGACACAATCTAGAGTCACTGGAAAGGAGGAAGCCTTGACAAAAATGTTTCCATAAGATCAGGCTACAGGCAAACCTATAGGGTATTATCTTAATTAGTGATTGATGTGGAAGGACCCTGGACTGATGGTCCTGGGTTCTCTAAGAAGGCAGACTGAACAAGCCAGGAAAAACAAGCCAGTAAGCAGTACTTCTCTGAGGCCTCTGCATAAGCTCTTGTTTTGTGTTCCCTACTCTATTTCAGTTCCTATCCTGACTTCCTTTGATGACAAGCAGTGATGTAAGAGCATAAGCCAATAAACCCTTTATTCCCCAGGTTGCTTTGGTCATGGTGTTTTATTATAGCAATAGTAACCTAAGACAATATGATTCTTGCATCTTGATAGGCACCTCCTTCTTTAGATTGGGGAACGTATTACGTATCCCAAGCTAGCCTCAAACTCTCAATTCTACTGCTTCAGCCAGCTTTAACAGTTAGTCAACAAACCCATGTCCTCTTTCTCTCTTTCTTTCTGATATTTGCATATAGTATTACCTCTAAATGAAATCTTTATCTTAAGCATGATCCCTCGAAAATACTAACTGCAATAAAATCTGAGTTTTAATGAATTAATATCTACACTTTATCCTGTTTTAGGACTTAAGATATAGCTTAACCAGGTTTATATGAGTCTTTCCAGTTAAATTGTTTAGCTTCAGACAAAGGAAGAAGAAATGTTTTATATTTTTATAGTTTTATTTTTACAACATTGTTAGTTTATTTTGTAGTGAGCTCCTGGGCTTTTCTGCATGTGATACAATTTTCTGTGCCAGTCTTCTCTCCTCAGGTTCATGGGAGCCTGCTGTGATAATGCTTCCACTTCAATTGACAATGCAGGTCATACCCAGCTGTTCCATGTGCAGTCAAGAGCCAGCTGTCTTTGGTCATTTCTAGGGTTCAGATTTGTTCTATACCACATAAGCCTGGAAATTATCTGGGGTCTGACAACTGCAGGTGTCAGCAACTCCCAGGACTCGCTTTCTGACTTTTCCTATCAAACCTGTATTTGTTTCCTACAGTTGCCATCACAAATTACCATAAATGGGGAGATTTAAAATGATGGTTTCTCACAGCTCTAGAGCAGCGGTTCTCAACCTTCTTAACACCATGATTCTTTAACACAGTTCTTCATGTTGTAGCGACCTCCAACTATAAAATTATTTTCATTGCTACTTCATAATTGTAATTTTGCTACTGTTGTGAGTCATAATGTAAATATCTCTGCTTTCTGATAGTCTTAGGCAGCCCCTGTGAAGGGGTCATGTCTTAGTTAGGGCTTTACTGCTGTGAACAGACACCATGACCAAGGCAACTCTTATAAGGACAACATTTAATTGGGGCTGGCTTACAGGTTTGGAGGTTTAGTCCATTATCACAAAAGCAGGACCATGGCAGCATCCAGGAAGGCATGGTACAGGAGAAACTGAGAGTTCTACATTTTCATCTGAAGGCTGCTAGAAGAATATTGACTTCCAGACACTTAGGTCTTAAAGCCCACACCCACAGTGACACATCTACTCCAACAAGGCCACACCTACTCCAACAGGGCCACACCTTCTAATAGTGCCACTCCCTAGGCTGAGCATATTCAAAGCATCACAGGTGTTTGACCCACTAAAGAGATTATAACTCACAAGTTGAGAACCGGAGCTCTAGAGACTGGCGGTTTATAATGAAGGATTTTGTGAAATCATACTCCCTTGAGGACACCAGGCAAAAAAATATTTCCTTGCCACTCTAACTCCTGGTAGTTGCCAACAGTTCTTGGCATTTCTTGGCTTGTAGCTCTATTAATCTCTAAATTTCCTATTTCTCATAAGGACATCTACGTGAATTATAACACATTAGTGATTAAGTCAGTGTTACCAATAATGCATATGTTGCATTAAAGAAAGAAATAAAAGCACTGCCCTTTAGAGTTGTTTAGAGCATGTTCAGATTTTAATTCTCTACTTCATGTTCCTTATATCTTCTGTCCTCTGTCTGTCTGTTGGAGTGTAAATCAATGCCTTCCTGAAGGCTATTTGGTGACTCTCTTTGTCTTTGTATCTGTGTGTCTATCCCAATGTGTGTCCACCTCTTTGTGAGTTATGTGACAGTGTCTGTCTACCCCTAACAAAGGACTTCACTTCATATTTATTGAACAACACAGAAAGCATCACATGGGGAAGGAATGGGATATTCGGCAGAAATTTTAATAATTTCACAAGGGCTTAAATTACTGGTTCCAACTGAGCTCAGCTGACCCAGATAATAAACATCACCGCTTACTAAACAATATCCATACATGATTGCTTTCATCCTTTATGGTAAATTTTGGAAAGTTGCTTTCTGTCAGATCCAAAAGAAACTGGGGACAAAATGGCTATCTGCAGTGCCTATTAACATACCAAGGCACCACTAGTCTCCAGGCTTCCTCCACATCACAAGTACCTACTACAGAATCTGCTCTGGCATCCTGGCTTTTTAACAGCTCTTCACACCCCATTCCCTTCCCTAAATTTCTCCAGCTCATGAGCTTCCCTTCTCCTTCCTTCTCATTCCCTTATCACCTGCTAGATGGGCTGGGTACTCTCTTGGTCATGACCTTTCTCTCCTCTCATGGAGAAGACCAATCTGCAGACCATGTACAGTCTACTAATTTCTTTCTCTGCTCCCAACTCTTCCAGATGCTTCTGCCTGTATCCTTTCTCAGATCTACACTAAAAACATTCCCCTCAACCCTACTTTGGAGTGGTCATCAGTTTATACCCTTTCAATTTCTGTATTGGCCACTTTCAGCAAATGATACAAAAACACATTCCTCTGGGTCAGGAGTATGGAAGCGTACATAATTTAAGATGACAGGTAAGAGTTAGTTTAAGTTGGGAAAGTTGATTACATGGGAAATCCAAGGCAAGTCAAGTGGGTTATCACTCTGTTTTCTTAAAGGCAGATTTGAGCACACAGTAGGCTAGCAGTCTTAAGTGACCTTAGGCATATTATTAACTTTGGCTATAAGATTCAGCAAAAGTTCTAATCTTTTAGAATGTAAGAGATATTTTCAGAATATTGCATTGCCATAGGCACCTATCACTGGTTGAGAGCCTACCCTAATTCAGACTTCAATGTGATTGAATCTACAAAGACCTAAATTCCAAATAAGGTCACATGCACAGATACTGGCGGTAAAGTTTTAAATGTATCTTTTTGATACAATTCAACTCATACATATACAATGTTATTTAGTAATATTTTCACATTACAATATATGTGGTGAGATCCTATGCCTCATTTTAACTGTAATCTACAAAGCTCTTCCAGTTTGTGGCCTGATGGTGGCATCATTTTCTGTTCCCTAGTTATGTAGAGATATGCTTAATATGTGCTTGGTCATTTCAAATGAGTTGACTGGAAGGAAGGGGATTGAAATGTGTATATCAAATCACCCTCTTAAGGTGAAGTAATGTTATTTTACAGACTTTATTAACATCTCATTAACTGGTATATATTAAGTGCAATTGGTAATGGGCACTAGAAAAAAATAATGGTGCTGGGCCTTTCAGCTATAAAGAAAATGCAGATAAAATGACCAATGATGTCAGAACTCCCTGCCCCGAGCCATCTGTCACTGAGTGTAAGCTCACAGTGTATTCTTGCTCTCCACTGAGGAGGAATCTTTCCTTCAGAGAACTTGCTTAGGAACAACGGCTGGGAAGATATTTAAGGGTGTTTTCCAATAATGCTTTAATGTCAGTAAAAATGGAATGATAATATGCAGTGACATTTTCTCATTCTTCCTGCTGAAAGGAGAAGGGAAGCCTTCAGGCACCGCATGAACTTAGGGAGCTGTCTACTGATGTGGAGTCGGCAGCATGGATGAGGCACTGCTTCTGTGCCCACACCTGAGAAGACCCTAGCACTGGCTCACTCATTTAATCTTCATGACTGGGTAAAGCTCATGGTTTCTTTTGTCCAGCATCCTGTAACAAAGAGGCAGCAGTAGTAAAGGAGAGAAGATGGGTTGTTCTGGTAGGAATAAAATTATATAATACATAATATGTGATGTGTGATGAGTAATGTATATTTAATATATATGTAATGTGTATATGATATAAAAGATATATGCTACGTTATATATATACACACACATATGTGTGTGTGTGTGTGTCTGTGTGTGTGTGTGTGTCTGTGTGTGTGTCTCTCTGTATGTGTATGGCTGAATGATGAAGTGGAAATCACTCCCAAGTGATACAACTTTAGAGTCAGACAGTTCTTCAAGTCTTAGTCTTTACTGAGTTCCAATCACCATCAACTTATCTTTGAGCTTGTTAACTCACCCACAACTGGAAAAATTAATACACCAGCCTAGTGACATCAAGCAAGCCCAAATATGTGATACCTGCTTTTGATATATGTTAGTCCTCTTCTCCAACTTTTCCTACCCTATAAAGAAAAATCCCCCCGAGAGAATCCTAGCCTGTCCAGCTTTATTCTATTGAAAATTCCATTTCTTTTCTTCCTTCAAAGTCCTTACTAGTCAACCTGGGTCAGGAAAGTTCCACATCCACCCTACTGTTCTAACAAATGAAGAAATAATCTTAAAGGCATTGAGAAATCTTGCCAAGGTCACAGCTCTGGCAGGAGCTGGGCTCAGATCACCTGACTTCTGGTTACAGCTGCACCAAATGGAACCGTCTCTAAGCACAGCACTCGCTGAATTACAAAGTGGTGTAGCTGTACATCAAAGCCCAAAGCTGTAACAAGCTGCCGTGACAGCAATTTCAGGTTGAGTTTCTATTGACCTGTTAGCTGTCTACTCCTGACTGAAACATCAGCTATCTTACCCTTCCTGTGTACAATGTGAGCTCTCAATAAAGAGCCAGGTAAGGACCATCCATCAGTGTCACCTGCTATGTCTGGAGTCCTCTTGAAACAGAAGCGGGGGAAGACACAACATGTTCCACAATCCATAATCTGAGACACAGATTCACTTGACATTTGACCTGCTGTGCAATGAGGACTCAGCTTCCTAACCTCATGTGGTAGTAAAATAATGTTGTAATGTGGAATAAATCAAAACTATCAAAAGCGATATGAAGCAAATATGAGTTATCTACAGTTGATTGTTAATCAACAACCTATCAATACTCATATCTCTACATCTATTATTTAGTATCTCTGTCTGTCTGTCTGTCTGTCTGTCTCTCTCTCTCTCTCTCTCTCTCTCTCTCACACACACACACACACATACACACATGGGGATTCAGTTTATTGATGTATATTCACCATGACTTTCACAGAAAACAAGGTAAATGTTAATAAATCCTTTTCCACATTTGGATTCAAATCAATAATTTTTTGAGAGTCTTAAGACTTGCAGGCAAACTCCAGAGTAATGCTCAGTTAAAATGCTGTGCAGCCAGCCTTATTTCCACCTCAATATGTTAAGCTCCTGCTTGTTAGACCTTCTGTAGTGGGAATCCTTTGCTTACTATTCCCCTCATGTGCAGACTGCATGATTAGCCTCTCAAATGTGAGCAATGCTTTATGCCCAGGTGATCACAGGCTATTGCATACTTTGCATATAAGGGAAATAAATCTCAATGACCCTAAAATCTTTCCTTGATAATCAGTTTTCTTTCCTATAACTGCATCTCCTTGAGGACTGTTGGGGGCTTTATTACAACAAATAAGTCCATGCAGGAGAGGAAACAGATGGGTTTGACTGCATTCTGGATTGTTTTTGTTTTTTTTGTTTTTTTTTTTTTAAACCAACTCATTTTGGAAAGTATATGTGCGGTTTCATCTACAAATTCCACAAAAGAGCAAAAAAAAGAATGGAAATTTAGATCTAGAAATAACAAAGGATAATAATTACAGTTTCATCCAACAAGTGGCTGGGAATTCGGTCAGAAGCACGGGTTCCAAATGCTGATTCCAGGGTGATCACCAGCTCTCATTATGATCTCATGGTCAGTTACAAGCTCCATATTGAGTTGGGATATGCATGTGCCTCACAGATTTGATATAAGAAATATCTGTCCATACCGAACATGTGACCTTTAACTGGAGAGTCTTCTGCCTTGTCCTAAAGAAACATTCAAGAATCAGTTCAGTTTAAAATAATATAGTGTTGCTGGACAGTGGTGGCACACATGTTTAACCCCAGCTCTCAGAAGGCAGAGGCAGGCAGATCTCTAAGTTTGAGACCAGCCTGGTCTACAGATCAAGTTCCAGGACAGCCAGGGCTACACAGAAAAATCCTGTCTTGAAAAACAAAACCAACCACAACACAACAACAAAATCCCAATGTCACCAACCAATCATTTCTATATTTATAACTATTCCATGCAGAGGAAAGTTAGCCCAGAAGGGAGAAATAACAAACGCTTAGACCACCCCCTTTCTGAGAACTGTTATACAGTGGGTTTTTTCTTACATGGCCTGCTATCCACCCCTATCTGGAGCTGTATTGAACAAGGTACCTCTCTTACCCAAATGGACTCCACCACAATGATTGCAGTGGGGAATCTGATTCTATTCCCTAAAAAATTCTATTTAAAAGCTGAGGGAGGTCTATTGGAGAAATGGTTCAATGATTAAGAGCAGATACTCCTATTGCAGAGGACCAGAGTTTAATTCTTGGCACTCAAGTCAGGCAGCTCACACATGTCTGTAACTCCAATTATAGGAGCGTGATGCCTCTGGCTTCCATAGATACTGCATTCATGTACAAACATCCACACACAGATACATACTTACATATATGGAAAAAGTAATACAAATAAATCTCTAAAAACGAGAGTCTACCTCCAGTAGAAAGTCAGGGCATCAACTAGAGGGATGAGGCTGCCATCCCACAGTCCAAAATTCTGACCCAGAATTGTTTCTGTCTGAAAGAACTGCAGGGACAAAAATGGAGAAGAGACTGAAGGAAAGGCAGTCCAGTAACCAGCCTAACTTGGGATCCATCTCATGGGAGAGCACCGAGGCCTGACACTACTGATGCTATGTTGTATTTACAGGAGCTGTCCTCTGAGAGGTCCAACAAGCAGCTGATTGAGACAGAAGCAGATACTTACATCCAACCATTGGACTGAAGTTGGGACCCTTGTGGCTGAATTAGGGAAAGGTTGGAAGAAGCTGAGGAGGAGGGGGACCCCATAGGAAGACCAGCAGTCTCAACTAATCCAGACTTCTGAGATCTCTCAGACACTGAGCCGCTAATCAGGCACATTCGGTAGCTGGTCCAAGCACCGCCCGCCCCCAGACCCATATACAGTAGAGGACTGCCTGGTCTGGCCTCAGTGGGAGAAGATGCTCCTAATCCTAGGGAGACTTGAGGCCCCAGGGAGTAGGGAAGCCTGATGGGGGAAGCATCCTCTTGGAGACAAGGGGGAGGAATGGGATGAGAAACTGTGGGAGGGGGGACTGGGAGGGAGGCAATGGCTGGACTGTAAAAGATAAAAGTAATAATAATAATAATAACAATAAAAATACCCAAAACTAATGAGCCTCCTCACAAAATTATAGTATGAATTTTTAAAAAATTTGTTAGTCACTGTGAAAAAGAATATAGTGGTTTTTCTTTAAAGTTTGAATAGTGATATATCATATGACCTTGAGATTTCCTTACCATATATGCGTTCAAAAGAACTGAAAAAAATAAGCTTCTCCCAAAACATTTTGTATCCTTTACCTTAACCAAACAGAAACACCACAAAAAAGAATATTGTAGGCTAACATCTTTGCTGAAAATAGACATAAAAACCCTCAATGAAATACTAGCAAGTTGAATTTCACATCATATCAAAATAATGATGCATTATGATTCAGCCATTCTACTCCAAAGAATTCCATATCCTACCACAGAGATATATGCACATCCATATATGTTATGTTCTATTTACAATAGCAAAGAAATGGAACCAATTTTTAGAAACCCATCAACGGAGATTTTCTATAAGAGATATTGAAAATGTGGTACATGAACAAAGAGAAATATTATTCAGTTGTAAGAAAAAATTAAACTATGACATTTGAAGCAAAACAGTCAGGCTGAAAAAGTATAGTGTTAATCAAGGTAATCTAAATTCAGATCGAAAAAGATCTCATGTTCTTCCTTATATGTGGTTCCTAGACTATAATGTACATGTGCATATATGTAAATAACTATAAGTGCAGGCACAGTATAAAACTTAGAAAGAAGTCCAAGAAAGAGTAATGTTAGCCGATGAAAAAGAAAGGCGTGCAGGCAAAGGGCACAGGGGTCATGAGAGAGGATGTAATGGTAACCTTTCTAGTTTCAACTCCTTCACAGTTTTCTTTCTCTTTTGTGGGTGCATGTGAGTGTGCGTGTGCATGTGCATGCAAGTGTGCATGCGTGCATGCATGTGTGCGTGTGTGTTAAATAAAAATGTAAGTGCTAGTGAAAATGTCAAGCCATAAAGGAAGCCCCATTGTTTCAGAATAGCCATTATGACTCTACAGAAGTTCACTGTGATGGATAGTGTTCCAGACTGGGCAGGAGCTTGTGTGACTTCCTTAAGCAATCTGTGTGATGCTTTTCTTTGTGAGCTTCTTAGAATAAAAGGATTAAAAGATACCCACTCATCATGATCAAGTGGAACTTATCTCTAAGTTATAAGGATGGTTTTACAGATGCAAATCAATTTAAGAGCTATTTTACCTCAAAAAATGGGCAAAGGACTTGAAAATATAGTTCTCAAAAGGAGACAGAGGTATCCAATATTTATGTAGAGGTGGGGAGTCTAATCATTAGAGAAATCTAAAACAAAACCCTAGTGGACTTCCCCTCATATAGGTTAAATTAACTTTATTAAACGGATGAAAGATAGCAAGTGATGTTGGGATGTGGAGAGAAGAAAACACTGCTTCACTGTTGGTGGCAGTGAAAATTACCACACCAATGTTGGAAAATGCTATGTAAGTTTCTCAAAAATGAAGAACTGAATTATGATATAATTCAGAAGAGCTGAAATCAGCATTCCAGAGAGATGTCTGCACTGCTGGGCTCGTTGTAGCATTATCCCAAGACATGGGAGCAACCTAGGAGTCTATCAGCAGAGGGATCAAGTTTTTAAATGTATCACGTGTATCAACATAATGTATCAATACCATCCAGGAACGAGAAATAAATACTGCTGTTTTCACCTCAAGACAAATAGCACTGCGCTCCTACTCATATGGGAAAGCTTCTGTGAATCCAGAGATGCATAGCGGACTGGTGATGGGCAGGCACTCCAGGGAGGGTGGACACTGGGTAAAGCGTATAAGAGTCAGTTAAACAGGGAAGTCCTGGGAACCTATTGTACAACATGGCAACAGGCTGTAATTAACAATAAAAAAAATGAACTTGAAAACTGCCAAGAGAGTAGATTTTAAGTGTTCTCATTACAGAGATGATTAAATATATGAAGTAGTAGATATGATAATTAGCTTGATTTAATCATTCCATAATGTAGACACATATGAAAACATCATATTGGTTGGTGTAATAGGATACACCTGTAACTCTGGTACTTGTGAGCTGGAGGCTTTATAGACTGCAAGTTCAAGGCCAGACGTGGCTATGCATAGCGAAATTTGTCTCAAACATACATGCAGACATTATACTACACACATAGATATACACTTTTTTTTACTGAAAAACATATTTAAAATTCTATTTTAAAATTATTCATAGCAGCCTTACTGATAATAGCCCAAAGGTAGAAATAGCAGACATATCATTTAGCTGGTGGATAAACAAAATGTAATATATCCATAAGTAGAATAGTATTTAGTCACAAAAATAATGAAGTCTTACTATGTGCCACAATATAAATGAATTGTGAAAAGACTATGCCAAATAAGATAAGTAACACACACACAAAAATATGTTGTATGCTCTTTGTGTCAAATGTCCAGAATTAACAAAACCATAGAGACAAAATCAAATTAGCGGTTGCACAGTGAATGAGAACAGGGGAAATTTTTGACTAGCTGATGAAAATATTCTGAAATTTGTGATGATGGCCGGGCAACATAATAAATTTTTTAAGACCACAGAACTGTATAGTTTAAGATGGTGAGTTTTATATAAAACATGTTTATGCTGAGTGTATGTGTTGTAGGATAGTACATGTATGTGTTGGGGTGTGTCCATACACATATAGAAGCCAGGGGCAGATGTCTGGTGTCACCTTCTGTCACTCTCCATCTTACTTTCTGAGGCAGGGCCTGTCATTGAACCTGAAGCTCATCACTTCAGCTAGACTGGATGGCCAATGGTTGCCTCATAACTCCCTGTCTCCACACCTAATGATGGGGAATTTGTATGTAAGGCCCTACCCTGCTTTCAGATGGCTGTTTCCTCATTTCACAGCCAGTGCCCTGAGTCACAGAACCACCTCCCCCCGCATCTGAAAACATCAGAAGAATTAAGTCAGGTACCTATGAGATCCAGAACATGAATATCTTAAATCTCAAAGACTGGAAGTACCATTTAAAGGCATCTATGATAAGCTACACACAAGTGAATCAAAGTTAGTCTGCCAAAGAAACAGAGCAAGAGGCAGATAATCAGGAGAGCAGCGAAGACGGCTCACGACTCACGGAAGAGCATAGAGCATCCCATGTGGATCTCTGCAAGTCCCAACTGGAGACCCCACACCTCTTTATGGTTGTGGGTGGTGATTTCTGTTACTTAGAACTAAATAATTCCCAAGATGCACATCAGATAAACAGCAATAATTACAGCATTGATTTCCTCCCACCTGCTCTAGTTTCCTATCTATTGCTGTGAGAAAAAGCCCATGACCAGATGCATCTAGGGGAGAAAAGGCTAATAATTTACCTTATACCTCACAGCCCATCAAGGGAAGTCAGGCTGGGAACTGAAGGCAGGAATCTGGAGGCAGGAATTGAAACAGAGTCCACAGAGGAATGATGCTTACTGGCTTGCTCAGCCTGCTTTCCTATACAACTCAGGAATGCCTCCCCAAAGTGACACCACCCACAGTGAATTGGGTCATCCCATATTGACAATTAATTTTAAAAAAATGTCTCAGAGACTTGCCTACAGACCATTCTGTTGGAGGCATTTTCTCATTTGAGGTTCCCTCTCCCAAGTCAGCCCTGGTCTGTGTTAAGTTCATAAAACAAACACCACTAACCAGAATGTCTAGGTTTCTCAGAATCTCTGAAGAACATAGGGGGAAAAGGTTTAAATAGCAGTTATCTGAAGCTACTTAAGAAAAAATAGGTCAAAACAAAAGAGTGGTGGTACATGGCAACAATCCCAGCACTTAGAAGGCTTGAGGTAGAAGCAAAAAAAAGTTCCAACCTGGACCACATAGCAAGACCCTGTCTCAAAAAGAAAAGGCTGGAAAGGAAGAGAGGGACATAGTAATCTCATTTCACTCAGTCAGCAGCATATCTACAACTTGAAAATTCCTGAGGCCCAAGCATGGCAGGGTCTTGAAGTAACATATGTTTAGCCCAAGGGACAGTAGGTATAGAGGGGACAGCAGCTGCTAATCTGTCCTGACACCTCAGTCAATGTTTGAGAAAACCCTTATTTTAGAAAACTCCTCTTACATTCTCTTCCTCTGTCCTACCTGCCCTGACCTTCTTTTCAACTGCTGACCTAAATGGTTAAATGCTAGGCAGGATGCTGGCCAAATCTACAAGAGAGGATTGGGTCATTACAATGTCTGTCTTTTGTTAAAATCACCCACATAAGAGCCCAGCTTTTCTCCCAAAGCATAAAGTAATGTGATATATGATAGGAGACAGATCTGGTGAACACCCTCTGTAATAGCATCTGGGAAAATTAACTTCCATTGATTTGCTATTAAAATTCTACATCCATAACTACTTTGAATAATGATTTACTTGGTGGTGCTGATCTTAAGTCATGAGCTGGCAGGTGCTCAGGTACTTGTCTAGAAGAGAGAATAATCCTTTTAAGGACAAGGTGGGGGGAAATGCCTAAATTCAGCATCACTGTTCACCCCAAGGATCCATGAAACCAAAAAAATCTCTGGATTTTTCAAAGATGAGTACTTAGAAAATCAGGATGATATCTGTGAGGTCATTAGACCTAAGCCTAAATCTAATTTGAATAATCACATTTCATTCCACCCTGAGTCAGTGGAAGACCCTGATTAATAATCAGCATTTTCTACATGCCAGTGAAGTGTTTGTTGCTATAAATAGACAGAGTTAACAATCTAATTAGCGAGAGGAACTGGCAAGATGAATACTCTGTTCAGGGAGAAAGATAGATGACAAAATTTTAAGATCCGTGATGTCCCTGACCCTAATCCATTTGCAGTTATTGTCAAAGGTCACTCTGTTAACCCTCATTTTAAAAATACCCCTTCCAAGAGCTGTTACTTTTTCTTCCTGGGGGCATGCATTTCCACAATAAATATTCTGCAGTGATACCGTAGAAAACTGAGGCCCATCAGAGGAAACATTGTGGTAGACTCGCCAGTCTCACATTACTGTCATCCCAACACTTCCGCCTCCTGATAGTTTATAGCCCTTGGACTTGCCATCCTCAGTCACCAGGCCCTGACTCTAGTGGCCAGGGAGGAAAGTGTCTGCCATTGTCTTTGTCACAGCTGTCATTTGACTCTCCTGGAAGCTCCTGACACCTTCACCTACTCATTTGCAAGGAAATAAACTTAACGCAGATCAGGCCTCCTTGGACAAAGGAGTGTTTTCATTTAAATGATTTATAATTATAATCTGAGATTTGTAGTCTGGTTTTGGGTGGAAAGTTTACTGAACTGTTATATTCTTTAAAAGTTATTTGTTCTCAAATGTGTGCACATGTATCATATACATAGATCAATTCTCCTCTTCATTATCCTCTCTCATTTCTTTCCAATCCCAGCCAATACACTGCTCCTTCTTCCCCGTCTACATGTTCTTCATAAGCTTCCATGTCTTTTTCTATTGTGTGTGTCTCATTAACTAGGGTTGCCTGCATGGGCATGCATAGGGCTCACTTACTTGATCAGGGGCAACTTATCAGTGGCTACACCCCTGAAGAATATGACTCCTTACCATGGTGACCAAGAACAGGGAGGGGAGGGGTGGGACCTCATGAATCCCTCCCCCATCCATTATGAGATGTTGATGGTCCCTGTCTTGTCCTTATTTTGTGCTTGTAGCCCCTGCTGCTGTGTGTTCATATAAAAATAAATCTTTGACAACAATCAGACATCTCTCTTCCTCTTTTTCCTCAGTTTTTATTTCATTTGCAATCAAGTGTCTCCTTTACTATCTTTTTCCTTAACAAGGGCTAGCTGCTTTCCCAGCTAGCAGCACTGGTCCCTCTTGTTTAGTCAGTCTCTGGCCCTCACAGAATACTTCAAAGATGGGATCTTTGTCTAAGTGCACACAGCATGAGGAGCAGTGTGAGAAGAGGACCTGGGGGCCGTGTGGTTCCTCTTCCTACCTCCAAAATTCTAGACAGAGTAATCTGTATCTATGGCTTGAATTTCTGTCTTCATCAATGTGCCAGGCATCACCAATGGCATCTTGGGGACAAGGTCTCATTTCTATGGTTTTATGAAGCATCCTCCACCACTGAATATCTTTTTCATCCTTCCAAGTCACCAATCCCATGGGTGAAGGGAACATTCCTTTCGTTTTCCCTTGAAAAATTTTGTGCTATGGATGCCAGTTAAAGCTGATTTCAGATACGTATGCATCCAGTGTTTTTATACCAAAGTTTATTTGTTACTTATCTGAAATTCAAATTTAATGGGGATGTCCTCTATTTTATCAGGCAACCCTACTTGGTGATGATAAATTTTTGTCTCTTTCCCTGCAGGCTTTAGACTTTGCCCCTGTTACTTCCTTTATCCTCATTGTCCCTCTCTGAATTTATCTTCTGTACCACGTGTCACATCATTTCTAGATCTCCTTTCTCCTTCCTCTGAACTCTTTAAACATATTCAGCAGTTTTATATGCATTCCTGTCACATAGATCTCTTCTATTGTCTTAAATTATTATTCAAACCTTTCATGTGTTTATTATTTGTTGCTTACACTTGATTTTAAACTCCCTAAGGTCAGAATTCTTTGGATTCCTAAGTTCTGTAGCACAGCCACTGATGAGCTGCCAACAACTTAGGAAATCCCCAGCGTTTATTTTTCAAATCAAATAATCTCTTACATTTTTATACTACATTGCTGCCTGGAACTGCTTCTACTACATTTCAGTTCGCTCATTCTCACTCCACAGGAAGCATGTCCCACCTCTTCCCCCTCCTCACTCTTAGCTGATGACCTTGCTTCCCACAAGGCTAGAAAAATAGAAAAAAATAGCAATCAGAAAAAAATTCCCATGAGCTCTCACTTGTATAACAAACAACCTAGCTGTGTCTGTACCCATACATCCTGCCTTCCCTCTTGTGACAGGGAATCCACTCAAGGCTTCTTTTTAAGGCTCAGCCCCTCCCCTGTGCACTGGCTCGACTCTCAAGAGCTACTCAAGGACATTGCCACAGCAAGCCTCTCTTCTGTCCCCTATATCATTTTCTTCTTTGTGGAGGCTGCTACCATTAGCACGTTTCAGTATTTCCCTCTTTAATAAGTAAACAAATAAACAAACCTCTCTCTTATTGACATCAAATCACCTTGCAGCTATTTTTCTGCCCCCTTTGCAGAAAAAAAAAAATCCTCCAAAGAGTTTGTCCTGAATTTCCACTTCGCCTGCTAACATTTTCCTTTGAATCCACTATAATCACGATTTTGTCCCACCTACGCCTCAACTGCTCTCATCAAGGTTACTTATTAATCACCCCCAAATTGCTACACTGAAGGATAACAACTCAGTCCTGCCTGACTCTACCAGTCAGCAGTATGTGAACAGAGTTTATTGCTTTAGCAATTGCCCCTCTTTCTTCTATGTAATAAGTTTTCAAACATTCTTGAAATAGCATTTTCTCTTGGCTTCTACCTCATTACTTCTTGCATGGTTGTGGGCTAGAAGTCTGAAATCAAGGTGTCAACAGGACCATGCTTCCTTTGAAGCTTCTAAGGGAAAAGAAACCTTGCCTTGCCTCTTTCCATCTCCCAGAGTTTGCTCTTTATCCTTGACAATCCTTAACTTACAGATAGATCACTCCAGATTCTAGTCCTAATATTACACAGCACCCATCCAATCTATCAGTGCTTGAATCCAAATTGCTTCTTATAAGGACATCTTCTTGTTGGGCAAAGATAAATCCAAAACATAGTTTGATTACATTCTGCTAAAGTCCCATGCCAAAGAAAGTCACTTTTTACAGGTGTTAAGGGTAAAGCCTTGGGTGTCTTGGAGGAGGAAGGCAGAAAGGGACACAGTTCAACTTGTGACAGTATATAACGGGTCTGGAAACATTCTCTAAGAGTCAAGTCAGAAATGGAAGGGTTTTCTTTTTCTTTTTATTGGATATTTTATTTATTTACAATACAGATGTCATCCCCTTTCTCCATTTCCCCTCCCTAGAACCCCCATCCTATACCCCCTCTTCCTTTATGCTTTTATACCATTTTCATTACATGCATGTAATAAGGTCAGTTCTAGGTTGAGGGTCTAGCAATACAATAGATGCAAATAGTTGAGGAACAAGCAAGACAATAAACACAAACAGAAATGGAAGTTTTAACATTGCTACAAGGTGTGTATGTCCAAAGACAGCCCAGCCATGCATGGATCAGACACATTCCAGGGTTTCCTTAAAACTGAAAACAAGCAAAAGAACAATCTACCTAAAGGCGTGAAATTGTCATCCTGGTGGGAAAGGGTTTGGCAGAACGCCCTTACTTCACTAAGAGGCAGATTGATCCATAGAGTAATCTACTTTAATCAGTGTTATGTAATCCTGCAAAAGGGCATGCAGTGCAAGCTGGGATGCAAAGAGGCAGAGCTCAGGGAGGCAGAGCTCGGGGATGCATCTTGCCCTACATTGTTATGCGGTGCTACTGCGCAGCTGGCACACCTTTCTGCCTGCTCTGCCTCTAGCACCTCGCCCGGCAACTAACCCACTTTAGTCAGACCTTCCAATGGTAAGGCAGGTTCTATATTTAGACAAGTGTTCTCTGCCTGAGGATGAACTGAACTGGCTGCAGTGTCACACCTTGACACAGCTCTGTTCCTTTGCTTTGTGTTTGTTGTGGGGGACCATCAGCCTTCTATGGAACATGAACTTAACGTGTTCTAAGAGCTAGCAAGACTTCAGAAACTCATCAAAATCAACTCCTTTTCATAGCATCTAAGTGCCAACTTTGAAGCCTGAGTTTGAATCTGTCTTAGTATTTCTTAGCTGTGTTTCTTTGTACCAGATCTTTTATCTATGCCTCATCTAGAAAATGTAGACACTAGTAGTATTTGCCTTAAAGACCATAAACAAACAAGAAGATGCATACAAAGCCTCATAACACTGTTTGGTACGCAGTAAATGTAGAAGAAATTTTGACTATTCCTATTGTCTTTGTATCAGACCATCCCATTAAGGCTCAGAGACATGATGTGGCTGTCCAGGTTAAGCAGCAATTTAGTACACAGTCAGATCTGGAATTGCTCTGCCAGGGCACTCCTCTCTTATTAGGACCACAGTTGGCACACTTAGAGTAGCTCCCATGAGATAGATAAGAAAGGTAGGAGTCATGCCTCACCAACTCCACGGGCTCTGGCTTTCATTTGTTTCCCAGACTGCCTAATTGTCACTGTGAAAGCATAGAGACGGTCCTAAGGGAATGAGATAATAACAGTAACAGCAAGTTAGATCGGAAGGGTGTGAGATTAAAGGCAGGAATATCACTTAGTGGCCATTACAGTAGTCCAGCCAGTAATGATGAGATGGGAAGAAAGAGTGGGGAAATAAACTTTATTAAAAAAAAAATCACAATAAACTAAGATGGTTTATTACCAACAAAAGTGCAAAGCCAGTAGGTGCTTTCCCATTTAGAGCATGAAGGCAGACTCTAGACGTGTGAGGCCGGTGTGGTGAGAGTTTGTGGTCACTTCACCTAGTTAGAAATTAAAAGGAAAAGAAAAGTTCTTGGGATTCTAAGATGATTCCAGAACTATTTCACCCCTAAGAGGAAGGGGAAGAGGAAACAAAGGAGAAGGTGCCCTTCAATCCCCTAGCTCCAGGTCAGAGAGTGGTAATAACCAAATGTTAACAAGCTCAAGAAAGTATTGGATTAAACAGATAAGGGGGAGGGTGTCACATGGTGCTGAGAAGAAGCATTTTGAAGAAAAGTACCCATAGAATTTTCCTCAAGAAAAAGAAGGTAACTTATATTTGGGGGGAAAAAAGTCTCTAGGGGTAGACAAGATGGCTTAGTAGGTAGAGGTTCCTACCACCAAGCCTGACGATCTGAGTTGGATCCCTGGGCTCCATTTGAAATATGAAGAAATAGAGAGCTGGCTTTTGCGAATTGTCCTCTGACCTCCACACGCCATGTTGTAGCGTGTGTGTGTGTGTGTGTGTGTGTGTGTGTCTATGTGTGTCTGTGTGTGTGTGTGCACGTACAAAATAAATAAGTAGATGGAGTTTTTTTTTTTTTTTTTCTTTCAAATATCTGCATCCCATTCACATCAGTTCACTAGGCCATACTCTTAGGCCTCACTTTAGAACTCAAATAGTAAAGAGGTTGACATGGGGTCACTCACCTTAGGAAGAAGGGTAGGGTGGTGGTTAAGTGTAGTTAAGTAGTTAGTTAGTTAAATCGGTAGTTAGATGTGAAGATAAGGGGAAATAAAGCCTTGAGGGTGACAACCTGATTTCTAACTATCAATTTGGAGGATATGAGCCTTCTCCCAAGCTTAAAATAAACAAAATGTGCTCCCAATATCCAGTTCTTGTTCCAAACTCCAGGCTAGCCTTGAACTCACCATGATCCTCCTGTCTCAACTTCCTGACATCTGGGATTTCAGGTATGCACCACCATGGGCTGCCAAATTTTTGTTTTTCATATCTATTTTCTAATTTAAGCCTTAAAACATCCCACGGGTCACATTGATTATTATCATTACAGATATAAGAACCAAGATTTAGAGTATCACAGACTTGACGCCACAATTAAGTGCTTTTTCAAATCTGTCCGGGTCATAGCAGAAGGTCTGATGGGAAAGGAGAACCAAATGTAAAGAAGGAAGCCTCACACAGATGAGCTTTGAGTGGGTGGCTTGAGATGCCACACCCAACCAGCAGGATAAGGAACATACTAACTTCACTCTACTCCTTGTTTGACACCCTCAAGATGGGAACCTTTGGCAAAATATAGAATCTACCTAAGTGCTCATCAACAAATATCCATCCTTAATCCTGCTATTCGTGACCTCCTGGAAGAACCTAGAACACATTATGCTTAGTGAAATAGCCAGGTACAAGAAGGTACATATGACATGCTCTCACATACATATGAAATCTTCGGAGGCCAATTTCACAGTAGGTACAGAAGCTGGGGTTGGGGATGAGAAATGCTGATCAAAGGATACAAAATTTCATTTAGATGGGAGGATATGTTTTCAAAATCTGCTGTACAACACGATAATCTAAGATGATATTAATGCACTGAATATTTCAAACAAAGAAGTATGTTCATTAGTGTTATGAATCATTCTATAATATATTAAATCATCACTTTAAGTATATATGGCTGCCAATTAAAAATAAAAGTTGTGGGTGGGGGAAAGAGAATGTAAAAAAAATCTTTGAAAAATTCTAAAACAAATTCATTCATGTGCTTACAGGTATTTTTAGTGTGTACTATTAACAAGCTGGTCGTGTTCTAAATGCAAGGATACAGCAAGGGCAACACAGAGTTCGTGCTTAGAGAAGGCAAATCCTAAACTAACAAGTAAGAAATGCTCACAGCTCAGTGTGGTGGCACAGGCTATAATCCCAGCACTCCAGACTCAGAGACTGCAGGAATACAAATTCCAGACCAACCTTGGGCTGCATAGCAATTCCAGGACAACCTGGCCAGATCAAGTTTAGATATACAGAAGAAGGAGTGGGATGGAGGGAAGAAGGGAGGGAGAGAGAGAAAGAGGGAGGGAGAGACCATTTCAGACGACTCATTAAGTGCTACAAATAAAATCGCCACAGAAAGCCTATGCAGTCAGAATGCTGAGAGGTTTGCTTTTACTCTAAGCTCTAGGGAAAACAAGTGTAGGGTTTGGAGAAGAAGAGTGATTTTTTTTTAAATTTATGCTTTTAAATTTTTCTGTAGCTATGGCACGGAGATGGACTGGTGGGGCAGCACCAACAACAGCAGAAGGAGCACTCTGCAGCCTGAGAGTTACCTGAGAGCAGCTTCAGTTGGGGTAAAAGCAGAAGAACTGGAAAATGTGGATGAATATGGCATAGCCCATATTTTGGGCAGAGCGCTAATGGGCTGGATGTAGACAGGAAAAAAAAAAAAAGCCAAGGCTGAGAAGAACTCGTAGAGCTAAGTCCTGTCTGTCCTGCCAAGAGGCAAAACCTTCCAGCTCAAGCAAGGTGAATGGCAATTCAAAGCAACCAAAGCTGCACACAGAACCTGGAAGGGGTTAAAAGCTTGACTGAATCTAAATGTAAACTCTGTTTTCACCACTGATGGTTATATACGTATGTATTTACAAGTTTCCCTACATCTCTGAGCATGTATTTGCTGTGCCTATTTCCTAAGATTGGCATAATTCACAAAAAACAAACAAACAAACAAAAAAAAAAACAAAAACACTTAACACAAAAGTAGCATGTAGTAACTTAATAAACACTAGACTGCTGTATTATGAGACTGTGTGTCTGTATGTGGTTATGTGTACATGAGTGCAGGCATCCTCAAAGGCCAAAAGAGAAGATTGTACTCCCTGGAACTGGAATTACCGGCTAAGGTGAGCCAGTCACCTGATAGAGGTTTGGGGAACCAAATAAACTCAGGTCCTCTGGAAAAGCAGAAAACACTCTGAGTATCTCTCCAGTCCCGTTCTTACTTTCATTAATAATTATTTACAAGGAAACGAGCTATTACTCTTTGGTTCTTCACTATGCTTCTTTACTTCTTGCCACATTTCTGATTTTGCTGTTCGTTTAGATCTGAAAATAGTATCTCTTTGAGTTGAGTTCACAAAATAAAAGCAATTGTTCACCTGCTGTCTGGGTGCTTACGCTATGCCAACAAACACAAGGCTTCTAAGTCTACCCCAGGCATCCTCACCAGAGACCTCTGGCAACTACACTGTTTTCACAGACTATCCCAGCCAATCCTGCTCAAGCTAATGAGACTTTCCTTGATTATACTGACATATTTACAAGCACAACTCAAGTGTTAATGTTATACAATAAAGTGTGGTTATTCATGAATGGAGTTTACATTGTAATGTAGCTGCATTCATTATCTGATTGATTAGAATGTTTAGATACATAGATGATAAATTAGATAGATAGATAGATAGATAGATAGATAGATAGATAGATAGACAGATAGGCTACAACACATAGGAAAAAAATGTATCAGAACCCAGTTTTCAGTGTATAATAGAAACAAAGCATCATGATATGGCATTTACTTTTATCTCACATGGTATACTGCAAAAGGTCCTGTTCTTGTGGGTGAAATCCACTGATGTCTGGTCCTGCAGAAACCAGAAGTTGGAACAGAGGTAGAGATGAGGCATACTCTGGTCCTGCTGGAGTTGAAGGCCTCCTTTTACTCACTACCTTTTTAAAAATTCTAGTCACAGCAACTGACATTGATTTCAGATCCTGCTAATAGGTCACCACTCCTAGTTCAAAAAGCTATTGTCATAGTAGGTTTTTGTCGACTTGATACAACCTAGAGATGTCTGAGAAGAAGGAACTTCACTTGAGGAATTGCCTCCATCAGATTGGCCCATGGGCATGCCTTTGGGGCATTTCCCTGATTTCTGATTGTGCCTAGGCTCTATAAGATAGGCATTTGAGCAAGCCAGGGGAAGCAAACTAGTACCCAACATTCTCGGCTTCCGTTCCTGCTTCCAGGTTCCTGCCTTGAGCTCCTGCCCTAGCTTCTCTCTGATGAGACTGAAAACCAAATACCCACCTACTCCCAAAAGCCAAACAAACCCACACCTTGCTGCTTTCAGTCATGTTTCATCACAGCAATCGAGAAGCAGAGGAGGACAGGCTTGCTACAGGGTCTCGGCTGGTTGGTTTTTATAGACTCAGCGCTTGTTTCTCAGGGAGTTTAAGTCTGTAGCCCTCACCACCCCTGTGAGGTGGACCATGATTCCCATGTATCTGAACTCTCTGCAACTGGATAAGGCACTCGTTAGCTGTAATTTTTCAAAGATGCTTTTAATTCAAGTGATTGCCCACTTGTTAAGACCTATTTATTGCTTTTTAAGAGAAAAAAAAATTAACAGCAAATTAGGAATTCCAGGCTCATGCTAACCAGGATTTTCCCCCCCTCTTTGTAGAAGCCTCCCATCTGTCTGCCTTCTTTTGGACACAACTCAACTAGGAGCACATAGCTCATCAAATTAAATGTGGGTGCTGTCAAAAATATGCCAAACTATTATGTCATTTGCTTTATTTTTTTAAAAGTAGAATTAAAATTATATTTAACATAGTGAGTTGTTTGTTTTTGGTGCTTTCCTTTCTTCTCACTGCAGAAACCTCAGTTTACTGCTATATACAGCAGCCTTCCAAGGATCATCCCAGTGCCTTCCATGCAAAGACCATTCCACTGGAACATGGACTAGTGGTGGACAAAAAAACAACAGGGGCGATAGGAAAACCAAAGGCTCTAATTCTGAACCTCACTGAATCAGAACCCTCAATGTGAGAGCAATTACCTCATCAGGCTTGTTCTGTATCCCTTGCAATGCCTTGCAATGCCTAGCCCAAAGGAGGTTGATGCTCTCCTAGAATTCAATCCCCACAATGAGTCATTTAATCTCTGACTAGTTCTCTCTCATGATCTAACTTTGATATTTAAAATAATAGCTGGAACACTAGAAACAGCTACCTACATCCCAATGATCTTTGAAATATTCTCAGAAATTGAAGGTCATATATAAGGTAAAGGGTTCAGTGTTACTGCCAAGTTACTAAACAACAGAGCCTGAAGTCTAATGGCCAACTCTTCCTCCTCCCACCAAATGGAATCCCATGATCTCAATTCCCCGGCCCTATCTCAGCCATGAAGAAATGGATAACCTCTCTAACCCTTAGTTTCCTTGTTAGGTTATCTGGAGATTAATTACAGCAAATCATATGGAGCATTTAATATACTCACTTGTAAAAATTAAGCCCACAAACGGAGGACGCCACTGTCATTGTTCTGAAAGAAAGTGGAATGTCTTGTCGAAGCAGAGTAATCCAGATGTGAAATCCGGAAGATAAAAAGAGAAGAAAAAGGAACGAGGAGATGTACTTGAGACAAATCTGATTGCAAAATCAAATGCTTAGGTTTGAAAGAGAGTGCCACAATGCAAAAGAAGAGGATGGTGAAGCTGGGGAAGAAGAGCTGAAAAATTATCTCAAATGGATGAAGTACTGCTTTCCTGAGTCAGTGTAATGCCACCGTGCTGGGTCCCACTTAAGCATGCAAATGTCTTGTCATCTAATCACAGGAGCCTATTAAAGCAGAAGCTTACTTTTCAATTTCGCTTCTCGCCATTTTCCTCTGTCTCTTCTGGTTGCTTTCTGATTCTGGAGAGACCTCTTCAAGAAAGCTAATTTGTGTTTACTCAAAATATGCTTGTTATGGACTCTGTCTCCACTCAGCCCCACTCTTCTTCTATAATGCCAAATCGCTTTCTGTGGTTCTAATCAGTGTGCCCCTTGAGTAGTACTTAAGTATTCTACATATGATATCTGAAACAGAAATAATTAAAAAGGAGGGCAGTCCCTGTAGACTAAAAATAACGAGGGCAGCATTCCGATTAGGTTTGAGCAATACAAGTTGCAGCACTGAGATAAACTATTTACCTGGTTTGCCCATTTCTTAAATAAGAATCCTGTCTGCAGCTTTCAGTTAAGCCCAGTGACTCTTTTAATGCCATCTGACAGAGTTCTTTTCGAGGCAAGACTTCTAAAATCTATATCCTAAATACCTAGGAAGACTATCTTCCCAGCCCAAATCAAACCACCTCTAAGATGCAGACATTTATGAAAAGAAAGAATTCGATTGAGTGGTGCTTTCTCGGTGATTTACTTTACTGTTTCATAAATTCTGTCTTTTCTAGTCTTGATTGGTTATCATTTGGCAGTATTTACCCAGTCTCTTCACCAAGTAAGTAGCAACCAATAAACAAAATGTGCCAGTAGAATATAATTTAAAGAAATCCTTCTCTTTAAATATATATATATATATATATATATATATATATATATATATATGTAAAGTAAGCATTATTTTATAATGTTAAATAGTAGGCTCTTAATTTATCGAGGTTATATTTAAATTTCTGCAGAATATTTTGCTTAAAGTAAAATCTCAAGGCTGTATTACGATATTAGTAACCTTTTCCAGAGCATTCTGGGCAAGGTAGATAGCTTGTCAGAATGCTAGTTCCATGACCTGCTAATGGCAATGAAATTACCTACCTCAAGATGTGTGAGGATCCGAAGTGATAATGTTCCTGGCTTATGGTGGGCACTTGAAAAGGGCTAGCTATTATCATCCACGTCTTGAAAGGGGAGTGCGAAGCTGAAGGAGTGGAACGGTAAGAAATCTGGAAAATACTTCAGACTAAACAGCCAATTACTGTCTTTCCACCAGTATGTGTGGCTTTATGGGGGGAGATTCTAAAAACTTAAATTTCTGTCTCATTGAAAAACTTCTTTGCTCTGCTGATCTCCTGATGTGACATTTGGTGAGTGGAGAACCTGGCTTATTTCACCCAAGTATTATCTGTGGCTAAGCCTCTATTGACAACTAATAATGACACTTGTTAATGAGGTAAGAAAAAAAATAAATGAGGTAATATGAGGCTGGCATCTTAAGTGTTTGCTTAGTGATACTACTTCCTGAAGATATTAGTCAACTTATGGAAAATACTCCCTTCAAGTCACTGTTCTTAAATAGTCTATGATTTAACCCAACAATGTTCCTATGATTCCCTGAAAACTGTATAAATATTCTCACCGTCAATCATAAATCAGTTTTCTCAAAGCTGAAGGGGTTATATAGCTTGCATACCTACAAACTTGACCTAAATATTTGAAAAAACTGTTAATGGTTCTTTCCTAGTTTACATGCATTGGACTACCGGTTATACACGTGTGCTACAGACCCTGCTGGCATCGTATATAATATACACAGGCTGTGTATTTCCTTCACAGTGGCCTGAAAACATTGTAATCTTGCACCATATCTGGAAATCCTGAGATTTATCTGTCACCAGTTTTTTTTTTTTTTTTTTTTTTTTTTCCTACAGAAAGCTTGGTGCAGTACCTTGCCTAAGGCAGCCTTCCCCATATAACTGACGGGGTTCTTCTGAAGTATATTTCTGCCTTGCAGCTCTTCCTGAATCTGGGTTCTAGCCATTTGACTTCCCAAAGGGAAAGATGGGAAAGAGAAAAGAGCCAAAATTAAATCAGTAAGCCTGCCTGATTATAAGATACTTAGGGGAAAAGGAAGAAAAACACTTTAAATTATACTGAGAGCCATTGAGATACCTCAGGAGGCAAAGGTGCTTGTTGCCAAGCCTATAGACCCAAGATCAATCCCCAGAACCCACAAGCTGGTCTCTGACCTCCACACATGCCAACACACACACACACACACACACACACTGTAAAATTATTGTCACCACATATTATGCTAATGCCTTTATCTTTAAAAAAAAAAAAAAAAAAAAAAAAAAAAAAAAAACAACTTTCTAGACACTGTCCTCCCCAAAGTGCCTATGTAGATACCCATTTGCAAATGAAAAAAAACTGAGGTTCCAGTATAGTTATCTAACTACCATGGTCAACATCAACAGTAGTTGTTAGGGTGGGTTGATGTGTGGGTTCCCCCCCCCACACACACACACACAAGGGGATAGGGCCGCTGCTCAAAGAGTCAGAGGCTCCAGAAGTTGACTGTGTTCTCCCCAAGCCTGCGCCCCAGGGGAGTGAGGAGTGCAGTCTGAAGTCCGGGGTAGAGCCGGAGCTCTTGGCTTGGAGGTCCCCAGGCCAAAAGGTGGCTGGAGACCGATTGGTTCTCAGGCTCTTGGGCCCCCAGATGCTGCTGGGGGCCGCGGAAGGGCCAAGAATGAAGTGGGTGCATACGGGCAGCCGAAGAGGAGAGGGGGAGGGATGAGCTCCAGCTGCAGTCATGAGTCGTGCAGGGATGAGAGTTCTTGGTGTGGCCGCTGGGGCTCGCTTGGCTAGGGTGGCTAGTGGTCTGGGTGGCTGGGAACGCAGAGAGGTCATCAGTGGGAGATTAGGCCACAGCTCTGTGGATCGAGGCCTGCTCCACTGTTCCCCACGGAGGACACCGAAGAAGAAAAATAGTCCATAGTCTTAAGATGCTTATTGTCATGGCAGAAAATAGATGGAAACTATAGCCCAGTACTTTCAGGGCTAGCCTGAGGTTAAATACCTTTGTAAGGAGGAGGGTCCGGGAAGGAATGTTGGTTAACATTCTGTGCATGTTAATTAATGCCGTGTTGTTTTCCTTCTTCTCACTGTGAGAAAATATCTGACAGGAACATGAGAGAAGAGGGGGTCATGGTTCCAGGAGATACAGTCCATCGTGGTGGGGAAGGCATGGGGGGGCCTAAGTGGCTCAACTCATTGCAGCAGGAGCCTGAGCAGACAGGGCCTCACATCTTAACCAATCAGGAAGCAGAGAAGGGATCAGTAACAGAGCCGGGCTATAACTTTGAAATGTCCCTCCTATTATCTACATCTTTCAGCTAGACTTCATAACCCAAAGGTTCCCCACCCTTCTAAGACATGCCAACAGCTGGGAGCCAAGAGCTGGGCTGCGGGGTGGGGGAGGAGGGTTGCGTTTCAAACCACAACAATGTCTCTGAATTGCCTGTCTTAAAAAGTCAGATTGGTGAATTTTATGTTTTATGTACCAAAATAAAAACATACCGAAAATTATTTCTCACACATTTGAAGTTCAGAGCTAATGTGGCAATAGCAATCCAGACTATACTAGCTAAAATACAAAAACAGATCTCTTGTGCCTTCGAGCTACCTTCCTTTCCTATGCATCGGTTTCTTGTCAAAGGTCAAGCAATTTCCAAAACATAGTTGGAGATCTCTTCTCAGTTCTCTTCCTCAAGCACTGCAAATGTGTGTGGGTGAGGTGAGCTGAGTCAGCAGGGTAACTCTTCAGTTTGAACTCAGTGTGTAAACACTCTGTTCTTAGCGACTCTAACCATCCAAACTAGAAGGCATTTCGAAACTTAAGGCACAAAAATCGCACCTCCATATGGAACCACTGCAGGAAGCATTGTCTTCAGGCCACACGCTGTAAAGCTCCCCAAACCACTGTCTGTTCACACAGTGGTTTTTCCGCTAAATTTTAACTGGGGTTGGGGGGTTCTTTTCACATATAGCTTTTCGATTTCCATAGTACATTTGTTGAAAATTACATTTCACAACTGAATTGCCTTGTAAGTCATCAAGGATTGGTTGACCGTGTGTTATAAAGGTCTGGTTTTAGACTCTGTTTTGCTCTCTCTGTTCATCTACGTCGACGATATTCTGGAATCATACCATCTTGATGGGTTTAGCATCTTGTTTATGGGAAGTTAGAATCAGCTATTCTATGCCCTCTGACTTGGTTCTTGTCTGCAAGCGTTCTGCTTGATCTCTCATGTTGGTACACAAATTTCTCTTTAACTCAGGTTTTCTTTGCTTTTTAGAAAGAGTGTTTTATAGTTTTTAGTACACATATCTAGTATTATTTTGCCAAATATATTCATAAAAGTTACATAGTCTTTAATACTGTTATAAATATAGTAGTGTTTTTTATTTAAATTTTGAATTTTATTTCAAGTATAGTCAATTATCTTTTAGAAATTTTAACTGCATTTGTGTGTGCCTGTGTGTGTCTGTGTGTGCAGCAGCACACATGTGAAGATCAGAGAACAATTTGCTGGCATCTGTTGTCTCTCCACCTTGTGGGTTCTGGGATCAAACTAAGGTCAGGCCTGGTACCCACTGAGCCATCTTGCAGGTCCCTATGCTTTATCTTAATTCATCTATCGTTATAGTTAAAATGGGGTGCTTATAAAAAGAATAAAGTTGGGACTCTTTAGTCTGCCAATCTTTTCCTTTTAGTGGTACTATTTAAATAATTTATATCTAATGAGAACATTGATGTAACTGACTTTATATCTATCCACTTGCTATCTTGATGTTTAAATTCCGAATCCTATTTTTTTGGTAAATCTGCATAAATTCAATTAGGGTCTTTATTTATTTCTTGACCCAAAGTCTTACTATGTAGACCAGGCTAGCCTCACAGTCCTCTTGTCTCAGTGCTCCTCCCATTCAGGTAGGGTCTTTCATTCACCTGCTTCCTTCACCTCACCATTTCTCTGCCATTTGTCACTTCTCAGGCACCTCTAAATGAGAATTTAATGCCTTTGTCAGATAATTCAATCATCTTCATTGTCTCTGGATTTCTATAGACATTTCCCTTGATTACAGGTCATATTTTTGGGGGGTGTGGTTGACAATTTTTCTGGGTGTGGAACATTTAAATTTTTTGTTGTGGAGTACTAGCTTTATAACATGCCTTTAGTTATTGTTAGTTTTTGTTCCAAGAGACAGTTAAGTTCCTGGAGTCAGTTTAGTCACTTCAAGTTTCGTTTTTAAGTTTTACTATTAAGAATTTCAAGGAACCTTTAATCCAGGGTTAATTTGACACCGTATCTAGTCTTTATCTTTTGGAGCATTCGGCTTTAGGGCTTTCATATTTAGATGCCCCACTGCTTGGACTGTTCGCCAGCCTGGGTATATCTTTCCAAGTTGTTCTTCAATATCTTCACTTGCATGAGCAGATAATCAGATGAATATCTAGCTATAGATTCAAAAATTCTCTCTGCAGCAAACTGAAGATAACCATACCCACTTCCTTCTCTTCCTCTCTCCCTCATGCTCCTATATTTATTTTGCACTGAAAATTCTAAGAAGCTTGGTCTTCCTAAAATCTCTGACAGTTACATCTTTCCAGCCGTGATAGTTTGTATATGCTTGGCCCAGGGAGAGGCGTTATTAGATGGTGTAGCCTTGTTGGAGTAGGTGTGGCCTTGTTGGAGTAGGTGTGGCCTTATTGGAGTATGTATGTCCTGTGGGTGTGGGCTTTAATACCCTTGCCCTACCTGCCAGTCTTCTTCTAGTAGCCTTTAGATGAAGATAAACAACTCTCTCTCTCTCTCTCTCTCTCTCTCTCTCTCTCTCTCTCTCTCTCTCTCTCTTTTTGTTTGTTTTTCAAGACAAGGTTTCTCTGTGTAGTCCTGACTATCCTGGAACTCACTCTGTAGACCAGGCTGGCCTCGAACTCAGAAATCCGTCTGCCTCTGCCTCCCAAGTGCTGGGATTAAAGGCGTGTGCCACCACCGCCCAGCGAAGATATACAACTCTTGCTTCTCCTGTACCGTGCCTGTCTGGATGCTACCATGCTCCCTCCTTGATGATAATGGACTGAACCTCTGAACATGTAAGCCATCCCCCAATTAAACGCTGTCCTTAGAGTTGCCTTGGTTATGGTGTCTGTTCACCGCTATAACTAAGACACCAGCTCAACACAGAACTGGTCTCACTTTGGATTCCTATTCCCTTCAATTTTGCCTCCCTTGGGAACAGTATCTTATAATTAGAGGGATTTTTATTTACTTTCCAGATCTCAGAGATCATGGCCCTGTGTCACTTGTTCAGTGCCTCAAGCTTGCCATTTCATCCATGTTGTTTAGTTTTAACATTGTTTGAGAAATAGGAGTAAATGTGTTTCCTGTTGCTTCCCTGTGGCTGGATGCTCCCTAAGGGGCTCCGTATAGTACAAGACATTGTTAAGACAACTGAAGACAGCGGAAGAGGTGTGGGTGAGAGGGATGCTGGGGAGAGGGCTGTCAGTAAAGGACCTGAGTTCAAGCTTCAGAACCCTGGTGGCACACCCTGTAATCCTAGCTCTGGGAAAGCTAAAACAAGCAAACTCCCAAGGCTCACTGGTTAGCCAGCCCAGCCTACCTGGCAAGTTCCAGGTTAGGTAAAGAAAGGCATTGTCTCAGAAATAAAGGTGGACAGCACCTGAGTAAAAGCACCCAAAGTTGTCTTCTTCCCTCTGCACATGTGTGCACCTGCTACATGGGTGTACTTGTACATACACACATGCATGAAGAAAGGAAAGTATACACCATAAAGTATTATTTACCCTTAAAAAGAAAATTCTGCCACTTGAAACAACACAGATGAACCTGGAGGATATTATACTAATAAAGTAGCCCACATATTAAACAACAAATACTTTATAATATGACTTATATGAAGAATCTAAAAGAGCTGAACTCAGTGAAGCAAAAAGTGGAATGAGAAAGGGGAGGAGGAAATGAGAAGATATGAGCAAAAGGGTACAGAGTAGACAGGATGAGCAAGTCCTGGAGATCTGTGGTCTAGCACAGTGTTCTGGTCTAGCACGATGCCTATTCCCAGCAGTATTTTACTGAATATTAAAATTCAGTTAAAAGGGTAGCGTTGATTGTTCTCTGCACTAAATAACAGTGATAGTAATAATAGCAACAACAAAAGAAGAGGGCAAAAGGAGCATGTTGACGGTGATGCTTTTGTTCATAGCACAGATTGTGGTGATGGTTTCATGGATATATACTGAGCTCTAAACTTATCAAGTTGTATAGACTAAATATATACTTTCATATGCAAATTCATACTTACATAATGATCATGCATAATAATAATGTGTTAAAAATAATTGAACGGCGTTTGAAGTCAAGTATCTCATTGTCCAAGACCTAAGGTAGTGTTTGATCACAGGTGATTAAGTGGGCGGGTGCTAGAAAGAGACTGCTCCAACCTCATTCCTACATCATACAAGCTATGCAAGCCTGGCCCATATTCTCATCCCTTCTTTTCCTCTACTTCCTTATCTATAAAATGAGAGTTATGATACTGTATGGGATTTTTACAAGCATTAAATAATCCACAGCGTAAAAAAAACCCTATATCATCTATTGCTGAATAACCGACCTTGAAAACAAAATATTCCAAAAGGCAGCAACATAAAAGGAGAACCATATTTTTTTTTTTCAGCTTGCAATTTGATAGGTCACATTCTGGCTGCTCTGGAAAGTTCTTCCACTAATCTCAGTGCTGCTTACTCACACATTGGCGGTCAGTGACTGATCAGCCAGCTCATCCTCCTTCTGGAGCTCAGCTCATGGTGGAGCTGCTCTGATGGGGGAAGCAGGTAGACTTTGTGTCCTTCAGCTCCCTCCTGGGTAGCCTGGGCTTCCCAGAGTGTGGAAGGTTTTAAGAGCATCAGCAGAACAGCTGTCTCACTCAAGCACCTTTGAGTCTGCCTGTCTCACGGTTGCTACTTTCCGAGCGTGAGTCATATGACCTAGCTCAGAGTCAGGGAGAGAGGGACACATCAGTGGGACAGAGGCTGAGGGAAAAGATGTAGATGTGCCTCAAGCTACCACAGGCACTTAGCAGAACTTTTAGTCTTTAATATCTGGTTATTTTAATAGATCATGAGTATAACAAGCATATATTTGTTTCTGTTTCTAAGCAAAGGACAGTCATAAGAACCATGTAGATGAGATATTAACTGTTCACTCTGTCTCATCAGTACACCGTTAGAGCTCAAGCATAAATCTTTGCCTTGGTCCTGCTGATCTTTTCCACTCTGCTTCTGTGTGCATTTTTAAAATTTCAGGGGCCATCTCTTGCTTCTAGTTCCACAATCACATTCTGCTGCAGAATTTCCTCTCTCTGCACTCTTCAGTGGGAACACTTGTATAAATCACCCAGAATGTTGGCAAGAAAAGAGCTACTTCTGGGCTGAGAGCTTTTTGAAAAAAGGAAAAAGAAAAAAAAAAACCTTCTCTGCTACCCAGAAGTCATTTACATAGGTTAATTCCTGGGGGTTAAAATCCATGGCACCCCCTTTGCTGCTGCAGCAGCTCTGGGAGAGTCCTTTCTGCAACACAGCCAAGGGATTACTGCTTCAGCATCTTATGCACACTTATATGCAGGCACTCTTGGCAACAGAAATGCTATTTATTGCTCCCAGTCTGAAGAGCCTTCCCTCCCTTGGTGTGTTACTCTTCTGACACCAAATGTCACATTTATTATCCCAGTAAAGTATTGCTTGAATCTTCCTGAATCAAGCACTCATCTGCAAATCATTGCTCAATCATTCCTTGGTCCTCCATCGCCAAACTTGATTCAATCACAGATAGAGTGTGCATATCCCGCACGTCTTCACTGAACCTCAATAACCTACAAGTCACCTACTTCACTGTGGCAGATGATTCATTGAGATATTAATTTTACTTTGTTCTTGCTGCTGTGGGTGAATAGAAGGTAGGAAAGGGACATTTTCTTCCCCCTGATCTCTCTTCCAAGAATAAGAACCAGGTCCCTATGATCAGTCTCCCTTGTGGAAATCATTGCAATGGCTTGGTTCTTTTTCAGAACTTCTCTTCAGAAGAGACCCTGAAGGCAACACCCCTGCCACTTGTAACAACCTTAACCTCAGATCTTAATTTGGTAATGAACTGGTGCTTGGAAAGCAAGAGCTTCATGGCATGAACTCTGAAGAAAGAGAAAGAACTAAATGATGGGATGATTTGGAGGGCTGTGATTCAGAGATGACCAACTGGAATCCCACTCCCACGCAAGAGCCCAGGAGTGTTAAGACCCCTCAAGTGGAGTGGCAATAATATATAATTAACAGCTCTCATTATCACACAGCTATGGCTAAATGCGATGCATTAAACTATTCATATTTAAACAGACCAAGTAGGCTTAGATGGTGGGCATTTTTTAGCAATAAGTAAGATAAAATTCTCCAAGCTTTTGACATTTTCCAAAATGTAGGAGGCCAGCTTCGTATCCACTCCTTTGTCTGCAATTAGGTTTTCTTTTAGCCATAACATGACCAAGCCAAAAAAAAAAGGGGGGGGGCATGTAATATTTTTTTTACATCCTAGCCAAAGGACACAATTATACCAATATACTTGTAACCATCAAGTTTCTGGAAGTTTATCTCCTAAATTATTTCCCATCCTTAATTTTGGGGGGTTCATGCTAGTCATCAAATGGCAATGGAAAACAAAGATATACTGTAGTAGCCAAATGTTGATGGGAATCTAAGGGTAAGGGGATGTCAAGGCTAAAGTCTCCAGATTCAGCACACAGTAGCTAGCTAGCCGACAGCAGTGGGCCTATTAGAAAGAGAGGATTCACATGCTACTATGGCCTCAAACACAATTACACAGAAATGCTGCTCTAACTAAACATTAAAAACTCTCCAACAGTTCTAGTTGGCTCTATCCTCTAGTCCGATGGTAATTTCCTCCCAAACTTTTAGCATTACAGAACCTCTATACCCTTGAATCTGAAAATCCAGCTGTGTGCACTTGCCTCTGACATCAGTGTTACTGGCTTTGATCCAGCCAACCATCTGGTTGATGAAGCATGAGGCAGCGTGGAATAGACTGCCCCCTGCTCTTTCCACATGAGCATTACAAAACCTACTCGTGCCAACATGGATGGTTGACTGTGACACAGTCTTAGGAGAAATTAGAATGTTAAGGGACCTTGGGGCATAATTTCTGATGGCTATCACAGGTGTTTTCTGGTAGAGATTGAGATGGATCTTCTTATGAAATCGCATAACTTTTGAGGCCACTTTTAGTCATATTGTCTTTCCAAGGCATTCACCAAGGTGACAGGAAATTTTGAGTGTGAATGGTTGCGTTATAGACCAGGTAGCATTTCTCGGCTAGTTTCTTATTCTATGAACAAAATGTGTCTGTTCATTTACTGTTTGAATTTGTACTTCTTCAAAAGCGTCTCTTTCTGTTCTCTCTCCTTTTCAACACCATGTCTGTGAGTAGAAATGTCCCACCCATCATCATTAACCATTTGCTTTGCATCCACCCCCACCCAGCCTCACTCCCCCAGCTTTTCTGTCATTTCTGACTTTGGAAATATAAAGAGAAGAGAGAGACATCAACAAAGAGGAGAAGGAGCAAGTGTGAGAGGGGTCACCATGCTGGAGAGATAGATTTGCAACCAGGGAATCTAAATTTCATTTTTGTTCTGCTGCATACTAAATGAGTGAGCTTTGTGTGCTATCATTTAAACTCTGTGCCTCCCAATCCTAAGCTACAACCTAGAGAAAATGGTAAAACGCTATGTGGGGAGCATCTGTGTAAACCACGAAAGCCCTGCAGATGCAGATAATACTTATTTAAGGAAATTTTAGCAAGGGGTTTTGAACTTCAGATCATAGTAAAAATGGAAACAATAAAAATGAGGAAGCTGAAGAAAACTAGTTTCTGGCTTCTTTTCGCTCTCCCTGTGAGCACTGGAGTAAAGACTATAGTTGTTTGGTTTAGTGACTTCATTATGGAAATGAATTCTCTAAGTAGGCTTCTCTGGCAGAATAAGGAACTCTCCCTCCCTCCCTTTCTCCCTCCCTCCCTTTCTCCTTCCCTCCCCTCCCTCCCTTCCTCTTCCAATCTCCCCCTCTGTTTTTCTAGCTTCTCATCCCTCCTTTCTCCCCTCTCTTTTCCACTCCCCAGTTCCCTCTCTCCTTCTTCCCTCCCTTAAACCTCTCCTGGAAATTTAGAACTTAAGACAATGAGATCTCCCTACCCTTCCTACTCATTTCTCTGTCTATCTTTCCTGGACTGCTCAGTTGTTCTCTAATTCCTTGAAACTGAAGTATATAAAGATGCATGCACAGCTTTGCTCAGTGTGGTGGTGCAAACCTAGTGCCTTCTTACTTTGCATGCAGGGCACATGCACTCCTCCTCCTGTAGTATTTGCTGATATACTTTGCACTCCAGCTGCTGCAATATTTAAATCAGTGATTCAGTACACAGACCACACGATGTGCCACTACACTCCAACAAGCAAGGTCTGTCTCTCCGTGGGGACAGAGGATCTAAGCATCTGTCATTCTCCTCCCGTCGCTTATAATTAACCACACACCCCTTTACACACATAAATATTTATGTGCAAAAATAAAACTCCCTAGTGCTTTAAGCCAATCTCTATTCTCCTCAGTGAGCTTTGAAAGCTTCCAAAATAATTTTTTCACTTAATTCAAACTCTTGTTTTTTTTTCTTTTTGCAAAGAACTTGTAAGAGACAATTACATTTTGAGAAAATAATTTCAAGTCTCAAACTTAGAAGTATGATACATGCATATTTTTAGAATGTAAACCCCATGAGGGAGAATCTTTGCCTATGTCATTGTTTTATCTCAAGCATTCAGAGGAGACTCTAGTGCATAGTATGAGTTGGACAAATAATTTTTAAATGTTAAATGACTGATGTACAATTCCCCCAACTACAAAACAAGATTCTGTTCATAATGAAAATTTTAAGCTGGGCATGATGACGCCTGCCTTTAGTCAGAACATTCAGGAGGCAGGAGAAGGTGGATCTCTGAGTTTGAGTCTACAGAGTGAGTTCCAAAGTAGTCAGGACTACATAAAAAACCCTGTCTCAAAAAGGGGGAGGCAATGAAGAAAAGAAAAACTGTAAGACTCTCTGCCCCATCCTTACTCCCATCCTTATGTGTATATTTGTTACATTCATGACTGGGAATTGGTTTTAGGGCTTTGTATATAGGCTAGGCAAAATCAACTAGGATTCCTGGATAAACACTGCAGAACTTGGAATTACTTTGATATTATTGAGAACAGACAGTCACGGAAATCACGTGACATAATTATTGCTCATTCATTTAGTCATTCAAAACTAATCAATGCCCACTGTCTCCAAGCATTCCCACCTTAAGGTGCTAAAGCAATTAAAAGTTAAAGTTAAATAATTAAAGTTATTTAAAGTTAAGTAATAATTGGACTTATTCTCTAGAAACTCTTGGCTTGTTTACTATTTTCAAAAGGGGGTCTTTTCTGTATTGGGGAATTTATTGTCAGTTCCCTCACCACTAGGAATCAAAACGCCAGAGAGCTTTCTAAATCTGAATCACTGAAGACCATGAAGGCCCATATTTTCCACTTGATAGCCAGGCACTGCTACGAAGATTGGAGCCACAAGTCTAATGGAGTTCAAGCTACTTACCTGGTTCAGGAATGATATAGTCTCTACTGCCAGGCAGATGGTATTTGCTTTGTCACATCCGTACCTCTCTTAGTGAACAGCAGTATGTAATAATATTCCAACAACATGGAATAAAATCCATAGGTCAACATCAATTGATTGGAGCCTACACAACATTCCTCTTTGAAGCAAATCCTTATGGAGCCTAGTGATTTAATAAGAATTAAGAAGATGAACAAAGAGTGAAGACTTTCCAAAATAGTCCTAAGTCTCCCTGCTCACGCATCTTTTTATGTGATACAGCTCCTGATGCTCACAACTGTTGTCTCCATTTTAATATTCTTATCTATCCTCCTCCAATTTCTTATCAACTCTCCTTAAAAAATATTTGCAAAAGCTTAATATTTTTACACATTCTCTAAGTTTTTAAACTTCTGCAGTTAGTTTTTTGAAGGCTGCCTCAGGCCTCATCAATTTCAAATAAATATTCCTGTGTCTCCATTAACCTGTCTTGCTCAGCACAGACTCCACACTGACAGACACCCGAATATCCTCCTACAAAGACTAATTAGGTCCTCAGTGCCCAAGATGTAGTCGGAATCCAATACCATCGGGCTCAGGATGGTGCTGCCTAAGGTTCTGGGTGTTTAGGTTTAATTATGCATCTGTGTAGTTTGATGTAGTTTTCTGTGGACCACTGACATTGCATGTCTGTAAACAGTGTTGTTGATTCCCATGAACTGTAAGATTGATCTCTCAGTTGTTCCTCCACATTTGAATACCTCCTTAGACCTGGCTTCACCAGAAAACAACTTTGCATCTTTCATTTCTCCAATGTCACGTTTGCTTCTACTCTACAGTTAAAACATTTTTTCAACTCTGCAAAGTCTCCCTGCTCACACATCTTTTTATGCGATACAGCTCCTGATGCTCACAGCCATTGTCTCCATTTTAATATTCTTGTCTATCCTCCTCCAATTCCTTATCAACTCTCCTTAAAAAATATTTGCAAAAGCTTAATATTTAATCAGTTTTTTTTTTTTTTTTTTGGTTCCATGCTTCAGAGCTGGGTTGCTTTACCATTTAACTAAGTAAAGTGTTATCACACATTGAGAGTTTGGTCACATAGTAATGTTGATTATTATTCACACATTCTATTATGTTCTTGTTCTCTGTGGAAAAGGTATATTAAATTTAGTGCCAGCCCCCAAACAAAAGTATTTTGGGAACTGTAAACATTGGCCACTAAGATTGATGCAAATACCCCCTTTAACACCTGGGAGATTGTAAAAAAAAAAAAAAAAATAGACAAATAATGATATAGGAAAATGCCATTTAATGTCTTAATATTAAACTGTGCATATTTGCTGTTAATCAAAACAATTTTTTCAACTCAAAGTGATGGTACTTAATGTTCTGTTAATTATGCAATGAGCTAATCAATTTGTCCCCTAAATGGATGTTCAACTGATTAAGAGAAGCTAATCATCAGTTGTGAAATCCATAAGGTACAGATGAGTTGGGTTTAAAATGTTTCTTTACTAACTTGGGGCCAATAATCCTTTCTCTTTGAATTATCTCTTATTTCAGTTGAGAAAATTTATTTTCTCTCCTTAAATATGTGTTTTGCTCTTACCTATGAAAATTAAAGCCTAGTTTAACTTAAGAGTTTAGGAATCAAACCAAGGATAATGTTATAATGGCTTCAATTTCTTATTTACTCTCTAAGGGACAGTAACTAGGCAAAAGAATTATGACTTGACATTAAGAATAAGTTGCTGAGAGCCACCAACACTGCTCAGAAGGTAAGAACCACCAGGCTTAGCAGCCTGACTTCAATCCCCAGAACCCACACGGTGGAAGGAGCAAACCAGCTTTCACTAGTTATCCTCTGATTTCCGCATGAGCCTTGGCAGATCCCTCCCTCACTACATGTGTATATATATACACATGTGCATGTACACAGACATACACATACGTACACGCATGTACATGCACACACACGCACATGATAAATAAATGTAAAGAGTATGTTGCTGCAAATTAAATCAGCCAGTTTAGACACTTAACTCCCCTTAACACTATATAAAGGACATAGGCATATTAATTGATCAATACTCTAAAATTACCTGGAGCTCCAGGTATACTTCAGTGGTAGAGCACATGCTTAGAATCTGTAAAAGGCTAGGTTTGATCCTTATCATCACAATAGGAACCAAATCTAATAAAAAAATCATTTTTATCTGGGCATAGTAATCCATTCAAGAAGTATCCATTTTATGGCCATTACTATGCTCGACACCAAAACTGTAGAGATACATATGGTATGGTTTTGGGCCTTACAAAATGTGCTAGAAAATGAAAAATAACCACCTTTATGGATAATAATATAGATAGATGATTGTGTTTTTTACATGTAAGAGTCAAAACAAACAAACAAAACAGGCAAACAAACATTTGGGGAGGCAGATAAAGAGTTTATACCCAGCCTCAGCTATATAGAAAGACCCTCTTAGAAATAAAAAGAACAGAATGGAGAAAGAGGGAGGGGAAGGGTAAAGTGGACTCATGGACACATAGCAACACATTCTGACTGACCTATCAGAGATTAACAGGTAGTGGGAAATGCTATCTATGTCAGGAAAAAAAAAAATGATACTTCAATGTCTAAACTCAATGGCCTGGCAATCAGGATGTTTGGTTTTTTAATTCTATTTGTATCTATAGATAATCTCTGCTTGACCTTGAGAGTACTTTAATTCTTTCTTTATATTTTATCTTCTCCAATTGCAAAAAAAAAAAAAAAAAAATCAGTGAATTTTTTTCTGCCATGAATTATAGGTCAGTTTGAAATCATTTGCAGGAAAATGAGAGCAACCCCAAGGACGTCTTTACTTAGAATCCAAATGCAAGACACATTAGTCAATCAGTTAGTCAATAAATACTTATTGATTATCTACTGAGTGCTCTCTAGGGTGCCAGGCCCTGCTGGAGGCAAACAGAAGAAAAAATAAAGTTATCACTTTCTTCAATTAGCTGCCACCCCATTTAAAAAAAAAATCAGTATTCAGGAAAAAAAAAAAAAGAGGAATGGATGGGTGAATGAATGAGTATTCATTGGTAGTTACTATATGTCAGGCACAGGTTTTACTGGTTGTCAGAAACTTCCACATGTTATGTACACTATTTAATAGTGAGAAAATGTATGTTATCAAAAGCTGGACTGCAGTCTTTGAAGGACTGCTCAAGATTACAGTGGAGAAATGTGAATTCTGCTACATTTAAGTGGAGGAGTTAGCCTGGATGTAGAGCTACTGAGGAGCAAGCAAAGCTGAACAGATAGCAGCATGTTGTGGAGGAAAGGTATGATACCTAAAGAAGACATTAAGCATAGCAAGTGAGTACTATATATATATATATATATATATATATATATATATATATGTGTGTGTGTGTGTGTGTGTGTATGTATATATACACATATATACACACATATATATTTATTCATATATTATATATACATATATACACCTATATATATATTTATTCATATATTATATATACATATATATACACAAACATATATATATATATATATATATATATATATATATATATATATATATATATTCATGGGCAGATGCTTTTTCTCGACTAGATGACTTATGGACAGATGGTGGGAGGCTAGTGGTGGACTTGGGAAGCCCGGTAACAACTTTGCCAGAATGTCAGTCTTGGTGAAAATATGTAAGAAGATAGAAAATATTTGAAATAGGGAGAGTTTGAGATACCCTGAGTAGGAAGCCAACATGATAAAGGAGATGGAAAGGATAATAGTTCTAGTAATGGCAAAATGGCTAAGATCTCAGGGTGTAGAACCTGCATCATCAGCATATTGACTCTTCTGATGTAATGCTTCCAGTTTCTACAGCATCCACATAACTGCTATTACTATTATCATTTATAGAATAATATAACACTTAGAGACTTTTAGATCTCTTCTTTGATTTATTGGACAGATGGTTATTCAATATAAACTGCTAATCCTGCTTACTCAGGAAAGATATTTTTTAAAAGCAGAGCTATTGTTTATCTGCCCAGCCTTTGTTTCTTCACCATCTTTCTACTTGTGCTTTGGTTCAAGGTTGAGTTAAATCCGAGTCAGCAAAGTAATACTATTAATCCGTCTCCTTCCTTCAGTTTCCAGGCACAGTGAGAATCCGGCAGAGATGAAACAGGGCCAGGAGTCCTGTGGGTACTTATAGCCTTTCCTGGGATAAGCTCAAGGTCAAAGATAGAATCAAGATGAGAGTTGCCGAAGCAACTTGCCACTCTATGCATCTGCTAAAGAAAGCTTTGGAGAGAAGTAAAATATCAAGAAAAAAACAGAGGTAAGTGAGCTCTCCATGGCTGTGGGCTCTGCTCAGAGCTCAACCTATTGTCAAATCTAGAAGGAAAAACATGGGGTCATAACAAGAAATGAGGTCAGTTTTACAGCTGCTTCTAGAATATGAGGAGACTTCTATCAGTATCCACAGTAGAAACATCTATCTTTCCCTTTCCCCTTCCTTCTCCATGTCACCCTCTCTGAATGCCTCCACTCTAACTCCCATGTTACCAGAACCCCATCCAATATGTAAATGAGAGAAAGAAGTTCTTCACAGTCTCCTAGTTAAGGGAGAGAAACACACAAAGCCAGAGATAATATGATTTCCCTGCATACTGACTGTAATGGAGCAGATACACTTTCTGGAAATGGATTGCACAGAAGAATTCCCAACCAGGATGTTTCATTATTAGCTTTGTCCATGACCAAGGACTCCCTTTTTTCTTAAATGGAGTTACTTTGACCAAAACAGAATCCCTTAAGATCCAAGAATCATTGTGGTCTAACCTTCATACTTCTTATCTCTGACCAGAAATTCAGTGATGGGGACTCTTATCAATAAAACAGTAGCTTTATCAATTAGGAATGGCCTTCTGGCCACTGCACACAACAAAGCAAGGGTGAGATGTGCTACCATATTGAGGGTTAGAGAAGAAAAATCATTGAGTCTAGACCAAACTTTCTAAATCTTTTCAATGTTGTTTTTTTTTTATTTCCAAGATTCAATCCCCTTCACTCACTTCTTTTCTATTTTTATAGCAAAAAATCCCTACTCTAGTTTCTTGTATTTTCTTCTATTTCAATCACATATAAAAATATTAGTAATATTACTAAGTCCATAAATACTCTTATCCGGAACCACTGTAGTAATGCAACAGGTTATGGAACAACCCACTTCAGACAAAATTATGATTATTGCATTTTCACAGTATCCTAACTACACTCTGTGAATGATTTCATAATAGGAAATGGGTAGTTCTTTAAATTCACCCATTTAGAACCAATCTTTGGATTACTTATTAGTCCCTGGCTTTTTAATCAAGGCAATCTTGAAGTAATAAATTTCCATTAGGTAGTTAATAATAACTCTCTATTAGCTAATCAGTGAACTTCCTTACTTGAGTTTTTACTCAGAGGAATTTTATATAGAAAGAGAAATTGGGGCTGCAGAGATAGCTTAGTCAGTAAAGTACTTCCTACAATATGAAATCCTGACTTAGCTCCCCAGCACTCATGTAAAACGAGTTAGGTACGATCCCAGTGCCCAGTGTAGAATATCTTCCGATGATATTTTGGTGAGGGTGGATGCAGAGACACTTCCCACCATATTCGGGCTACTGCCACTGTTCTTGCTTGCCCATTTGAATCACAAAATAAGATCCTATTGCTAAAGGTATCACATACTTTTGTTGCAGGACGTAGAGAAATTAAGCAGGAAGTGAGATAGTGACTTCCTCTTTGGGTCTAGCTGTCAGTGTTAGAAGCTGTTATGCAGGTTTCTGAGAGAGAAAGTGACCACCACCCTTACCCAGCTATGACATCTATGACCTACAATACTGACCTGTCAGGCAAGGTGTCCCCATGGGTACAATAGCAGCATAACTGTTTGTGGATAGCCAACTGTTTTCTGACTGGATTTAAGGCCCACTTCACAGATGGAGAAACTCATTCTCGGTACTCTAAAGATGGTCAAATGTCCATAGTGGGAAAAGTCATAGGCCCTAGAGGGGAATCTACTACTGTCGTTTTGCTAAATGGGCATGGTGCCAATCTTCCTTCTAAATACTTATGTTTATACTCATAGACTAGTGCTACTCTCATTCTGGGTTATAGAAGCTTCTTTTGCAATGGGTAACAGTTATTACAGAGACTCACATTTGGTCAAAGTACTAAGAATATGTGACTCTTGACTTCTCAGTCCTAAGTGGGACATCCGTAGCTCCCCTTTCAAGGTTTCCGGGAACATTGCAGAAAGAATAGAGGAGCCTGAGAATAGAGAGAAAAATGCAGTGTGATGTTGGTTCCTGAACATGACCTGAACCAGGAACTGACACGACTCTGTACACGACCTGTCCTGGGCTCATCAAGATTCCATCATGGATGAGGGAGAAGTTCATGAAGCCCCATCACCCCCTAAGGAGCTATAGGCAGTTAATAGTGCTGGAAGAGGAAAAGCTGTGATCTTCAGTGTAGTGGCCACTGGTACTTGTCCTGGACCAAGTTTATGACCCCCCACACCCATGCTTACACAAGCAAACCTAATTAAAGGCAGTGGAACACTCACACAAAGAAAACAGGAAAATAGGAGGGACATTTGTTAGCAAGAAGAGGCTTGAAGGGAGATGGATAAAAAGATAGTGGAGAGGAATGTGATCAAAATGCGTGTGTGTGTGTGTGTGTGTGTGTGTGTGTGTGTGTGTGTGTGTGTAAAATTGTGAAATAATTTACAAACTCTCAAAAGTAAAAAGAAAGAAAGAAAAAGCCATTTGCCATTTGGGGTAGCATACACTTGTAATCCTAGCACCAAGGTGGCAGAGAGAGGTAGATCCTGAAACTCATTGGCCAGCCAGGCCAGCATAATGAGTGAGCTCCTGAGGGATGACAGTGGAATTGACCTCTGGCCACCATAAGTACATAATAACTAATTAATTAATTACAGAAATGAAATGGAAGAAATAAACCAGACTCTCCTTTTTCATATGTGAAGTATAGTATCGGCCACTCATGCGTTTTGCTCTTAACCTCATGGTGATGATTTAAAAACCAAATAGGGAGCATTTGGACGGAGATTTAATGGTTTTTAAATGTGCTGGCTCTGTTCTGCATGTATGGCACAGATGCATTCCTATGGCTTTTCCTCTAACGCGGTGAAATAGCATTTTACTAATTAAGTGCTCTCATTCCTTTTTAGCCTATTTTTTAAATTAAAATTGCTTTTTTATTTCTTTTGCCTCAGAGTGTTTCAGACACATGCTGCTACATCAGACACATTTTACACCCACATTAATCAAAGCACAGAGAAATTATTACTAAAGATGTGAGATCGATAACACTGACTCTCTAGACATCCAAAGCAAATGCTACATTGCATAGAAGTTAATATTCAACCTGCACCCCCTACCTGGTCTCTTCCCACTTCTCAGTGGATCCCTACTGAAATTTTTATTCATAAGCCAAAGAGAACATCATTCAGGGTCAGAGAATCCTCTTCCTAGAAACCATGTTTGCTTTCATGTAGCAGTGATGATGAGTATTATTACAAAATCCATTCACATCAACATCGACCATCTTATGAAATCTTATTCATTCTTCACTCGAAAAATATCTATTTGAAATCTATTAAATCACAGACAAACTCATGGTATAGAGAGTTACTTTGTGCTTATATTCTATAGTATCACTATAAAATAAATCTCTTTCAGTGACAGGAACATTCTATACCTATGCAGTTGACTATGGTTGCTACTAGCTACCATGGCAACTTAGCACTGGAAATATGGCTGTTAGGATTAGAAACATATATTTTAAATGACCACTCTTAAAGGACACTTAGAGACCCTGGGGGCCACTAAGAGGAGCAAGTAAGTGGTGGAGAAATGGAAGAGAAAGAGAAACAGAAGAATGTGGGCACAATGAAGAGAGACAGAACTGGAGACTTGAACGTAATAAAGAACAGCCAGTGATCCTATTAGGAACCATGGTGGGGTCCTGGCCTGTGCTGCCACCAGGAGCCATGTCTGGGAGCCACATCTGGGTTCCTAGCCATGCAGTAGCAGGGGTCTGTCACCACCAAAGGCCAGCAGACATCTCTGTTCTGGACTGAGGCCCGGAGACATGTTGATGTCTGACTGCTGAGCAGAACTGGCCTTACCTCCACCTAAGCATCGTGGGAGAGCTGGCCCTGAAGAGTATGAAAGCAGGAGAGTTGACTCCACCTGTAGCCAGCTACAGTACGGGCAAGTGGAGGAGATATGAGTGTGAAATACCCGGCCCTACCACTTGTCTCCTGTGTGGATAAGGAAGAGATACCTTCTTTCCCCTTTGCCCCTCAGCACCCGCAGCTAGCAGGAGACCTGGTGCTGGGGTCGTGAGAGTAGGAGAGCTTTCCCTGCCCCTCACCAGCTGCAACACTCCAGGGAGAGTGGACCCTGCACCTCGCCTGGGTACCACAGTAGTAGCGCTAATGCTGGTGGCAGGGGCAGGCAAGCTAGCTTGGAGGGCATGAGTGTGGGAGAGCTGGCCCTACTTGTCGGCTGTGCTGCGGATGTCCCCCCACCTTGTTACCTATAACAGGCAAGAGAGCTGGCCCTAAGGTCATCAGAGCAGGACAGCTGGCCTTGTCCCTCACCTGCTGCAGCACTTGGAAGAGCAGGCCCTGCACCTTGCCTGGGCAGCACAGTAGAGCTGGCCCTGGTAGTAGGGTTGCTGGTGAGCCAGCCCTGCAGAAAAGCCAGCTGGCTAATCAGTTCAGATACCTCTCATGTCCAGATCCAAGGCTTGGAATTGGCTCACCCCAACATCTACCCCACCAATGAACTGCTGGAGCACATCAAAGGGCTGGTCCTACAAATCCAAAACTACAGGATTTCCATGACATAGGGTAACAACAGGCTAGCCCAAAGGAGTTCCAGTGAGGTTCTAGTATTGAGTGAGTAGCAGAAACCAGGGGTCTTGCATCAGACCAACAAAACATTACAACGAACATTTGTAAGCAGTGTGGACAAAAGGGTATACAGTGGGACACACAGTGACACACTACAGCTTCCATAATGAAATATTTTTTTCTCTGTTATGGGGGAGGTTGCAAGGGTGCAGGGATAGTAAGAGGGGAGGGAAAGATGAGTGGGATTAGACTGTATGATGTGAAATTCACAAAGAACTAATAAAAATGTTTAGAAAAAGCACACAAAAACTCAAGGAAATCTATTTTGTGTTGGCCAATGACTTCTGGGTGAGGGGCCTTCCCTGGAATGTGTTTGATATACCTAGTAACATTCCACTGGAGAAAACTGATTTCCTCCTTACCAGCAGGCATCAGTTGCAACCAGCTTCTTGGTTAGGAGTGGGACTTTCAGTTTCCCCTTTTAAATGCTAGGGTTTTGTCTGGTTTGAATATTTTCAGGTCTTTGCTGTTACGGTCTCTGGGAATCCATGTGCATCAGTCATTTTGTGTCTGGAAGATGCTGATTCCTTGGCACCATCTATCACCTCTGGTTCTGATAATCTTTCTGCTTCCTTTTCTGCATAAAAACTTAACCTTAAGGGGCGGGGTTTGATGAAAACACCCCATTTAGGACCAAGTACTCTAAATTCCCCTACTCTTCACAGATAATCCAGTTGTGTATCTCTTAATTATTATCTATTGCAAGAAGAAGCTTCTCTAATGAGAGCTCAGCAGTGTTCTAATCTGTGAGTATAGGAATAGGTCATTAGGAGTCGTTTTATTGTGTTCCTTTAGCTGAGTAGGTATGGCTACTTTTAGTCAAGTTTACAGTGAGAATTGGGGAGGATTGGGGTTAAAAAGAGCAGAAAGATTTGAAAACTGAACACTGTGACCAGAAAGTGGGAAGTTAGGGGCTAAGAGGGTAAGACCATTAAACAATCTAGTGTCCATAATAAAACAAAATACACTGGCATGACAGTTGACATTAGATCACCTCAGGAGTTGTCCAGACCCAACCCATTGTGAGATTAAGAGTATAAAAGTTTTAACTCATTTGAAAGATTCTGAGCCAGGCAGTGGTGGCACATGCCTTTAATCCCAGCACTTGGGAGGCAGAGGCAGGTGTATTTCTGAGTTCCAGGCCAGCCTGGTCTACAGAGTGAGTTCCAGGACAGCCAGGGCTACACAGAGAAACCCTGTCTTGAAAAAACAAAACACCAAACCAAAAAAAAAAAAAAAAAAAAAAAAAAAAAAAAAAAAAAAAAAAAAAAAAAAAAGAAAGAAAGAAAAGAAAGAAAGAAAGATTCTGCTTTGAAAAGACAGCTCCAGGGTGCCCTAAACACATAGTACTACCTAAGGAAGTGTTTCCCCAAGTTCAGTCACCCAGGCATTCAGAGACCACTACAGCTGTCATCTTTGGTGGGTGAGTGTTGGCTAGGGCTCAAGCTAGTGACAAATAGTGTTGATTTTGCAGGCAGGCATGAGGGATTCAAGACTCTCAGGGTCGTGAAAGCTATTTAAAGATTTTAAAGGAAGGTGAGGGTAAAGTCTAAATCATAAGGAGGGCCCCAGGATGTTGGAGATGCCAGTACCAGGAATGTCTGCTGCAGGTGGAAGAGCCATCCCTAAAAAGATGCTACCTGGGCTGCAAATGGCAAGACCATGGGATGGAGAAGTTCAAAAGTATTGAGGCATACATCATGCCAACACATGGCCTGGCTGCTGGATGTGATCTCAGGCTCGTTTTAATCTGATCCTTCCATTCCCCCATTCTACTATTCTGGCATGGGAATGTTTACTCTGTAGTATTGTTACTGCAAGTATGTCATCCCGTAGCTAAGAGTTAACTTGAAGCTTAGATTTCGAACTTTTTTTTGGAAGATCATTGAGACTTTGGAGACCCTGGGACTAAATTTATTTTGTATTATGGAATGGAAATGAGCCTTTAGGAAACAGGAGTAGAATGTTATGGCTTGATTATACTATATTCCCTGCACTTATGTGTTGAACACTTGGAACATGAGACCTGGCCAGAAGTAGGTAACTGGAACAGGTTCTTTGTGATATCTTGTCTCTGGCACATCCATTCTCTGACCAGTCAGCCAGTCGTCTATCTATTTGTCTGTCCCTCCCTCCCTTTTGCCCTTCTCTTTGTATCTGTCAGGAAGTGAATGGTACTTCTCTCACACACTACCATGCTGTGCTTCCCAGTATAAGAGCAGAATCAAACGATGATGGACATAACCCTCCAAACTTCGAGCTAAAATAAGTCATTCTGTCAAGTTTTTATCAGAGTGACACAAATGTATGTAACACAGTTTTATAATTGACACCAATCAATTTATAAAATTACTTGCATATAAGCAATGGCAATTGTTAGTTAAAACTCTTCAAAAATAGATTTTAGAAATATATCATGTGCTCCAGAAGATTTTGTTCTGGTACATTCTTGACTTGTCTGCTTCAACAGTCCAGTGTGTTGGATAGGTGTTAAAAGCATGAAGAGTCCTGATTTCTCTCCTTACTACCTGTGAGGAATGTTGTTTAGTTTTTCTTATCTCCATTACTTCTTGTAGTTATGGCTGAATTAAAGTGAGGTGATACATAGAAAATGTTTAGACTACTGCCTAACACGTAATAAATATGCATAAAGTGTTACCCACTTTTGAATTTTTTAATGCTACATCTCTTCCTGGTCTTAGAAGGAATCACATAAGGACCAAGTGGAAAATCTATGGTCCATGTTTCTAAATGGCTTAGGCTAGGCTGTGTTCAGATGATGTCTCAGGAGGGAATGTCTGCTGCTAAGCTTTGCGCAGCTTTGGAGATTATCCCAACTGGGGCAAAGAGAGAATGAAAAAAGGGCAATCATATAGAAAAGTTGGAATTGGGTGGGATGTGTACTCTCTGATGAGACACAGCAGTAGCCTGGAACCTCACTCTGTTGATTTTAAACATATGAATTGAGGAGGTAGGGTTTTAGTATACAGTTCAACAAGGAAGCAGGTTTAGCTAATCTAAGTAGGAGATCTCTGCAGGGTAGCAGTCTCAGGCTGCAATCATTCTAGAAGAGGAAGCTGTAGCTGATAGCTACTATACACACTGTCATCATTGCATGCAGACCGGGGCAAGGCTTCGCCATCTCTCTGAACTGACCTTGCTACTCATATTGGTCTGAAGCATTGGGGTCCTTAACATAGCTATTCCCATGTCAACAAATACATTCACTCAGGGGTCATCTGCTCCACACAGTCGTGCTCTCCCTCTGATTACAAGAGCATCTCTGCTCTTGAGATCCATGTGTCTCCTTCCAACCAATCACTCAACAGCCCCATTATCAAGCAGCCACTTCCATTCTATAGGAAGTATATTACAGATTGTTGATCAGATTTAGCTGTGGTTTTGTTACTAAAAACCATGAATAAATGAATAAAAAAAATCTTGGTGTTCAGCAATAGAAGAATGGTTGGGCAAATTGAGGAATATCACATATATAACAATTTTGAGAAACTCTAAAAATATGTTCTATAAAATGTGTGGAGAAAAGAAGTTGGTTTTTTTTTTTTTTCTTTTTAAATTAGGTTCCCAAGCAGTATGTGCCATGTGATATTATTTTTTCATCTATGTCATAGACAATGTTCTACTGTTGTTAAGAGGTACCATGACCACGGCAACTCCTAAGAGAAAGCATTTAATTGGGGCTTGCTTACAGTTTCAGAGGTTTAGTCCATTGTCATCATGGCGAGGATCATGGCAACAGGCAGACAGACATGGTTCTGGAGAAGTAGCTGAGAGTTCTACAACCAGATCCTCAGGCAGCAAGAAGACAGAGAGCTACTAGGTCTGGCTTGGGGTTCTAAAACCTCAAAGCCCACCCTTAGTGACATACTTCCTCCAACAAGGCCACACCTCCTAATCCTTTCAAATAGTTACTCACTAAGCATTCAAATATATGAACATATGGGGATCATTCTTATTCAAATTACCACAATGTATATGTAAATATAAGCTTAGGTTATAATATATGCTCATTTAAATTTAATCTAATACTTATACCCATAAATGACAAGTGAGGTGGGAGCTTAATGTAAAAACCTGCTAGCTCAGTGAGGTAATTTTATTTTCTTAACTATTAACAAAATATCTATTTATTTACAAGCCTGATTTTGGAACTACATTGCCAGCTCAGCTCTTTAGAAATCTCTTTCTATTTCTGTCATACTACCAAGCTAGTCTATCTTTTTCTTCAGCTCCTCCAAACCCAGGAGGGCTCCTTAGCTCTCTTTCCTAGAATTCTGCTTCTGGGGACCTGTGTCCTGCCAGCTGCTTCTCTGTGGTTCCTGCAAGCCCAGACAGAATCCCTATCTCTTACCCAGAGTTTCCTCCACAAAGGTTTTCCAAGCCAAAAGAAAGCCCAACTCAAGGAGAGCCAGGCCAAAAAGTTAAGCCCTGAAAGAGCCTCCCAAAGGTCCAATTTCTAGAAAAGAAATCTCTAGCTCCTCCTCCACACCCTTGGCAGGCTGAGCCACCATCACTATCCTTGTGGTAGGCTCCAAGTGTGAAGACAGAACCATTTCTTCTTTCTGGTGTGAGGGACCTCAAAGCCATCCAGCTGACTTTGCCTTGGGTCATACAGCAAAGACCACAAGACCTCTCTCAAGCAATTTGCCTTGTAGCAGGCAGGAACTTTCCATTCTTTAATATTCTTATCTAAGGAGGCTTTTAGAGCAACACCCAAACTGCATCTCTACAGGACACACCTAACTCCATCTTACAAATGCAATATTTTTCTAAGCTTTTGTGTTTTGCTAATAATTAGGTTTTCTATGAATCATAATCAAATATTCTGCAATATACAGGCTATGTTTACCTCATCCATTTGACCCTCTAATATGACTTGGGGATAGTCGTACTAGAAGGTGTAAATAACTCCTGTCCTGTAATCTCAACTTCAGTCTTCCCCTGACAAGACTGAGTAAAGGAAGCTAAGAAGTGAGAAGCGTAGTGTGGTGGCTAAATCTTGGATCTCAACTTGACTGGATCTGGAATCAACTAAAAGCAAGTCTCCTGAGAGACTTCACTCTCACTGGCAAGCTCATCTGGCGTGTTTCTAGCACTGTTGCATCTTTACGCTGATACCAGGACCAGCTTCTCTAGTCTTCTAATGTAGGTTGAAGGGCAGCAGCTTCCAAAAACAACAACAAACAACAACAACAACAACAAACCACTCACACTTACAGCATCAGGTTGAGACTGCCAAGAGATCCAGCCTCATGGACTGAGAAACTCACAGATTCTTGGTCTTTCTGATGTGTGTCAGCCATGGTTGGACTAGCCAAACTATACCCTGTGAGTCAATCTAACAAATTCCCCTTTAATTCTACTCATCCTATCAGCTCTGCTCCTCTGGAGACTCCTAAAGCAAGTTCCAATAGTATGTAATTCTCAGGTTCTGGTTCTCCCTATATGTTTTTTTTTTTTTCCTTTGAAGATTATTTTTCTCTGCTCCTGAGGTCTCTCTTGTGGCAGTATCATAAGTAGCTAAAGATGGGACTGACCACAGAAGCTGAGTCTTATTTTCTGTGTTGGACTTTGTCCATGGCCACTGATATTGCTCTTGGATCATTCAAGTGATTATAGTCATTTAGGTATTTAAAATTATTCAAGTAGTGAGTGACCAATTAATTTTCCTGCCTTTTATCATTATTGGAAATATTTTAAACAAATTATAGATCCATTTTATTATTGTATTTTGACCACAGTAATTGGGAGTGCTTGTTTCAATGTCAGAAATGGAAGAGACTGCTGTGTGTTAAGGTAATCAATATTTAAGGCCATTAAGCCTTCTTACGATATATTCAGATGGTCATTCCACAGCCTCTGGTGGGAGATTTGTGATTGTCCATAAAAGCCAGTAGTAAATGTGTCAGCTCTCATGCTTTAATGAAGGTGCTATAATATTTGTTCTGATTTCTGAGATCACTTTTCATTCTCTGGCATTTAGAAGCAAAGAAGAGCCCTTTTAATGAACACTAATGCGCATTTTCTCCAAGTTTCAATGTTTCCATCACTTGAAACTGGAGGTCAGCACCAGCTAAGAATCTATAAGCTAAGTTCAAACCTTATGCAGTCATCATTTTTTTTTAACATATAAAAATTAGCTATGTCATATGAGTCATTCCAGTAGGGAAATAAAAGTATATCCATGATTTTTTAAAAATGTTTATAATTTTTAAGAACCTATATATGGTACATGCCACAGCTGGCCTAATTGTCATCTGCTATTAACCAAGAGTTTTATATTGCACTAGTTTAATCTCCTTATGCTCTAAAAGTATGCTATGGGGTTTGTCATAGGAAGCAAACAGGTCAAACTGACACTAGATAAAAAGCTCAAAGTGGAAATAACTACACCACCCATTCAAAAATATTTCTTGACTACACACCATACAATCATATATTATGTTAAGTGATGAGAAGATGCCAGTGCACAAAATGAAATTATGTCCTGGATTTTTACTTAGCTCAATGTAAATATGCTCATTAGTATGTTTCTTTTTTTAGACTTTGAGGAAACATTTAGCTTCTTGTTACTTGTTTTTCCAGAACTGATTAAAAAAACATTATTATTTATTATTTTGTGTACAATTATGATACTCAAACTATTATTTTTGTGACTTATAAGTCTGTGTGCTTCTTTATGTGCCCCACATATTAATGAAGTAGACATAACGCTTCCTTTTTTAACCATTCTGGTTGTGTATTTATTATTGAGCATGTAAGGAAAACATTAAGCCCCTGTGCACTTAGTGTTGTAGATGGTTGGTACTGTCTAGGGCTTCCTCAGAAGTTTAAAACAGAGAAAGCCACATTCAGATCAGCACACCCTTTAAGAAACTGGCAGTCAGAACATGGCAGCAGGCTCCAGATAAGTGGTTCTGACATGTTTGATCCTGAAATACATTATAATGTGGCAATGAAATATCAGCATGAGCTCATAAAATATAATCCACATCTAAATTAAAGTCGGCAATAAAAATAGTGTCAAAGAAAGCATCACTGTTCTTAACCATAATTAAATTTTGTTCTGTACTAAAAATATGTACAACAAAGGCTAAAGATCGTGGGCTAGTATATATACATCAATGATTAGAATAAGCTAATAAATTGATTGTTAGTTATTCCAGTAACATCTGTATCTTGCTTGGCTCTGAGGGTTGCCTACCACTTAAATAAAGACGGACTTTTCTATAATAGAAGAAATGCGCTTGTATGTCTTTCTTACAGATACTTTATATGCTTCTTTGAAGAAAATATTCTCAATACTAGGTTCATGGTTTATTTTTTTCCTTAACCCATAAAAAAGTTAGGACAGTTTGGGAGCATTGTTCTACAGGCCACATAAAACCATGAAGCATTAGTAAAATGGCCTTAGCCATGTGTGGCATGTCACCTAATCCTTTAAAAAGATTTTATGGACACAGAGCATCTTCCAATTTATGTGGTTGTGTCTGATCTCACATGCTTCTTTATCATATTGGGACATTAAACAGAAAGCTAAGCCGGCCAGTTAATTAATTAAGGGCAGTTCCTTCTTTACATTATATACTCCAAGAACAAGATAATTAAGGCTTCCTTATTTATATCACCAATCAGCTCCTTTTTTATATCCTTGAAGTACCTAGCATAGCACCTTGCATATGGTAGATTTAATCAATACCTTTAGAAAAGAAGCAGTGTGGCCCCCTTAGGTACTGCTGGATTAAAATTCTGATTTACCACTTGAGCAACTATAAGCAAGTTTGTTAATCTTGGGATTTGTTTACGACGGAGATAACTTGTTCCATAGTTATGGTCTTGGAGATTCAACTCAGGGCCTTGAGCATGCTAGGTAACTGCCTTATAGTTGCTATAAAATCGATATAATAACAATAAACATAGTATATGAGGCATGGACACATTAACAGATATTCAATTAATGTTAGAGGCCTTCCCTTACTTTATTTATACTTTTTACACCAGAGTCAATCCTAAAGGGAAAATGTTCAGGCAACACCCCCTTCCTTTTTAACGCCCCATCCCCACTCTCCCTGTTTCACCATCTTGTACTGCTATCTCCACTCTTGCTTAACACATTGCTGAAACAGAATAGGGTGAACAGACCTTAATTCTTATTTTGTCTTTATCCCTCCCTAGCTATATATCTTGGTCAAGCTATTTAATCTGCTGGGGGAGGGGAGAAAGCCTTAGAAAGTTTTATTTGGAGATTGGTGAGTAGTGTGAGGTAATTTAAAATTGCTTTATATTGAAATAAATAAATAAGATCAAAAGACCTCAGATTTCCAGAGAGTTCAAAATCCGTCTCTCATCATTAGAGATGTGTTGTTGAGATAGCTAGTGACCTTTCAGGTTTCTCCTCCCATCCCTGGCCCCCCCATCCCCTCCCGCCCTTTTCTTTTTCCTTCAGCTCAGGAGTTCTTTCAGCCCCCCTTTCCTTCTATTCTCCCACCAAATTTCAACTTAACCTGATAAAGTAGGCTTCAGGGAAAACCTACTGCATATTGCCCAAGGCTTCCAGAGGCAATTTTCTGGGCACAAGCAATTAGCTGCCCTAGGCAAAACTGCACAGTAGGCAAAGCTTGCCTCCTCCCTCTCCTGCAATACTCAGCCCCTCTACCTGCAGGCTTCAGCCTCTGCCTTCCATCTGCCAGAGCACTCACACCCACCTACGAGTTTGACTTCTACCCAAGCCTCATGTTCTAAACTTTTCCTCTTCTCTTTCCCCCATATAATGTTCTATTCCCTTTTGGGGTTAATCTCAGCTAGGTTATACAAGGTGATCTGTTTTAAATTTTTTTTTCTGATTGACACCCGCATTTTAAAGAATATGTTAGCATAAATAGTGAAATTATTTATAGGCAATATTTTTTTTTTTAACTCTTACACCATCAAGATAACCTCTGCTTGCTCCAGACTACCATATCTTGCTTGGCCACTTTCTGTCTTCTCAACAGAATAGGTCATTTCTTAAACTCCCTTCTGAAATTCTGCCAATCTCTGTGGTAATCAATGAATAGCAATAGGATTCTCTTAAGTCTCATGCAAGTCACCTTTTTCCCTCTGATTCTTTCCATCTGTGTTACCTTGCTATTCATCTATCTAAGTCAAGGGACTCACAGTGATGGTTAAAGATTTCTACAGAGCATTTAGCACATTTTATTTGGTGGTGCCATTTGGTCTGTAATAAGGGATGAAATGGATATGACTCTTACTCAGAAACAAAAGCAACTGAGCACCTATTGAAGTGTGCCTACTTTGTGTCACATACCTACACCAACTGCACAGGGTTCCCGAGATGTGTGGCCCCTACTCATTCTTCCATATCTTGTCCAAGTCATCTTTCCTACAAAGGTTTGAGAATAAAACCTCTGCATACTTTCTAACCAGTTATCAGTTGCATTAAAGACAAACAAAATTTATGCAGACGCTTGCAGTTTTACACAGGTTTCTAGTAGAATAGTTGGCTACAAATACAGTTCAGGGGAGTGGTCTCATGATGGATATTTTACGCTGTGGCACAGAAAGAAAGAGATATTCTGAGACTGAGTTTCTCTGTACTTCTAAATTGCTCAAGATGAGATGCTGACCCCATTAAATATAAAAAGGCCTAGTGTTACCTTATACTTCCTGGTGACTTGGAAGTCAATTTGTATCCTTATGTCTTACATACACAGTGTCAAGATTTAGATAATTTCGTGTGCATTATATATCACTATGCCATTTTTCTTCCTCTAACATTTAAATTATTTAGACTATTTGGACTGTGGGCAGGACTCACTTTTCTGTTGTCTTTTCCTTCATCACAGGAAAATAAGTTATGGCAGAACATCCTACCCTCACTTTCTTCTACTGCCATGACTCTTCCCAAAGCATCAGTGTAATAATAATGACAGTAATCACACAAAAAGGCACAAATCTAGTGGCTTAGCCCTCTTCTGTGAACCTACTATGAGCTACTCCAAGTACTTCCTGACAGACCGTCTTTGGACTCTAAGGTGAAAGGAGCTGCTGTTCTTCTAAACCGCATCTTTTTGCATACAGAATAATGGCAAAATTCCAGCATAATAATACTGAAGATTTCCATAATGCCCTTTTCACAGGCATTTGTAATGTTCTGCAAAATTTCTTATCCATTTTCTCAATATTAGATAAAGGAAGAGAGGGAATGATTGATTCTAGGTGGGAAAGAAGGGAAAGCTTGAATCCAAAAAACGCTAATAATAATAAAATAAAATGTGAGGCAGAGAGCTTAACAAGGAACTTCTGACTCTGCACCTTGTGTTCTTTCTCCTATCCTCCTGATAGCAAAGGGCTTTTTGTTTCTTTTTCTTCAGTCTGCTATTCAATGGGACCAAGTGAATGCTGAAAAGCAAAGAGAGAACATTAAAATGGCCCTTAGAAATTTGAGCAGGAGGAACATTTGGAAGTGAGGATTTATTAAAAAGAAAAAAAAGAAAGAAAGAAAGAAAGAAAGTTCCAGATAAGCCTATTTTTTTTTAAAGGGAAGAAACCAATAGCACATCAAAATTAGAGAAAAGTGTGAGATTCCTACCAAACAAGCTGCTCCTTTGTGGACTCTAATGCTCCCATATATAAGGAATTGTTAGCTTGACAAAAGAGCACATTGTGCTCAAATAACCAAGAAACAGTCAGTGAGAATTAGAACTCATTTAATAATTTCCTCAAAACAAATACACATTTTGGCTGCACTTCCTAGGGATCTTTCAGAGCACTACAGTTGGTAGGGAAAAAAATACTTAAGTAAGGAGGGGGGGGGCAGTGATATATAGAATTACTAAAGTTTGGGTCTGATTTTTTAAGCCAGTAAGAAAAAAAAAAGAACTAGTGATGTAATAACAGCCCCAGGGATCTAAAAATTCCTCTAATATGTCTGGGGTATAGGAAACACAGGAGAGAAAACAATAAATAAATAAATGATTAATAAGTGAGATGAAAAGAGGCTTTTAAATAGTTGAGCTACTGAACTGGGCTTGGGGGTTTTTTTTTATTTTGGGTTTTTTTTTTTTTTTTTTTTTTTAGAATAGATAGTTTAATAAGGAGAAAAAGACAAAGAAGAGGAGGGGCTCTTAGGGCAGAGAAGGAACAATACTTGTCAGCATTCTGCTGACAAATGGCAAGCAAGGGAGTTCAGCGCTTGCAAAAATAAGGACTTTCCAAATCAGCAGACTTGGGGGACGTGGCTTCCACCTGGTGATGGGAAGGACCGAGTAATTGATATTCCAGACCACACTTTCTCCTGCTGCTTCATCCAGCCTGGCCGATCAAGCTATATTATAAACCCCAGCAACTGCTTTTACCTCGCTCAGATAACCTGCCTTGCACTCTCACCTCTAACATCGTCTGTCAACCCCGCACGCTTTGAACAGATATTAATTGCAGAAAGCATGCAATGAAAAGAAACAATAACATCTTTTCTAAGCCTTCTCCTTCGCCTTGGGCTCCTCAGCCCTGACTCGGGGTATCACCCGCCCTTCCTCCCCGATCTCTGCACTTACCTATAAGCATAAAACTAAATAAATACTTAAAAAAAAAACAAAAAACAAAAAAAAACATGACGTTTCCCTACCTTTGTTCTTAAATTGAAACACAGAAACTAAATTCTCTTGTATTTGAGCAAGCCAATCATATCCCAATCAAGCTAGGTGAAACTTTTGATGAACAAAAAAGTATTAATAAGAACTTTAACTCTTAATATATGTAGTTAACATTTTGGTTTGCCAAAAAGATGGCTATGTAAACAAAAGTATGTATTCCTCACCATCCTAAACTACCCGTTCTGTTGAATTATTTACATAGCTCTTTGTGCACTTTTCAAATACAAATGAGTAAAAGCTGTCTGATTTTCAACCTTGTTTAAAATGTTGCCCTGCTAACAACACCACTTTCTTTAGGTCGCATGGTAGTTATGGTTTTAAGTTTTGAGAGATCTCTAAACTGACTTCCACAATGGCTGTATTAATTTCTACCCCCACCAACAGTGAATAAGAGTTCCTTTCTCTCCACATTCTCTCCAACATTTGTCGTCAGAATAATTGATGATGCCATTCTAACTGGGGTGAGGTGGAATCTCAAAGTAGTTTTAATCTGCGGTTCCTTGATGGTTAGGGATAGCGAACATCTTTTAAAATCGTTATTGGTCATTTATATTTCTTCTTTTAAAAACTAGCCCATTTGTCGATTGGCAGTTTTATTTCTTTGGCATTTGATTCCTGCACTTAGTTGTAAATCCTGGATGTCAGTCTCTAGTGTGAAGTGTGACTGGTAAAGATTATCTCCCACATTGAGGGCTGTCTGTTAACTCTGTTGGCTGTTACCTTTGCTGTACAGATGCATTATTTTCATAGTCCTTGGGCATTTCCACAGAGAGTGCATACCCTACTATAGAGATAGTGGTACCCCCATGTTTATTGCTGCTTTACTCACTATAGAGAATTGGAATTAATCTAGTTGTCCATCAACAGATGAATGGATAATTAAAAGTCAGTATATATATATATATATATATATACATATACATATATACATATCAGACATAAAGAAAATGAAGGTAAATTTGCAGGAAAATGGATATACTTCGATGTGAGGTCATATAATCTCAGGAAGAAAAGAAACTACATGATCTCTTTCATATATGATATCTAGCCAATAGTATGTGCATACATGTAAACACATGTACATGTGGACATAGTGCTGCATGAAGAAAAGGGAACAGGAAGGGCTAAGACAGGACATAAGAAAGGAGTGAATGCAAATAATGGACATAAAAGAGGAAATGAAACTAATTGTTTTTCTGGTTATAATTCTGTCATGAATTGATTCTGATTTTGTGGTAGATTGATGCATAGAACTATAAAATGCTGGAACTATAAAATCTAATGTGAAGCCCCATGCCTATTTTAATTGTATAGAAGTTCATTGAGTTATATGGACTTTGAATCTATTTATTTTTCTCATGTGACATTTTATGTATTTGCAAGAGTTTATTTGGTTTTGTTTATGGTTTTTGTTGTTGCTGGATTTTGAGACGGTGTCTATGTAGCTCTGTCTTCAAACTTCTTATGTAGATCAAGCTGACCCTGACTCAGAGATCAGTCTACCTCTCCTCCAGTGTGCTAGGATCACAGGGATGCATTACCATGCCTTATTTGCAAGGTTTTTCATTTGTTTGTTTGTTTGTAATAAATGTATGGAATTAAAAAAAAAAAAAACCTCCACAACACTTTCTCTTAGGTAACGTTTCATATCATCACACAGAAGTCCTCATACCAACTACTTAATTTGTCATTTGTTTAGATGAGTGGCATTTAAGGTCACATGAAAAAGTTGTCCAGATTTCTAAAGCTACATAACTACTTATCTGGGACGACCAAGGTATTAAGTTTGGGGACCACGCTCTGACTCAGATAATTTGGGTTAAGTCTCACTCGGCCCATTCTCATATTCAAAGACACACAGCCAGCCGGGGAGTGACAAAATAATCACTAGTACTCACTTCACTCTTTATTCTTTCGGATTCTTGATAACAACTCTAAAGAAAAGAAAGCACTCTGAGTGCAGAACACTAACGTTTTAGCCCTTCTCCCATCACTGTCTCTGCAGCAGCAGCTGCTTCTGAAATTCTCCTTTTCACTTCTGTTTAATTTCTTTAAAAGATTTATTTACATGTGTGTGTGCATGTGTGCATGCACATTTATGTGTCACATGGAGGCTAGAAGAGGGCATCAGATCTCTTGGAGCTGGAGTTATATTTTGTAGAAAGTTATTCTTAATCCATGAATAATGGGATCCAAATTCCCATCTTCATGACTGTATGCAAGTACTCTTAATGGCTGAGCCATCTCTCCAGCCCCTTCTCAATTCCTAACTCCTGGAAAACATTACCCACAACCACCCTCTCTTTCTTCTTCCCCCACCTCTATGACATGACTATGAGTCAACCCATTTTTCTTCATGGGGATGTGAAGAGGAAACACAGTTTTCTTTCTAAGATTTTAATGCTAAGTGAAACAGTTATCCTGTAAGGATCCATGATTAGCTGAATAATGATACCCTAGACTCAAATAGTATGTAAAAGCAAAAAAAGTGCTTTATTCTGCTCAGGATTCAGAGGTCTACCTACCAAGATGGAGATGGCCAGGTGAGCTCGCAGGCCCAATTTAAAGCACACTAAGGGAATTCCAAGGAAGGGGTGTGTGGGAGAATTTGGGATTGGCTAGGGCTCTGGGGACATTCTGGACTCCCATTGCTGGGAGTGAGGGGCTGGAAACTGTTGCTAGGGAAGCCTGGAAACTGTTGCTAACCCATTGCCCTTGCCTCAGGCTAGTTGTCAGAGCAGCTTCTAATAGCGGGACAGTTTCTGATTGGCTGCCTGAGGCCTGGGTTTTTTTTTTCCAGTAACTGACTTGCCCAGTTCTGGGAAACAGAGATCTAGGCCTAGTCTCCTGAACTGCCAGTTTGAAGCCTGTAATGGAGTCAGCCTGTCTCAGTCCTCTCACTTGGTTATCAGAATTTTTCCAAGGGACTTGACTTGAAGAATTCTGTTTTCAATTTTATATTATTTTTATAAATATGTGTTTCTATATTTTCTTTCTTTTATACTACACTTTTTCTTTTTGATTTTTAAGATACTTCATCTTAAACAATTTTACAATACTGAGCTTTTGGCTCATTCTGCCATTATATAAACTATAAATGCTCACTGAGCAACTTTGGGGCTCCCTTTAGTGGTATATTTAAAAAGCATACTCATTGTATTTGCTATTTATAAAATTAATATAATTTGATTTTATAAAAAACAAAGTTTTCATTTTAAAGGTTTATAGGTACTCATTAGAGAAACAAGAATTTCAGAAAAAAAATGGGAAAATGACATTTATTTTTTAAAAATAATCTTGACTTTGGTTCATTTTCTAGACTTCCAAACATACTTGACATCACATTTTTAGCATCTTCTCTTTTTTCTTAAACATCCCTAAAATATTATTTTATAACCCATTAAATGTGATTGCATGGATACATCGCAATTTATTTGTTTATCCACCTATTCTTAGACATTCAGGTCATTTCCAATTTTCACAAATATATAACTAATCTTCATTAACCTTTGCATCTATCAAACTTCTGTAAAGTTAGTCACAAAAATTACAATTTCTGAGATAAATACTAAGGGGTCTGGTAATAGGAGTCGGTTAGTAAAGTGCCTGCCATGCAACCAAGAGAAACTGAATTTGTATCTCTATTATTTACAAAAAAGCCAAACTGAGTAGTGCATGCCTATAACCACAGCACTGGGAAGACAGGCAAGCAGATCCCTGAGGCTCTTTGGTCAGTAGGCTTATAAACACTTAGCTCGGGATTTAATGAGAGACCTGTCTCAACAAGTACAGTGGAGAGCAATTGAGGAGAAATCTGACATCAACCCCTGGCCACCACATCCATGTGCCTCTGAATGCACCAGTGCACACATCTACATGAACACACACACAACACACACACCCCACAAACATACATACAAAATAAATAAAAATTTAAAATAAAACTTTTTTGTTAATGTGTGTATGTGTGTGTTGTATTTGTGTGGTGCATGCGTATGTGTGCACATGTGTGCATGTGTGTGTGTGTGCATGGCCATACCCTTTTTATGTAGGTGCTATAGGTTTGAAATCAGACCCTCATGCTTCCTCAGCGAGTCCTCTTCCCTGGTGAACAGTCTTCCCAGCCCATACACATTTAAATTTTGCTGTGTTATTTCTATTTGAGAAGACAGTTCAACAAAATTGAAACAAATATAGCAAATTTCTTTTATATGTAATCTCCCACAGTTAACATAACAAAATTTTGTAACACCTAAAATTTTTGATATAGAGAATATCAAATATAGAATATCACCTAATTACTTTCCAGAAATATCCCAGTTTTCACTTTCGCCAGCATGGGTAAGTTTCTACAAATTATGAGTACTTTCAATATCTGATCTTTTCTGGCAGATGTGGCCAACATTTTCAAACTTGTCTGCCTTCTATTGCCCCACAAGTTCAGCCACTATTCTTTTAAGAATTAATTTCAACTCAAAGTGCAATTTCTATCTTTCAAGATTGTATGACGATTTCCACTTGAATAGAAGACCTCAGACTTGGGCTGACAATTCTTGAGCTGTTGGAGAAGGACTGTGGGCAGCCCATGGCCTCTGGAAGAGGATCCTTGCTGCACTTGGGCCATCAAAGCTCATTCTGATTATCCGGTTACTCATCCGGACATACTGTGAATAATAATGATTAAAGGTTGTTGGCAGCTTGTATTCTCATGTTCACACTTTCCATATGTCAGCCTTCTTCAAGAGCTGCATCTTTGCTGAATAGGCCAAATTTTGGAATATCTAATTAAACACAAATTATATGCATTATAAAAACTAAGCTGATACATTTATAGAAAATCATGCACCCTCAGTTTACTATTTTAATTTGAAACTAGATATGGAAAATAAAGAATTATGGTTATTATCACAGTTATATAAATTATATAGTGGCTCTGTAGTGTACTGGTAAACTAACAAAAGTGGGAATACAGAATCAAATTGTACTGGCTAGTTGAAGAGCTAAAAATAGGTTGCTTGCCTAACATATGTGAAGCCTTGAATTCTAATCCACCACAAAAAATGTTTTGAAAATAAAAGTCAAATTGTAAACTTGACTCTGCTATTAATTAATTATACATAATATTGGGTTAGTTTTAAAATAATATAAGACTTTATTTTGCTTTCCTTAAGTTTCTAGTCTCTTTTATTTCTAAAATACAGTAACTTAAGATGTCTTGAGATATTCATTACTGTGTGTTATTTGAAAATATAGAATAGTCGTGTATGAAGTTTTCAAAATAATTAAAATTCTAAAAATCTTTAAAAAGATGATAGGGAACTGGTAAGATGGCTCAGCAGGCATGGACAGTAGCTGTCAAGCCCAATGATCTGAGTTTCATTTCCAGGATGCTCATAGTAGAAAGAAGAGATCCAGTTCCTGCAACCTGTCCTCTGATCTCCACATGTGTACACCAGCATATGCACACTCACTTACAATGTGTAGTCACAAAATACTGAGCCATGTGAGCTCCGTGTCCTCTGAGGTCAGAAGACAGCATTGGGTTCCTGGAACTGGAGTTACAGACATTTGTAAGCTACTATGCGGGTGCTGGAGACTTCACCCAGAGCCACTGAAAGAGCAAACAGTGCCCTTAACATTGAGCTCCCAATAGATGTAATTTTGAAAACAGTGATGGGTAGCAAAGTACTTGTTATATTTTCCACAATAGTAAGGTAGCTCACCTAGCAATGTGATCCTGATAAATGAATAACAACCTGCTCTCTGAGGAAATAAAACCAAACACCAATTTGTAATTTTGGTTTGGTCCACTTAATATAAGAACTCCCATCATAGATAGTGTAAAGTTATCAGCTTAAAGTCACTGGATATAGAATTGTGTGGAGTGGGGGAGGTGATTATTTCACAAATCAACGCTATCTCTGGCACAATGCTGTCCATGAAGTTATATGGCATTGTGGGTAGAATACATTTATAATCCAAGTAAAGAGAAATTCAACTAGCCATTGATTGAACTATAGCATCTAATTACGTCACAAGAAGCCTGGACCCAATAGTTCAAAGGTTGTTTTAGGATCTCAAAGTTCTTTCATCTCAAGGTTTTTGATCGGTTTTTTGTTTTGGTTTTGGTTCTTTTATCTTTTTATCTCGTTGTGGCTACAGCTGCTCCACACTTTTTGTCCTTTTAGAACAGAAAGTAGGAAAGAAAGTGTATGTTCCCTTTAATTTTTTTTCTTACCTTATTTTAGAGAGAAAAACTCTTGCCCAGGAACATCAACAGTCTTCCCTTTGTGTCTCATTAGCCAGCACAAAAGCACATGTAGATCTTTAGACCTCTTTATCACTGAGAAAGAGAACCTGAACTGTTACAACTGGCTCAGACAAGCTGTAAGTCTAGCTCTAGGACTAGACGTCAGAAAATGAAGCAGCAAGGCTGTACATTAGTGACTACTCTTCATGACACATGGAAAGTTCTCAACTGAAAAAAAAAAACGCTGATGCTTTCAACTCTCAGCTCCAATTTGATTTAATAACCATGGAATCTGCTTAGTGAACAAGAGAAAAGAACACATCCGTCTCTCAGGATCTCATGCCCAAGAAAAGAGTTCATGGAAAATGTCTCAGCATAGCTATTAACATACTAAACCTTTTACAATCCTGTGTTTCTAGGGCAGACATATATTTTTAAGTTTTTATTATCTTATTTTATACGCGCGCATGTGACTGTGTGTTGTCTGCATATATGTCTGTGTATGTACATGTGCCTAGTGCCTGTGGAGGCCAGAAGAAGACAATAGATCCCCTGGAACTGGAACTGTAGACAACTAAAAGCCACCATGTGGGTACTAGAACTCGGACCTGAGTCCTCTGCAAGACCAACAAGTGCTCTTAACCACTGAGGCATCTTTCCAGCCCCAGGGCAGTCATATTTTAAATAGTTATCTATGCCATAATTTCCAAAGAAATTTTATTTAGTTAACACAAACCCCTTAAATCAAGCTTTTTGTCTAGTTGACAACAGGAATAAATAGTTCTTAATGAATTACAAAATTTAGAGTTACTAGTCTAATTCAGATCTTTTATTATTGTGATATGTTACTATGTAATGTGCTTTAGTTTATTTATTAGTGAACACTGCTTTATTTATAGATTAAGTTTATAATACATGTACCCAAGTAATAAAATTTCATTTACTTAAAATGTTCTATAATTCATAACGTTTGATAGTTCATTTTATAATATTCAGAGTTTGCTATAATGTACTCAAACTAAATTGACTTAGTGTCTTAAACAAGACTGAATAATTGGTGTGTGTGTGTGTATGTGTGTGTGTGGTGTTGTGTATAAACCCAGAAGATTCTTAAATTTGTCATCAGAACTATAAAGTCATTAAAAAATAAAATCTCTGCCCTGATACTGCTTCTATGTATGTTTCTAATTATTATTTATAGTGCCTTAATTATTTATTTGAAAATGCAAATGAAAAGGTCCAAGAGATGCTGATATACAGAAGAAAATCTATGACAAATGTCACCTTTCTTTTAGCATTTCATGTTAAAGAAATCTAGAGACACATAATTATGTATTTTTTAAAAAATATATAGATTGCTATTACTAAATTAAAAATAAAGCTGTAATGGGAAAAACTCTAGGCTGTGCACTTCTGTTGAAGTGGCATGTGAATAAAAGCCATAGCTAAAGCAAATTTAGAAAATTATTTGCTCTGCTTCAACTACTGAACCTACTTTTAATTTCATTCATCTAATATGACTAGAGTGTTGAATTTGAGACCCACTATACATATTTCTAAACCTTGACAAATGCTGCATTTTATTTGTTTAACAGATGCATAGCCGGCAGTCTCCTTATAATGCCTAACAATAGATATAGTTTGGATTTGAAGTGTCCACTATAGGCCTATGGCACTTAGTTGCCAGTGTAGGCACTATTTTGAAATCTGTGGAGCTTTTCAAGGGTGGGGTCTGGGTGGGAGAAGCAGGTCACTGGGCTTTCTGGGCCTTCTGTCTGCTGCCAGGTGAATGCCCATTGCCACATGTTCCCATCTCTATGAGCTGAGCCACTCTGCAACATCCTCTCTTTTCAGCATGGGCTGAAATCTCTGTGAAACCATGAGCAAAATAAAAGTTCCCTGCCTTAAATTGTTCCAGCATGTATTTTGGTCACAGCAGTGAAAGGGTGAATAATACAAGTTTTAAAAATACATGTTGCATTGGATCAGATTTTTTTTGAAGGTGTTACCTGCCATTCACTGGACACATTGTATCTAATTTCATCAAGCTAAGAAATGGTATCAAGTTGCTATTTCATATATTTTAAGCAAAAATAATCGAATTATTATTAGTAGTATGTAGTTTAATTATTATATGTAAATGCTTCTTTTGAGAACTACTTCAATGCAAAAAATATCTTGGAACAGGAAAAATATCAAACAAACATAATGTGATGTTGAATTGACTTTCCCAAATATGCAGGCTGCGGGTCAAATGTAACCCACAAATAAACTGCTGTCTCATGAAGCCCTTAAAGGTCAGTAGGTCACACAGAACATCTACCTTCTCTCGAAAATGATTACGAATTGACAGGACTGAGTCTACATTTTTGGTGGCGCTGAAGTCCCATCCTCATACATCAGTGGGTACAAAACCGCTGCAGCCTTCTTATCCCACATGATCCTCAAGTTACAACTTTTACATCCCACCCAGCTTTGAACATCTCTGTGTATGTTTCACTGATAAGGACAGTAGTGCCTCAGTGACTATGAAGAGCTTCCTTTCCTTATTAACAGAAGGAGAGTTGCATCCTTTGCAGAATCTAAAGGATTTAAACCTGGCAAATCCTAAGAACAAAAATTTTCATCTCATTTCTCTGTATAAACTTAAAGCTAGGCAAGTCTATATAATTGGAGCCGAGAAAATGCAAGATGTGGGGGAGAGAGCAATCAGAACACATTATATACAACGATGAAACTGTCAACGAATCAACAATAAAAACTGTAGGACAAACAAATGGTTCTTGAGTTCACTTGTAGCCTTTGTTCTTTACCAAGATTGTTGTCAAAGATTCTTAAAAGATTTAAAGTGTATTTGGAGGAATACTGGCACCTTCATTAGTTACCATCCTATTGAGAACCTTCTAGTTCTTCTTTCAGGTAAATTTTGTGTACCTATAAACTCTCACAGGCTGATTGAGTCACTCCATCTTGAGAGATTCCATTTGCTGTTTACTATCATTGCACAGGTCCTTGATGGGGCTGAAGTCTGGCCATCTAGGGTTTATCACCTCCAAACGTTGTTAGTCTCTTACTTCCCTTTACCTGACTGTGGTCCTGAAATGCCAGAGTACCTTGCAGTGGAGGGTTCAGTCAGTGGTGGTGGCCAGCGAGTGTTCAACATGAAATTGAGTCCTGAATATTTATTTTTTTTCGTTTTACAAAAGCTGGGATGGCTTCCTCCTCTGCAGCAGAACTCAGGGCATCTAAGTGAGGAGTGGAGGTGAGACTCAGAACAGAGCTCAGAAGCAGTTTTTTTTTTACAGATGGCCCAGAAACAAAAAACAAAACAAAACCTTACCAATGTTAAGCTTTTCTGCTGATTCATTGTGATTGAAGAAGAAAACTTGAGGCAGTTTTTCCTGAAGACAGATCCACAGAATCTATGTCAGAATCACAAGGGAATGCTTGTTAAAGCCACCCAGGCTCCAGTGGGAACCTCTGGGGCCTGAGCCTGAAAGTCTGTAGCTTTCACAAATTCCCCCCAGGGTATTCTTAAATCCCATCAGAGACAAAGGACTTCTGCCCTACAGCTGTGGCTTGCTAAGATGGTTTGCTTATGTACTACAGGAAATTTTTGAAAAAGTAGGTACAATTTCACATGTTTTTAAGTTGACAACTAAAATGTTTCCGATTTTAAGGCTGGCGAGATGGCTCTACACTTAAAAACTCTTGCCACGAAAGCCTGACAACTTGAGTTCCTGGGATCCACATAAGGTGGGTGAGAACCTACTCCACAAAGTTGTTCTCTGACTGCTACAAAGTCTCCTAACCACACATATCAAACATATCATAACAACAACAACAACAAATAAATATTCCTCACTGTAATTTTAAATAGGTACAAAAATATAATTTCTGGGATGTTGTAACATTTTCAAATAGATTTTTTTCTTCTCTTTTTCGTTTTGTCTTGATTTTTGAGACAGGGTCATATTACTGGTTGCTATGGTTGGCCTAGAACTATTTAGACCAAGGTTGTTTCAAACTCACAGACAAATCTTTCAATTATAAGATATGAGCATATATGATTCATTAAATATGATTATAAATTCATATTTAGTGAGTCATATATGTTCATATCTGACAATACCTAAATAATAGACTCTTCTTGAACAGTCAAGGATTGTTGCAATCAGACTGTCCCCTGCTTTAAAATACTCTCAACAATGGTTTTTTCAGGCTTGTCCCAAGTAACTCCCATGTTATAAGAAGCATCTTGTTCTATTTTTAATATATCAGACTGAGGAAAGGGTATAACACACTTACCTGGACCTGTAAAGAGGGTGATAGTCCCCAACAATCTAATGTGATGTGTACTTCAAGGGACCAACAGGCAGAGGACTCACAACTATTCCAGAGGCTTTGGTTCAGTCCCCACAGATGATACAGCCTACTTGCCCATTTATCTGTCTGAATCCAGTTTTGTACAGTGATCCTATAACCTCTGTGGTCCCTCTCATAGACCCTTAGGTCATACTCTACTGGACCCTGAGGCTGCTCAGCTCTGGCCCAGGGACCAGGCCTCTAACTGGGTTTGTTAATTTACTTAGCAACCTGCAATGAATCTCTTTGCATCTGTAACAACCGGACTTCTCTTTTCAGCGGGGCATCCTCTCTGGAACTCCTTGAACTTTGTGGCAGCCTCAGGGGCCAGCAGTGTGTGACCTAGGGGTCTAAAAGGGGGACCACTTTTTTAGCTTACATCTCGACATAGAGAGTACATCTGTTGGGCAACATGTAATGTATGATCTGAATACTGACATTAATAGTTAAAATTGGAATAAAAAAGCCTGTGTATTCCTTGACTAACAACCAAGGGAAATTGAGACTACTTGGCAAACAACAGCTAAGGAAACAGAAGTAGCTTGAGAATTTATTATTATTCAATAAAATCTGACATTGTAAAGAGATGCAAATCTATTTGCCCATGTTTTTGACATAGCACATTAATGACAAAAAAGTTTTAACCATTTCAAAGGCGGTTTCTAAGTAAGACAACTTTTAAAATATTTCTATTAATATAATGTCATTTTCTGCCTAGATTTTTTTCATGCATTTGTACTTATTCCTTGAATAAGATAGGCTTTCAGAATCAATTCCATTCATATTGTTTGTACTATATGTAATTCTCACTGGGGGGGGGGAAACTTGTTTATATAAATAAGTAGATTGGGATGGAAGATGTTTGTTATAGCAGTGTCTTTCAGATAGTTGAAACTCCTAAATTATAAGCCAAAATTAAATAGTAATTCATTATCAAAATTTAATTCCGATAAACATAAGCTGGTAATTCCATTAGAGATTCCTTCATTTTGCTGAAAGCAAAGAACTGGAGCATTAGATTTCCTGGTCACTAATGTTCCTTCACTGTTCTTAGCCCCAACACCAACATTTTGAATTGCAATTTAAGAATATTACACACCCTCAAAGAAAGTCAATGTATCCCCTTCTTCCTGTAAGTGAGCAAAATGCATTTGGAAGGGGAAGGTGGGAATGAGACTAAGAAGTACTCTCAGGTATATCCACGTGGTGGAGAATTCTTAGGAATTTGAGGATCCAGAAAAAAGATTTTCTAAAATATATCCTTTTCTTCTCTGTATTTCTTTCTTTCTTTGGTGTGTGTCTGCAGGCACATGCAGGTGTGTGAGTGTGTGTGTGTGTGTGTGTGTGTGTGTGTGTGTGTGTGTGTGTAGGGAGTGGAGGGCTGTGGACTCATCTATGCACTGGAGGACTGGAGGTGTCTGACCTATTACTCTTTGCCTTATTCCCTTGAGACAGGATCTCTCAATAAACTGGAGTTGTTTGGAAATCAGCAAGCACCATCAACCCTCCTGTCTCCATATTGTACAGTGTTGGGGTTACAGGTATATAAATGGCCATGCTTGAATGAGTTCTGGGATTTGAACTCCGGTCTTCATGCTGAGCCATTTTCCAGCCCTTGCTCATACATTCCTTGAAAAGTTTTTGTGGAAGTTCATATACTTGTTTGAAGACCATTATACCAAGAATCTGGAGACAATACGACAAAGTATTACTTTCAAAGAACCAAACAAAAACTATCAGGTATATAGAAATATATCTGGAATACCTGGGTTATCTCTAAAGGTAGGTACAGATTAGGTTGGAACAGTTATGAAAACAGCTAAGCAAGAAGATGGAGTCACTGAAGAGCTAGCTTGATGCTTAAGAATGCACAGGGCTCTGGCAGAGAACCCAAGCTCTTTCTGACATCCAGGTCAGGCAGCTAACTGGCTAACTCTAGCTCCAAGGCATCTAATGCCCTCTTCTGACTTCTGTGAGTACCACAGTCACGTGCACGTACCCAAATGTGCACATACAGTTAAAAACAAAAATACAGTGGTGCATTTAATTCTAGCCCTTGGGAGGCAGAGTTCAAGGTCATTCTAGTCTATTTATTAAGTTCCAGGCCACCCAAGGCTACGTAGTCAGACCCTGTCTCAAAACAAAACAAAGGCAAACAAGCAATAAATTATTTTTAAAAAGAGTTAAGGGGAATAAGCCAACAAAATGATTATAACAAACAACATGGAGAAGTAATTCCCTCCCACTCTTCCTTTCTCTCGTCCTTTCCCTCTAATCTTTCACACTAATATGAAAATAATTGCCTCTACTTTTGGAGACCTTACTTAATTAGACTAATTTGACTTTCCGCTGGCAAAACTAACACTGAAATGGTTCGGAGTTCTCTAATTATAGAACAGTCATGCTTTTTCTCAACAGACACTAAAACCAAAGGCTATAAGAGTGGATGAAGTCATTGTGAATAACCTGTTGTAAGGCCTATTTTGAGGTACCACATGAATTTCAGTGATTATGCAGTGAAAGGGAGGCAAAAGATACAAGGTTCCTGCAGAAGACATTGTGATTACTACTATGATTATCCAACTGGTGACAAAGTTCCCCAAGTCATTTCATAAAATGTACATCCATTGACTAGGGCCTCTGTTCTTCTCCTCCACATTCCCCAATCTCAACTCCTTGTTTGTTCTCTCTCAGCCAACCCCGGAGGTACAAATTCTTTTTTTTTTTTTTTTTTTTTTTTTTGCAGCCTATTTTAATAAAAGTTCAACCTCTCCTCTTGCCCACTACCCACTAGAGGTAGTGGAAGAGAAAAGTTATTAGGATGTGGTTCAAGTGGACCTGTTTAGCAGTAGGTGTTGTTTTGTCTTGTTTTTGTGGATGATCTCATTAACCTTTGACAGCAGTTCAGTCCTATAGCAAACACCAAATACAAATCAACAGCTGCAATCCAGCCCTCTCAAGCAGGCAGACACCATGCATCAGCCAGCAGCTGTATAGTTCAATCCTGAAGAAACTCCAAGGCTTGAGAACTGGCCTGAAACCACTGAAGCGGCAATCTGCAGGAACCTCACTGGCAATTCTTTGGAGAGTTTCCTCTTGGTGTTGGCAGTGTTACCTCAAGCAGGGCTCAACAATGCTATGTAAGGTGAACCAATACATGTCCTTTGCAAAGAACAGTGAGGTAGAGCAAACCAAACCAATGTGCCAGTTCCCACTGTCTGTGGGGTAATATTTATACTCCTTCATCACATATTTTTCCACATTTCTGCTATAGCAAAACATCCTTTTACCTGTGTCTGCTTCAGGAAAACATTCTTTCACATGTCTGCTTTAGCAAAACATCCTTTCACCTGTGTGCCGCAGCGAAACATCATTTGACATAACCGACTTTCCAAAGAAACTAGAAGTTTCCACTTCACAACCCCTTATCATCTTTTATCCTGAATACCCTGAAGACTTAGGTGGATCTTTTGATGAACACTCACCAACATTCTCAAAACCTTCTCCCTTGAATTTCTGCTTATTGGTTCTGCCAAGTTCCAGCCCAGAATCCACCAATCACCTGTTTTTCTCAACTGTAGTTTCCAGTTTGCCAGCTACTACTGATGGGCAAAACTGTGTACCTGCTGATTAACTGTGTGACAGAACTTCAACTTCTAAATCCACCTTGACCTTTAGCACCACATAGTGAGATTTTTGACTCTGGTGAGTTGGCTTTCTTTTCCTACTGCTCAGGTGCAATTCCAAATCTCATGACATTACTCTTCTAGGGTTTTCACACCAAACGCTGCCAATCAGCAAATGACCTACTTTCTACTTCGAGTCCCTCCACTTGTAATAATCTTCTAAAACGTCACCCTCCCTTCTTCCTGCACTACATGCTGATACAGAACATTCACCAGCCCCTCTCGAGCCAACTTGGCTTCTGCTTCAAAGAATTGTTTGTGTTAAATGCTTTTCACTGTAATATTCACATACTTCGTTTTAAGGCGTATATACTCTTTGGGATTCATATTCCAAGTTGAAGAAATGGATGTTAGAATGTTAGGAAATAAACATGGCTGATTGGCTGTAGCAAAGACTACCTCAGAATAGCAAGTGTTCTTCTTCTTGGAATCATTCACAAGCAAGGGCAGAGAAGAAGGTGAGTTGGGATGCTGCCTGCCCATTAAATGTTTTAATATTCTATCACAGTTCTGCCTGCCAAATGTCACAACATGAAATTTAAATAGGCTATACTTCAGTGAGCAAGGCCATTTTTGTCCTTTACTGTTGCTGCCACCTGCCACATCTGTAGTCTAAGATACTATCAGGAATAACTAGTCCCTCCACTACCTTCTTTTAACAGTGAGAATTTGACTCCCCTTAATTCAGTTGAAAAGTTTTTGTGGACAGTCCTAGGGCAACCAACATGAATTATTATTAGCATGCTGGGGTTTCTCTAATTTAATATTTCTGTCACATACAACCTTCAAGTGGCATGAGAAAACTTTAGAAAAAGTATTTGTAAAGATTGTCTGAAGAGGAGTTTTGATGTAGAGGATATGTATAGGTTTGTATTCTATCTAACCCAGGGCAGATCCATATTTTGTGAGAATCTGGTCATACATAATTTGGGAGAAGTCTCTATTTTCAAAAATGATTTTAAATTCAGAGAAAGGTTCAGGGCCTTTGGAAGAGATCTGGAGAATGAAAGGCTCTCAAGATTAAGCTCCACGGATATCAGCTTCAAAAAAAAAATCTGGCTACTTAATTGGGGCATTAAACAAACCCAAGCCAATAAAATCTCACTAGATGTGAACACCTGACATGAGCCAGGCACATTACATATACTTCATGCTCACAACAAGTTTCTCAGTCAATAATTCATTCTTTTATAAAAGTGGAAACCTCATCAGAGTCAGAGAATTTTAAAACTTGCTCACAGACAGCCCACTGCTCACAGTGAAGCTAATACTCCACCCAAGTTCTGACGAATAAGACTTTGCTTTTATTTTTTTTTTTCAGTGCTAAGGTTTGACTTTCAAATTTCCCCAAAGATAAAGGATTGAAATTACTTTGGAGAAAACACCTCAGAAAATGACTGGTCAGTATTTGAAGCAGTATGCCTTAATTTTTATCTGTGATATCATATAAAAATGAATTCATAAAACTTTTTAAAGGGCACATTTAAAAATATATAATTTCTTGGACTATCTTCTACTTCTTAAATGGAATAGGTAAGGAAGGCGATCTTTTTATTATTATTATTTACTTTACAACCCAATATCAGGCCTTTCTCTCCTTCCAGTACTCCCACACATAAGTCCTCCCCCATTCCACCTCCCCTTCTTCTTTGAGAAGGGGAAGCCCCCTTCTAGGTATCACCCCCACTAGTGACTCTCCTTCTTCCTTCCCACCATCAAGTTACTGGGGACTAGGCACGTACTTTCCCAATAAGGCCAAATAAGGCCAAATAAGGCAGTCTGTTTAGGAGTAGGGGGGCCACAGGCAGTCAGGCAACAGGCTCAGGGACAGCCCCTGCTCACATGAAGACCAAGCTGCTCATCTGCTACATATGTGCAGGGGGCCTAGGTACAGTAAATGCTGGCTCTTTGGTTGGTGATTCAGTCTCTGAGAGCCCTCAAGGACCCAGGTTAGTTGACTCTGTTGGTCTTCCTGTGGATCCTCCTCAGATCCCTCAATCCTTTCCCCAACTCTTCTGTAAGACTCCCCAAGCTCATCCAATGTCTGGATGTGAGTCTCTACATGCTGGGTGGAGCCTCTCAGAGGACAGTTATGGTAGGTTCCTGTCTGCAAGCATAAGAGAGTATCATTAATAATGTTAGGATTGATTCTCGCCTATGGGATAGGTCTCAATTTGGGGCAGTCATTGGCTGGCCATTCCCTCAGTCTCTGCTCTGTCTTTTTCCCGGCACATCTTGTAGGCAGGACACATTTTGGGTCAAAGGTTTTGTGATTAGGTTGCTGTCTTATCCCTCTACTGGGAGTCCTGCTTGGCTACAGGAAGTGGCCACTTCAGGATCCATATCCCCCACTGCTAGGAGTCTCAGTTACAGTTTATCTTAAATGTCCAGATGATGTATAGTTCTAATGCAGGTAGAGTAACAGAGTCAGAACTGATCTGTGGAGGTGAGCTTAGGAAGTATAGCCTTCCAGAAAAGAACCTGGCTGGGGAAGGCACCTGAGAGTGTGGATCTTTCCAGACTATATTTTCTTCTTACATGCCCAATACTCTTTCCCCTTGACATCATATCAAAGTTTTGTTTTGCGTTGGCTGGGTTAGTTTGGAAAGATAGTCTTGCTACACAGGCCGAGGCTGCCCTGAACTTTGGATCCCTTTTGCCTCTGCCTCTCTAGCACCGGGATTATAGGTGTGACTCACCACACCCAGCTGACAGATGGAGTTTTAAAGATTGGGGGAGGGGGGAAATGACAACAGTTCACCCATCACTCCATTACATCATAGTTTGCCAGTTTAACCTCTGTCCATTTAAAAATGTTGGTTAGAAGTGTTTTCCTTTCCCAAGCACCCAGAAATAGGTGCTCTTATCTTTTTTATCCTTTTATCACTCACAAAGGTTGGTTACCATAGTGTTGATGAGTTCTTTTTTGATAAATCACCATTTTCTAATCTAACAGTAATTGTATAATGTAAGCACTCTTGTTGTCACTGTATCCTATTCACTCAAAGATTTTAGAAGAGAACTTTGGGGTTTTGGCTAAACCTAAGACAAGAATTAATATTGTATAAGTATTTTCAGTCATCAAGCAGCTGCTGATGCCACTTAAAGGTATCTGCTGACTCTGTGGTCTTGGTGCTATTGTGACCTCAAGCTGTAGCTAAAATCAGACCAATGCAACAGGAGCTTCAAGAACAACAGCCCCAAAATGCTGTCTTAACTGCACGGGGAAAGAAGGCACATATTTTCAAGAAGGCCTCTTTATTGTTAGGAGTTTCCCTTCAAGATGACAAGTGATACAAACTCTTCAGAATCTGGCTTGTCCTCAAAAAAGTGAGTCTTTGGTAGGGGAAGCCAAAGGGCAGCTGCCCGGGAAGGGAAAGGGCTGTTTATTTACCCAAGCTAAGATAGATTATTGTATCTGCTCCTCACAGAAATTCTAAAATATATGACAACTACTTGAAAGAATTGAACGAGGACTTAAAGTTAAGAAAGCAGGAGCTTCTAGAGATGCTGAAACCTCTGGAAGAAAAGAACAATCTCTTATTGCAGAAGGTAATGGCTAACTTGGAGGAAAAGCAAAGGAGGTAAGGGTCCCTCTTCAGTTTCTTTGAGATAGAAAGTCTGTAGAAGGCAACCACCACAAGATTAGTAACAAGTACCACTGGTTTATTTATAAATTTGGACAATCAGCTCCAGTAGACTATAAAGAATTTCCCACTACAAAAGCAGGACAAATAGGAACCCTTCATTTTATTTGTTTTTAAATAAGTATGGCTTGGTCCTCATCTCATGAAGCTACGGTTCCTCTTCCTGTGTTGCCCACCCATGAAATAGGTGAACACCTGTGACAGCATAGCCCCATTATTATTACACTGATCACCGAGACTTCTGCTTATTTATGTTGGTAGAATTACTTCAGGGTAAACACTGCTCTTCCTATATTAAGTAGAAAAGTGATGATTTTCTGAGCCTAGGAGCTCTTTGGATTAGGGAGATAATGAGAATTTAGATCTGAGCTAGAAAATTGTTCTTAGCAACTTCCAAGCCTCTGCTTCCTTTCTAATCACAGGAAATATCACTTTCATTGATCTGTCTTCTTTATATATCCTTATCATAAGCACTTAAGAAGCTCGGATTTCGGGAGAATAAAAAGTGGTCAAATGCTGGGCAGTGGTGGCACACGCCTTTAATCCCACCCAGCACTTGGGAGGCAGAGGCAGGCGGATTTCTGAGTTCGAGGCCAGCCTGGTCTACAGAGTGAGTTCCAGGACAGCCAGGGCTACACAGAGAAACCCTGTCTTGAAAAAAAAAAAAAAAAAAGTGGTCAAACACCAGCTATTTGTAAACCAGCAATACAGACTTCTCTTGGAGCAAGAGAGCATATTAGATCTGGCTTTCTACTCAGATCCAGGGAGGAAAAAGGACAGTAACACAAAGATAAATTAATGACTTTAAATAGTATCCTTCTCACAGTCAGACTTGATACTAATTCATATTTGGATACTCACAGGGATAGAAGGAAGCAGACAGATATTCGATAGGGAATGATTCTGGAATTAATTTGAAAGATGTCAAAAATTTCAATTTCTTCTATACAGAGGCAGAAACACTCCTTCTCTCAAGTCATACACTAAAACACTCTTTTCAGAGGGTGGGAAGCACTTTCAATGGCTGTTGGAGGCCAAAGTTTTGAGTATTAAAGAGCACAGAATTCATTACTGAGCATATACCTTCAACTAACATTAATTAGGAGTGGAATCATCCCAGGGACTCTTTCAGTGTTCAGGGCCTCTCTAATTCCTGAGTTTTTAGCCTCTGCTGAACCTCCATGGAAGAATGCTTTCTGGCTGATTGCAGATATTAATTTTACCTTTTAAAAGGGCACATATATTTAATGTTTTTTCTCTTCTCTTCTAGTCTGCAGATCATGAGGCAGATCATGGCAGGGAGAGGATATGATGAATCTTCAGTCATGGAGCTCATTAAGGAAGCAGAGGAGATGAAACAGAACTTGGTGAGATGTTAGTAGATACTAAAGGCATAACTTCTTGAACTGTTGTCGTCATACACGGAAATAGATACTCATCTCTGGTCTTCGATGCTTCAAACCTGTATCTCTTTGATCTCTTCCTGTATCTACAAAATCCAAGGTGATGCTAAGGAAATCAGGTTGGCTGATGGAAAGATCAGGGCCTAGTTAGCAAGATTCTAATTTTTTTGTTTGTTTTGTATTTCTGTTTTTCAAGACAGAGTTTCTCTGTGTAGCCCTGGCTGTCCTGGATTCTACTTTTTTTACTTCAAAAAAAAAAAAAAAAAAAAAAAAAAAAGGTTTCACTTAGTAGTTTATGAATATAAGAATATTAACTCTTGTCATTTCTAAAGGATTAAAAACACCTATCAAAAGAAAAGAAAAAGTTTGTTTTGAACGAGTTGTAGATGTTTTTGTAGTCAATAATGTAAAAGATCTTTAAATATTAGAAGTTAATAATCTAAGCTTTCAAGAGACTTATCATATGAGAACATCTTAAGAGTTAAGAATTTATTTCTACTGATACATCTCATAAATACCATAAAAAGTTATTGTTTGAAATAAGTTTGTAACCACCACCGCCACCATCATCATTGTCATCAAAATCATATTTCTGTATGAAAAGCAAGAACCACTCACTGCCTTCCTCTGTGGTTTGCTGTGTCTGGGAATCCCTTTTCTACCATTAAACAGTTGTTTTTTCCTAACCTTACTTAACAGTCAGACAGACATATCTGTGTGTGTGGTTCTTCGTCTTCTAATGGGAAAAGAAAAACAAGATGCTTTGGAAGGAAATGGAAATGGAATGGACCAAGGTGTGCCTCTAAGGATCTCAAAAGTATTGTCCTACATATAATGCAAAGACACTCTCATTCCTCTGGCCCCTCACACTCGGGTTTTTTTTTTTTTTCATACTTCCAGAGGTGCTCTATTTGCACAACAAAGTGATATTTTTAGAGAACATTCAAAGTGTTCCAGTCATCTGATGAAAACCGCTTACAACTCACCTTACTGTGACTTAATCGGTCTATACCCACCTTTCCAGTCTTCCTCTCTTAAAAAGTCTTCCTCTCTCTCCTTTCTTCTTTCTTTCTTTGAGACATAGATTTTTTATTAATTTTTTTCATGCTATATATTTTGATCATGTTTCCCCTCCCCCAACTCCTCCCAAATCCTCCAGGCTCAGGGATCTGTGTAGAAGACAGCGAGAGCCAGAGGTGGGAGATGACGTCAGTGAAGCAGGCTCTTCCAGACCCACCAGGACTAACACTCACAGAACTCACAGAAACATGGGTGCTTCCCTTGCTCTCTCTGCAACCACCACAAAGGCCTCCTTGTAGTTTCTCAAACTTGTCTCTTCTTAGCGGAAGGTCTTTGCTCTTGATTTACTTACTCCTGCCTACAAAGTCTCATGATTTACTTATTCTCTCTCTTCAGGCTTCAGATTAACTGTCACCTCTTCAGAAAAGCCCTTGTTTCCTCTATGTAAAAACAAAGCCTCCCCTGGCTTTCTTTTATTTAACCCCAGTTATGACATTGTTTGGTATCAGCTTATATTTTTAATTACATTATTTTTAAATTCACTTTTGGTCTCTATTATGTGATATTTCCTAACATTTATACAAGGAGAAATGCAGAAGAGAAGTATTCACAAGGGCTAACAACACAGGCTTCACAGTCAGAAAGATCTGGTTTTATCTCTAGCTCCCTGTACTTCTGTAGCTGTATTACCATAAACAAGTGGTTTAACCTCTCCAAGTCTCAGTTTCATCAATGATAATAATTCCCAGGCTTGTGAAGATTAAATAAGAAGGACTGTAATGTAGCAGTGAGAATAAGTAATGAAGTGAGAAGTTTAACTGTCAGTCACATATTATATGGATTCACTTAATAGTTATTATTATAAGGAACATTAAGGAGCCATTTTGAATCCCCTGTGGTAGGTGTACGATTTCTATTTTGAGCCCTGAGAAGTTGCTGACTGGCAGGAACCAAAGGCCTTGACTTCATAATTACCACTAATTTAAAGCTTTGCTAAAATGTCTCTCCACAGACATTTGAGTCAGAGGAGCTCCATGATCAACAGAAAGCATTACCAACCAAGTCCAAGGCAGACATGCAGGACAGAAAGGTGAGTGGACTAAGAGAAGTTGACGTCACACTGTTGGAAACAGCCCTTCTATAATCAAGGCTAATTTGGGGATCTCAATTTTGGGGGTATATTTGATTTCTGGTCTACCAAAACACTGTATTTTTTTTCCCATCTGGACTAATCTATTCCTTTATTTCTTATCTTTCCTATCAGGGTCAGAAATCCCCCGTATCACTTTGGAAGGCCAAGAGTGAGCCAGAGACATCAGATGTCGACAAAGTGGGAGACATAAGGAAGGTAGACAATTATTCTGAGCAGTAGTGGCTTTTGGAACTGATACACAAATCATTAATCTGCTTAAGATGTGGTATGCTCCTAAACCAATGCAAATTTTATAAATAATGTATGTATCTTTGGGGTATTATATTTATAGTAGACTGGCATTACAACCTTCTGCAAAATCATATTAGTTATCCTAAAATGAGAAAATCCATACCAATAATGACAATTCCATACACATTGAACACTTGTTGATTTATCTTGGAAATTTATTTAGAGATATTACATCTCCATCTCATCTTCCCAAAACAAATCATTCACAGAAAATGAAGTAGTCATTCATCTCTTAGCTTTTAGAGAATCCATTACATGGGAAGGTCGATTAAGAAGACTGTGAAATAAAAACAACCTAACAATGAACCTGTACTATAATTTTGTATAAGGTTGTTTCAGGCTATTGAAAAAACTGATTTTTATCTCGATTTACTTTGTCACCCAGAAGGTCTTTCTTCCACCAGGAAAATCAACAGAGGAAAATAAAATGGGCCAAATATGAAGAACAACCCAACATCCTTCAGGTACTAAGGTTTTCCAAGGCTGGTCATGGGATATATTTGTTTATACAATGAAAGGGCTTTTGGCTTCATATTGTTAAGACCATCCTCATTGTTTGTTACAAGAACTGAATTGTATGAGAGAGCTGAAGTCACCTATTTCTGGATTTACCTTGAATAATTTTAAATATTCATTATTCAATATTTTTGTGTACTTTTTTGAATAACTACTTCTTCCCATGCTTTTGATTTTGTATTACTTGAAATTACAGGAAAATAATAAATACCATCTTCCTAACTCTAAAAGACAAAACCCAAGGGCTTTATTTTATCTGTATAAAGAAACCCAGGTAATAGTACATTTAGAAAAGTCACTGTTATAGGTGTTGGAAAATGTCCTCTTTCAGAATGGCTTTCATGACAAAGTGATGGAGCTGAAAATTGAGGCCTTGAAGAACTACCAGAAGACCAATGACTTCAAATTATCACTGTACCTACAACACAATTTTGAGCCAAAGCAAGGAGCTTTGAATCTTCTGAGGCCTCAAGGTGGGTAGAGTATCACAGGTACATAGTTTGAGGCTTTGTTTTGTTTGTTAACACTGAAGGTTCCATTACTTAACAGTGAGCATCACAGTGTCTGGCTCACAATGTTAGTTAAATGTGGTACAAATAAAATTTTTCACTGTTATTACTAATGGTGGGATTCAGAAGCTATTGTACTAAGGTAAAGAATCTCTGTGGAAGAGATTAAGTTTTCCTTTCTAAAGATAAATATACCATATCCTTAGAATATGTAGATGGTAATATTTGACATTCAAAAATTTAGTTTCTTTTCCATCTTTACTCCTAAGAACTAGAATTGACCTCATAAATTACATTGGAATAGACTGTTGTTTCGGAGCTGAAGGCTCTGAACTAGACAGTTGGTAAGGGCCTTAAACTCACTAATTCAGATATTTTTCTGGGAATGCCAGTGATTTACCCTAAAAATTTTATGATATCATAGAAAAATCATAGCATTTCATAAAAAGTAAATGGTTATGGAGGGCAGGGAAAGGATTCTTAAATTGTAAACAATCTATTTATCTGAAGTCTATATTTTAAAAAGGGACATACTGTAGAACGCCTGCTCCAGGAATGGCAACGTCCCGCCAGTATCAGGAACTATGTATGTAAGTTCTTCTCAGTCTTTGTCCACAAAGAGCTTGAATGTCTTATGAACATTGCACACAACACATATGACCAAATAAACAGATGAGCAAGCCAAATAAAATGGAAAATCAATCGGTCAAAAAGCATAATGTATGATAGAAGTGCTATCTAGTGGAGGTAGGTTATAAACGTGTTTCAGCAATTCACCAGAAACTGTGGATTGTCAGTGTTCACAACGTGACAACAAACCCATTTGATTAGGACAAATATAAATGTTCATGTTACTGAGACCTAAGAATGATTTCTCCCCCAGGCCTTCAGAATGGGACAGGACTTTACTATGGAATAACAGTGGTCTATATCTTCAATATTTCTAGAATATCTAAATTTCCTAGACTGTTTCTTATCTGTTCCTTAACACAATGTGTGAAGAGGTCATTACTGTAAAAGTATTTAGTAGGATGAAGCAACTTAATATAACTTGGTCCAGGCACACAGCATTCGATCTTCATTAATAGATAAAATTAGGAAAATTGAGGTTCCACACATATTTTTCTTTCTACCTGTATTTTGGGAAGAACTGGACAGGAGGAAGTTAGAAAGAAAGAACTTGGAGGCAGTCATTAATATACAAAAATGAAAAGACAAAGAAGTAGTATGAGAAAAACAGAAAGCTCTGTTTTTATGCCATTGAAAATTAGCCAAAGATCATCTCGAGGGATCCATAGAGTACGGAAACAGTTCTTTGAATTCCAGATTTGAGTCAGCCCCTCATTAGTGATTCTATTCAATTTGAGTGCCTCAGGAGACTCTCCTAAACACAGAGAGCACTGAATCAGTCTGAACTGCGGCAGCCCACAGGTCCATACTTTCATTCCCTTCTCTTTCACTCCTAGCAAACGAAGTGATAGGTATCTATAGTGACACAGCCACAGGCAGGAGGGATCCACCAAGCCCATGTTTTACTGACTGCATATGTGCTTACACACTCTATAGCCTAAGCTGGCCTGGAAATATGTAACTCATCCGCACCTCAAACATACAGTGATCCTTCTACTTCTGCTTCCTAGGAATCAGTATCACAAGCTACCTACCATGCTCAGCCACAAAGTTTGTATTACTAGGTGAAAAAAAATCAATAGTTTCTCCACAAGTTTCACAAGTACATTTAACAATAATGAAATAGAAAAATTTAATTCTAGAAAGATGGTAAAACCTGAGGCCTGTTTTATTATTCTTGGGAAGTAAGGCTAACAAGAGAATTTTAAAGAAACAAGAAACTTTCTCCTTGGTCCTATGAAGTACAAAGCATTGCAAAGGGTAATAATAGCTGAGCTAGGTGCTGAAGCACTTGCTTATCGCCCCAGCAGGCAGGGCATGAGGTACAGTAGCGCAAGGTCACCTCAGGTTGAGAGTCCAATTCAAAATAATTTTCCACTGTGATTTACAGGACTTAAAGCCATGCTGTAACATCTCTTAAATTCATTATAGATTTCACCTAAAATTATTTCATTACCAAACCTTGAGACGTTTTAATTCAATGGGAAAGGCCATGGCTCTAGAGTCAGATAAATGTGTTGTAGCCCCTACACAACACGGGCAAGTTATTTGCTTTCAATTTTTTTCTGTGTCTATTATTTACATTCACCACATGTAACAGGGCGCTTTAACAACCTCTCACTTTGTATAACCCTCGTAATGGCTCTGTAAGATCTGTAAGATCTTGAATACAGAGCAAGAAGCAGACTCAGAAAACCAGGCTGCCGTGTCCACAGTTAAAGCTCGGGTTCTGGACTGAATGACACAATAGTGGTATTAAAGTTGGATTTCCTATGTCTCTTCCGGTCCTAAAAATTATGATGGGAATCCAAACTCAACTATATAGTGTCATCCTCCCAAAGAAGATTCATGTCCCCTAAGGCTGTTTTTAGAGAATATTTACAAACGGGTTTACAAATGGCCTGTAATTATGTATTTAGTCCGGTAGGTGGCACCAACCACATCTAAGCCAACTCCATAACAAATGGTAATTCAGGAACTGTGAAATGCTGTAGGAGACTGGCTTTCAATTACCCCTGGGACAAAATGTGCCACATTTATAAACCAAATGAAAAATGAAGAAAACAACCTATTGATGTTTTGTGTCATGCTATATGGCATCAAGATGTATTACTGGCAGCCTTGATTAAACATTAAACATGGTGTTCTGTCGTGCAACCCTTAAGTATTGTTTCCCCTCCCTGAACTAGTTCACCCCATTCTGAACAAAGAGACAAAAAAATGAAAGCAACTGCCTACTTCCTCCATAATTCTTGTCTAACATGTTTTCTCTCTACTACAAATAAATTAGGCAATTAGGGCAGTGAAGTAAAAATGGGTTGGGCTATTACACAAGGACTATTTGAGGTTGAGTGTTCAATAGCCCTTTTGGATGGTGTTCTGGTTCTTCTAGTTTCAAAAGAATTGAATTGCTTAAACTTGGCTTAGGAGAAAGTGGCATGCAATTTTGGGCACACCTCTTTCGAAAATCAGGCAAATACAGGTCCTTTCATTCCAGATATTTCCAAATAGAAGGAAATTTTCACCCATGCTCTTGGCCAAAAATCCTTTGTCCCCTGTTCAGTGTGCTGTCTGGCTGAGTTAATGGTGCCTTCTATTTTGTTGGCAAATAACAGAGACTTTGTGACAGTTCAAGCAATCCCTATATGGGGAATTCCCTGAAGCTCGGGACTCAGAATCACCAGCATTGGTCTTTGCTCCAGGTATATACAAGATATAAAAGAAAGTGTTTCTGTTGTTCACACTCCAAGATAAGTCTTTCCTTCCCCCATCCCACAGAGATATGGCACAACTGAAAGGGTTTATTCATAATTTGGCTCAGTTTGTGTCCCTCCTCCCCACTTACTTGTACTACATCAAGACTGCAGTTTGTGACCTTTGTTAACTGCCTATCATACAGAGCACGGGCACTGAGCAGTCTCTAAATTCTGAGGATCGGTCTTCAGCAATAATCTCCAGTCATGATGTAACTATGATACGATACTTGATTTTGACCACCCCTTCCCCATATCCCAGACTCTTACCATTTCTTTGAACTCTCTGAGAAGATACAGAAGGTTCTCCTTAGAAGAACCTGAAGGCTGGATACTGTGCTACATTTATAATTGACAATGAAGTCCAGGAAGTGGAAAATGAATATGTCTGGGAATCTATGTACTACTCACTAATCCTCTATTCTGAAAGCAAGTCATTCCTCTCACCTTCCACCTTTCCTTCCCTTCTTTAATCTCTCCTCCTGATGGCTAAAATTTTGGGATGCAGAGGCAGAAACCACAACTAGCTCAAATCTGGATCTTTCACCAAAGTATTGCTCTTAAATAGTCTAAAGGCTTTGAGGCAACCTGAACCTTTAAACATTAAAGTTGCATTTGTGGTTTTAACAGGTGATGAAGCTAATTTGTGATTTTGTTGTTGTTGTTTTTCATAAAATCTTACAGAAGTTCAGACAGGAAGAATAAAGTTAATTTTTTTTCCCTAAACATGAATTCATTAAAAATTTTAAAAACTAAATTGCATCCTCATTACGACAGTTTTAATGGGTGACAATAATTCCACCTGTTCATGCCAAGTGCTCAGGAGAGGAGCAGGAGGTCTAAGGTGGGGTTTTCACTTTTTTTAAAAGATCGATTTGAATTTGAGCTAAGCAATAAATAATTATTATTATTATTATTTTTTTTACAAATTTTACGTGGAACACGAACTAAAAATTACTACTGTGTACTAAAATTCAAATTTAACAGGCTTCCTCTAGTTTAGACCTAACCTAGACACACTTGCTATGAAACACCCTACAATTTTCTCTTTCTTGTCTCCCGTCTCAGCCTGTATATTGTTCATCCCGCCTCTTCTTTCACTTGCTGAGCCCCGCCTTTATATTTTGGGCATCTTTTACTACACGACTGTTTTGTGGACTATATGTTTGCATAGTGCACCTATATGGAGTTGGTTTATCTTTTCACTTCTTTCAAATGTTCGAGATTCATTTCTGTAGGTTCTCAAAATGTTTAAAAGCTTTTATGTACATGTAATTCTGAAGTGAGTTTTTCCACTAAGGAACAAAAGCTTTCAATAGAAAAAAGGTCTACCGCTACACATTTAAAAGTTTCTCTTATTTTCTACAACAATTTGAAACTTTGTATCAATGCTATTATTAGTCTTATAGTTGTACAATTAAGTAAGGCCATGATGAATGTGAATAGACTTCATTTTCCAAATGTTTTCCTTCAGGTAAAATTGGTACTAGAACTACGGCGAGAGCAACAACCAACAGAAAGGAACTCGATATGGTGAGAGAACAACTTTTAAAACAACAACAAAACCACTCCAATTTTAAAAGGCTTAGATAATGGGTATGGATTTTTGCAAAAACATTTCTTTGTTTATACATTTATCGACCTACTTTGGCCATGCTGAGAATTCAACCCATCGCCTCCTGTACCACAATGCCCCAGCCCTGCAATGCATTTACTAAGCATTCTAATTTAAGATTGTTTAGATTTGGAAACACCTGTCTTATCTTCCCCCCTTCTTGCTCTTCCCCTGTTTTAAAGAGAATCCCAGGATCAAAGAACTACACAGAACAACAAGGAGGAACTAGAGAAAGTCAGTATGATGATGCAGGACAGAGGCTCTTCTGTCTGAAGTCAATGCCAGATGACACTCGGAAGGATTAGAAGGCTTTCACTACATTTGCTTTGGACAGATGTGAAGACTAGGTACAGCTTTTCTGTTCACTAAAACCTCTCAAACCTTTATTTTAGTTCTGTTCTTCCATTCTACCACCAAACTGGGGGAGGGATGTTGCACATTTTGGCCCTAAGCTTATTGGGACTTTGGTATAGCTGTTGTAAATAGCCACTAATTACGTTGGTAAATTTGGGGTGAAACGACTAGATTTCAAGTCACATTGTTTCTAGTTAAAACTCATAGAAGGACATTTTTCTACCTCTGAAGTATTTACTTCTGGACTGATGACTGCTGGCAAGGAAGCATTAGATGAAAAATAAAGAAAACTCAATCCCCTGGATGGCTCTTCCTTGCTCATGGCATTGCTTTGTGGGTTGTTCACTTGCTAGCTAATCCCTGAATTCCTTATCCTCACTAGTACTATTGTTTTCCTTTCCCTCACAGTCCTATAGTAAGTTCTATGGAACTATTTCCAGTTTCCCCGATGGATCATGAATTCTAGGTACAAAGCGGGATGATTCTTTTCTTCTTTTCTGCTTGATGATTGCCGGTTTTGTTTTTAAAGTTTTAAGTTTTGTTTTAAGTTTAGGCCTCCTTTTGTGCCTGAGTTACCAGTCTATTAATTGGCATTCCTGCTTCCAGGATCTCTAATCCATCTTCCATAGTACCATACAAGCTTTTTTTTTTCTTTAAGAGAAATGAGATTACGTCACTCTCCATCACTTTTATTAGGAAGTCCAAATTCCTTTATGGACAATAGTTGATCTGCCTCCTGCCTAGATCTCCAGTCTCAACGTTCACTGTTTTCCTTTCCCTCACAGTCCTATAGTAAGTTCTAAGGAACTATTTCCAGTTTCCCCGATGGATCATGAATTCTAGGTACAAAGCGGGATGATTCTTTTCTTCTTTTCTGCTTGATGATTGTCGGTTTTGTTTTTAATCTCCGTGTAAGTGTGCGCATGTGCCGTGGTGTACATGTAGAAGTCAGAGGTCAACTTTCCATCTTGTTTGAGACAGGTTGTGTTATTCATCACTGATGCAGAGACCAGGCTAATTGGCCTGAGAGCTTCTGGGCTATTCTACTGTGTCCACTTCCCATCTTGCTGTGGGACATACACTACCACGTTCTGGGGATGTGAACACTGGCCCCTATACTTGTGGAGTTTTTTATTTTATTTTTTATTTTTTTGGTGTTGGTTTTTTAAAATTGTTTTTTGAGACAGAACATCGGTATGCAGTTCTTCTGGAACTTACTAGACCAGGCTGTCTTTGAACTCACAGAGATCCATGTGCCTCAGCCTCCTAAGTACTAGGATTAAAGGGACTGAAGTGCCTGGCTCCCACTTTTCTTAAGACCCAAGCTTGCTATCTCTATCCTATCCCAGTGGTTCTCAGACCTTACTGTGCATTAGGATCTCCTTGTAGACACTGTGAAATAGCGTATTTTCACTCCTCGGGTTAGTTAAATCAATTTTTTTGAGAGATAAGGCAAAAACCTGCAATTTTTAGTAAGATCTAAAAATTCTAATGTTCATTCAGATTTAAGGGTTTTTTTGTTTTGTTTTGGTTTTAGACCGGGTCTTACTATGTAGCCCTGGCTCTTCTGGAATTCGATATGTAGACCAGGCTGGCCTCTATCTCTAGAATGCTGGGATTAAAGACACATACTACCACATCTAGCTAGATTTGAGAATTCTTATTCTCAGTTCTTACTTATATCATAGAATTTAATGAATTATATTGCAATTATTGATTTACCAGATCTCTCTCACACCAGATGATGAACTCGAGATACAGAAAACAATGTCTTGTTCATCTTTTCATTTTAGCCAGTTTACGCAGTACCTAGGATTTAACTGAAGTTTAATAAAAGATATTGTACAAGGATTTGTTGTAGCTTAAATATGAAGTGGTCCCCAATCAAATGAGCCCATAGCCAGTGGCCCACAGCTAGTAGTGCTGTTTTTGGAGTTGTGCACAGGGGCCTAGGTGTAAGTAGTAAGCCCTTTAGTATGTGCCTTTGAAGGCACCTCTCTCTGCTTTTGTTTTCCATTAAAGGCAAAGACATTCTATAACTTCTATGGCTGTCATGTCTTTCCCAAGTTCACGGGGCCAAGTGACCATGTTGTTTCCTTTAATTTTGATTAAAATAAACAAAAAATAATAAAAAAAATAGTACTTTTCTGGTAATAAGCTAAGTAAGCCAATTGTTCTTTTTCAATGAGGCGAAAACTAAAAATTTTAAATGCATTTTATTTTTTTAAATGATTTTTAAGTTATTTTAATTATGTATCTCATGGGGGAGTCATGCACTTGAATGCTCGTGCTGGTGTCTGCAGAGAACAGTGGCATTACATTCCCTTGGAGTTGTAATTCCAATTATGAACAACCTGATGTGGGTGTTGGGAACCGAACTTAGGCTCCTGCTCGAGGAGTAGTGTGTACTTGGTACCCCTCTCCACCCCCTTTAGAATGTTACAGGTAACCAATAACTGCTGAAAGAAGGGAAATTAGGGGTGAGTCCCCTACTGGTTGTCTAATGTAGAGTGGTCAGCCCTGAAATAATATATACACAAACAACAAAAACAGACTCAGCAGGGTTTATATTTGAGCATATGCATACATATATACATATATGTATTTTAACAATAATATTCGAAGAAAAAGAGACTATCAGCTTCAGAGTCGGAGACACAAAGGGGTTGGAAGGAAGGTACTTGAAGGGGCTGGAGTGAGGAAAGGAAGAAAATTGATGCAATCCTATGTCAATTAAAACATGTTATAATGAGGGGCCTGGAGAAATGGCTCAGTGGTTAGGAGCACTGACTGCTCTTTCAGAGGTCCTGAGTTCAATTCCCAGCAACCACATGGTGGCTCATAACCATCTGTAATGGGATCTGATGGTGTGTCTGAAGACATACTCTCTTCTGGTGTGTCTGAAGACGGCTACAGTGCACTCATAAACATAAAATAATTCTTTTTAAAATGTTTTAAATGAATCTTAAAGATAAATTTAAAAATATTAGTACATATTAATTGCACGAAGCGATGAGTTTCATCATGACATCTTCACACAACTATACAAAGAACCTGGACCAAATTAAGCTTGACAACCTTGAAACTTTGTCCTTCACTGTCTGGCTTATTTCAGTTAAAAGCAATCGATCTCTATCATTTTATATCCATTTTCCCACAAATGACATAATTTAATTTTATGGCCCAATAATCCTCCACATATATACACACTTCTCTTACCCATTTTTCCAACAATGGGCCCTTAGGCTATAATTTAGCTTTCATAAGCAGTGTTGCAACAGGCAAGTATGTGCAGGTATTTCTACTGTATACTAATTCTGGGTCCTCTGCATACACTCAGGAGTAGTATACCAAGATCAGGTGGTAGTCTTGTTAGTTTTTAAATTTAAATTGTGTGTGTGTGTTTGTGTGTGTGGTGTGTGGTGGGTATGTTCCACTGTATATGTGTAAAAGTCAAAGGAAAACTTTATGGAACTGGTGTGTCTCTTCCCACCTTTATGTCAGTTCCAGGGATGGAACTCTGGTCAAACACATGACAATTGATTTTACTTGCTGAGCCATTTTGCTTGACCTTATTTTAATTTTTTGAGTAATTTCCATATTGATTTTCACAGTGGCTGATGAATGTACTTCTCCACCAAAGGTATATAAGTTGTTCTGTCTCCTTTCCCTACATTCTTGGCAACATTTGTTGTTTGTTTTCTTGATGATAGTCATTCTTGCTGGGCTGAGATGGAATCTTAGGTTTTAATCTGATTTCCTTATAGTTAAAGAACTGGGATGTTTTCTATCATGTATTACTGGCTACTTAGAACTATTTTAACTTCATTTGATCATGTACTGAATTATTGAATTATTGTTTTTTCTTTTATTGAAAATAGATTTAAAAACTTACATTTTAGTGTTTAACCTTTGAACTTCTTTATATATTCTGAATATCCACATCTTATCAAATACTATCAAAAGTCCAGCAAAATTCTTCACAGAACCAGAAAAAAGGAAACATGAAATTCAAGTAGAAGCACAAAAGACTCTGAATAGCCAAAGCAATTCTAAGCAGAAGGAGCAATGCTGGAAGAAACATGATATCTGATTTAGGAAGCCACAGTAACAAACCAATATTGTATCATCATAGAAGCAGTCACATAGACCAATGCCATGTCAGAGGACTCAGAAACACAACCGAGTATCTACAGCCACCTGATTCTTGACCAAGGTACCCAATTAGAAGACACCTCCTCCACAAATGGGGCTATGAAGACTAGATATCCACATGAGGAAGACTGAAATGATCTCTTTCTCTACCTGTATAAAAGTCCATTTAAATGGATCAAAGATAGATGAAAGATTGACATGCCTGAAGAAATCATATGGAAAACACCTTAAGACACAGAAATAGGCAATGGCTTCTAGTATAGGATTTCAATAGCTCAGGACAAAATAGCAAGAACTGACAAATGGAATTTAATCAAATTAAGCTTCTGCGCAGTAAATGAAATAGTTACTGGAGTAGAGGAGACTGCATGCAGATAGGAGAAAGGTAAATTTTCCTAAGAACAATTTTGTATGTGTAGTGTGCTGTGGAGGTCAGGTCTGGTCCTCTCTTTCTATATGTGTCCTGGGGACCAAACTGCAGCTGCCAAGCTTGGGAGAAGGTGACAAGCCTCCTAACTGAACCCTGGAGTTTTTGAAATGTACTTTCCAACTGGAAAAGGTTTATGAGTTCACAGAATATTAGCAATTTAAGTATAAAATTCCTTCACTTTACAAAAGAAGAAACTGAACTTCAGATTCCTTGAAAAGTATCCAAAGACTTACAGTGAATTCAAGCCAGCGCTGGTTACCAGAGTGCAGATATTATTACTGCCAGCTCACACTCCAGCCTAACTCATCTTTCTCCTCTGACTATAAAAACAAGAGTCTCCAAAGCCCTAAGATGATTAGTTTCATGTTTTTCCAACTGAGTTAGCTGAGTATATAACCCACATTCTGTTTCAAGAAAACCACCTCTTAACTTAGACCCTGAGAGACTCTGGCAGACCTGGGATTTTTGAAACCAATTACATTAGACAGAGCCATGAGAACAGAACATAATAATATAAAATCTAACTACTGCTGCCTACCTTCAACTTTTCATTTAACCTAAGGGCCTTAAACTCCTAACTTTAACACTGTTTTAAAAGAGTACCCTTTGAGTGTGTATTAATTTTTCTTATCACTATAATGAATTGATATTGGTATATGAATACCTATTTTAGGTTAACTAAGGTATGCAATAATCTGGTTTGCTTGCTAGCAGAGGTTTTAATTTTCTTTAGAAATAAGCCCTGTTGTGCTGGACATGGTGGTACATACGTGTAAACCCAGAACTACTCAGGAGACAGGAAGCAAGGAGGAGGTCACGCATTCAAAGTTAACCTTGGCTACATATTGAGATCCTGTTTCATTAGCTCCAAAATTTGACATTACAAGTTCAGTATCACTCAGACTTATCATCTTTCCTTCCTTCAAATGCTCTAAAAAATTCAGTTTCTTCAATATATTATTAAAAAAAAAATTTCACATCAGCCTCTGATTTTCACTGATGGCAATACAAAGTCATCTACTAGACTGACTGACTATTTACCAAATGGTGTCAAACTCTGATAAATGACAGACATAGTTCTTAGGTTTATGGGTACAAATAAATTTATCTGGTTAACTTAGCCAAAAGATGAGCAGATTAAATGATAAACCATATATCAATTTAAATTACAGAGCATATACACCTATAATTTTAGCACTCAGGAAGTAGAGGCAGGAGGATCAGAAGTTTAAGGTTATTCCTTGTATCCCTTGGCTACGTAGTGAGTTTGAGGTCAGCCTGGGATATATACCCACAAAAGAAAAACAAAACATAAAAACCAAAACCACATGTATATCTTCCTATTGAGTTAGAGTATGTCTATACTTAAGATGGTATTATCTCTTATTCAAATTATGGTGAACTGAACTGGTGAGCACAGGAGTATTTATGTTTGAAATATCATTAGTTTTATTAGTATTCATATTATATTTCTTTGATAATAAAACTAGTATCTTTGTACTTAGATTTTTAAAAAAATACTTGTACAAACTTGTGTGTGTGTGTGTGTGTGTGTGTGTGTGTGTATGTGTGTATGCCACATGTATACCCCAGAGGCTAGAGGAGGGTGTTGGATACCTGGATATGGAATTACATGTGGTTTTAAGCCGCCTGATGTGGGTGAAGGAGTGCTAACTGCTGAGTCATCTCTCTGGCCACCAAAGATTGGTTTTTTGAAGTGTCAAGGCCAGCTGAGGAAAACCCTGTCCTATAAGCAATGCGTTTATGAACCATCTTTGGGAGATAATATTCATGTAACAGCTCATTTGTGGGGTCTTAACTTCCTAACTTTTCAGAGAATATTTGCTGACATTTCACCCCGCCCAAATTGCCTTTTGCAATGACCATGAAGTGAGCAGTAATGTTTACCCTACTTTTCTAAATATAGCAAGACCAATGCTATCTTTAGTCCAGAACTACAATCATCAGACAGAAGATGATAGTATATAACATTTTAAAATTTATGTTCTCATAGTTAGGCATGATGCTCACCTTCAATATTAAGTAAATTACAACCACTTTAGACAATGGGTCATTTCAGAGGTAGAGACTTCTGCAATCTTACATTCCAGGCAAACATCTAACAGCCTCTCTGGCACCTTAGGAGGAGCCTCAACTGCTTCCAATTCAAAGTCTCTATTGCTTCATATGTTCTGTAGTTGTTATCCAAGAGTAGGGAATGGAAAGAAAACAAGGTTAGATTTACCCTACAACCAATTAATTCTATATCAGGAGAAATGCAGGTAGATACAAATGTAATCATTACTTGATGGTTCTTTTGTGGGAAGGTGGGGGTGGGGACGAGAGCTCCTCACCTCATGATGGACAGAAAGCAGAATGACTGTGCTAGCTGCTTTCTTCCTTTGACCACTTTGTTTTAGCCAGGCCTCTGCCTATGGACTGAGATGGTGTAGGGCATATTTAGGGTGGGCCTTTCCTGCCTTAGTAAATATCTGGAAATTTTGATAGTCACCCAGAGGTATGTTGTACAAATCTCCCAGGTATTTATTTCTTCATCCAATAAATTGACAGTAAGGTTAGACATCATATGTGGTAAAATGAAAAATTTTAGGGCAGCTGAAATATCTTCTTTTACAAATTCACCTACCCTCCCTAACTTTTAGAACTTTTTCTAAAGGTTTGCTTTAAGGAAAAAAAAATGAAATAAATGCTTTATAAACTATATTTCCTCCAGTTACCAGCTATTTTGGTAAAAAATAAGATTACTTAGGTTAAAACATTTTTCCCACATCACTCTTAACTCAAATTATTTTAATGTGTATGTGTGTTCTGCCTACATGCATGTCTATGTACCACATGTATATCTGTGTACAGTCAGGGGCCAGAAGACGGCATCCCTTAGAACTGGAGTTCTAGATGTTTGTGAGTTGCTGTGTGGGTACTGGAATTGAACCTGTGTCCTCTGGAAGAGACCCAGTGCTCTTAAGCACTGATCCACTTCTTTGGGGGATGAAGACTTTTATAGTATAGAGAAATAGTTTTTCTCTAAAGTTACATTTTAAGCTAAATTCCTTGTTAGGAAACCAATGAATGATTTAAGGAAAACACGATGCTTTTGATTTGAGGAAAGTTAGCTTGAACATAACCCATGAAAGTTTTCACACTTGGAATAGTGCTTTCTGACTTATAGATAGCCTAAATTGTCAATAAGTGAAGGCATAATAGACAGAACTCTTCAAAGTAATCAAGGAACATCAGCAAGATGGCTAACTGCAGGCTATGAATGCCTGTCCTCCCCATCAAAAGGACCAACACATAAACAACTATTTTGGGAGATAGAATATGTGAGGTGGGTTCTGGAGTCTAGCAGGGGAGTGGTAGGTACTTAGAACAGGAATGCAAAGGATGACCCCACAGAATAGAATGAAATGTCCTTCAGCTGCCGTGTTGTTATATCAGTAAAGATCAACTCATAATGAAGAGACACTTCTGATACAAACAAGAGGTAGTCAGGAAGCCCAGAGTGGCACCCCATTAACTGCCCCATTATCACATAATTTTTACTGATGGAGAGTCTTGCAGTTCTGACAGGTCCTGGGCCCTGTTGAGACAGGTGCCTGGAGCTTAGACATTGCCCAAGGAGGAATCTACGTTGTTTTCTACTGCTGTCACCATCGCTTTTGCTCCTTACCCTACCATCCTGACACTGGATACATCATCAGTATGGCGTATTTTTTCTGATTAGTAGCAACTGTCTCCTTTACATTATACCAAATTAAACTTCACACATGGTAAGATATCATTCCCACAGAGGAGCTAATAATATATATCTCTATCCCTGGAAACAAACTGTTTAGGAGGTATTCCCCTCACCATGGCCTGTTGAAACCTATGTCCAGTGCTCTAGCATTGGCTCACATTGTACTGTGTCCAAAAGAAACTAGTCCTTGGTAGTCGTGGGCAGCAGGGGAACTGAATCCAGATTGGCCACACAGGCCTAATAATGATTGTGTTCACTACTTCCAGGAAAACCTTTCCCAGAGCTAGCAGACCAATATGACAAATTCCCACGGCCTAGGCAACTAAAGCATTTCACAAACACCTAATATTGAACATAGCTGAAAATGGCCGCAGAGACTCCCTGCTGTACACACTTCAAAGCCAGTGCATTCTACTCACCTGTCATCTTAAAATCTATCTACAGATGTGTGTCTTTGCCTATGAGAACCCCTCTACAAAACCGGAGGAGGTGAACATACTATTAGATACATAACAACGCTTGGTACAAGAAAGTTGAAAAGCAAGAAAACATAATAAATACCACCCCAAAAGCATAAAAGTTATCCAACAAATTGTTCCAAAGAAATGAAAAAAATTATGAATTGTCTTAGAAAAAATTAAAAATAATGACCATATGAAAACCCTGAGGGATACAAGAGAATATAAACACATAGGTTAATAAAATCAGAAAAACAACTCTTACCCAAATAACAAATTCAACAGAGGCATCATAAAATAAAACCAAGTAGAGACAATAGAACTAAAGAACTCAATGAATGAATTTAATACACATTTAACTGAAGTGATTACTAGCAAACACAATCAAGACCTTCTAAATATTAATTTTTAATGTCTTTTGAAATATCCAAAACAATGGATGATAAAACAGTAAATAAAGCCTGTAGGACTTAAGGGATATAATTAAGCAATCGAATCTTCATGTTATAGAAACGCCACAGGGAGAAAAGGCGAAGGCACAGAAGACGTTTAATAAAAAATAGCTGAGAGATTCCCAGGTCATAGGGCAGGTAAGGACATCCATATTCTTGAAGGTCAATAAACTCCCAGCTCTTCTCTAATGAACACTATAACAAAAATTTCAAAAGTCAAGGAAGAATTCTGAAAGAGGAATGAAACATAAAGTTACATATAAGGAAATTCCTATGATAATATTAGCAGATTTCTCAGATGCTACCTTACAGGCTAGAAGAAAACAGAAAAGAAAAAAATTAAAGCCAGCCAAGAATATTAAGCCCTGAAAAGTCATCTTTCAGTTTTTTTCATTTTTAATGAGTATATTCTCAAACAAGAAAAACCTAAGCTACTAACCTAGCATTTTTAAAAAAGTTGAAGGTGCTTCGACAAGAAATAGAAGTGCTTTATTAACATAACACATTTGAAGTACAAATTTCACTAATATAAACTCAATCAAATTCACAGTAATATATTACTCTGAGAGTAGAATATAACCTTTGAAATACTTAGTATGAAGTTAAAAAGTGAAAGTTATGGTAATTATAGCTATAAAGTCATTAAGAAACACACAGTATATAGATCTAAATTAAGTCCATAAAATTATAAATACCAAGGTGTGATACATAGGTGTTTGTCTTTTTAAACAATTTATGTATATGGCTGTTTGCCAGCCTGTATGAATGTGTATCATGTAGGTGCCCTGTACATGAGAAGATTAGATGAAGGACATCAGACCCTTTGAGACTGGAGTTACAGATAGTTATGAACCACCATGTGGACACTAGGAACTGAACTTGGATCCTCTGTAAGAACAAGTATCTTTGGTAAATGGGAAGGTTTTGTTTTTTAAAATAGATATTGCCGAGGGTCATTTTAAAAAAGTTAAGAGGGGGCTGGAGAGATGACTCAGAGGTTGAGATCACTTGTGTAACCATGTATGGGCCTGGTGTCCACAGAAGCTAGGAGGAGGAGTTGGAGTCCTTGAGATTGGAGTTACAGAGTCACCATGTAGATTCTGGAAACTAAAACTGGGTGCTTTGGATGAGCAATCAGTGTTCTTGACCAGAGCCATCTTTTCAAGGTCCCAACTACTTTATCTACCCTGCTCTGTCTCTTGGCCTTTATTTTATTTTATTTTATTTTATTTTATTTTATTTTATTTTTGACAGGGTCTCTCTACATAGTCCAGGTGTCTTGAAGCTCATTATGTAGATCAGACTGGCCTCAAACTCACAGAGATCTACCTGTCTATGCTTCCTGAGGGCTGAGATCAAAGGTGTGTACCACCATGCCCAGATGCCCAACTATTTAAGAGGTTTGTTTAATTAGTTATTTGATGTATGTGGCTATTTTGTGCATATATATGTCTGTGCACCATGTGTGTGTTTGGTGCCTGTGGAGGTCACAGAAGAGGGCACGAGATCCCCTAAAACTGGAGTTATGGCCAGTTGTGGGCAGTTATGTGGGCATAGGGAATTGAACTCAGGTCATCTGCAAGAATAAGTGCTCTTCTATAATCAGGCAAGGCTTCTAGTGAGAATGGGTTACCAACCCAACCACAAAACCTTTGACTTACAGTTTGTCCTGCTTATGAGATCTGCTTGGGTAAGGTGGTGTAGAGCCTGTAGGAGTAGCCAACCAGTGACTGATCCAACTTGAGACCCATGCCACCAGAGGGAGTCCATGCCTGACACTGGCTGGAGGGCCAGGAACCAGAAGCCAGAGAGCCCAAGGGACCTAGGATAGAACCAAACGCCCCCAACCCCACCCCCAAAGAATGAAGTATTCTTAGCCATTGAGCCATCTCTCCACCAGCAATTATTACACTTTAAATATGAATTTTATTGTATGGGTGTCCAACTTGCAGCCCCTAGGATATATGAATCCTAGGATAAATATGAATGTAGCCCAATACATTTTAAAATGACATCTTATCACAATGTCAAAAGGTTGAAATGGCAGAGTAGCCACAAAGGAAAAACTAAAGAATATAGAAAATTGAGAGAGAAAAAGAAAAGCTTATTACTATGGAAAACTATCAAACAACAGCAAATGATAAAAGGATCAAATGACCTATAGCAATTATAACACAGCACGTATTCATACAATTTCATAACAATTTTGAATGTAAATCAAATAAACTCTCCAATTAAAAGTTAAAGAGGTCTAGTGAGATGGCTCAGAGGGTAGAAGCTCTTGAGGGCAATCCTGACTGGGACTGAGTTTGATCCCATGATAAAGGACTCCTAATAGCAATTCTCTGACCTCCACACACATGGTAGTATGTATATTCCCCCAAATTCCTGTGTATTCACACACATGTAATAATGTCACATAAAAATTTAAAGCTATAAAATGGCCAAATGAATGAATAAAAACACAGGATCCAATCATATTTTGCCTATAAGAAACTGACTATACTTAAAAAATACACACTAAAAGTGAAGAAACAAAATATTCCATTAAATGTAAATAAAAACAGGGCATGAATAGTATATTTATAAGAGATATAACAGGCTTTAAGTAAAATATTATAAAATGATTATATAATACCCAATCAATTAAATGAAGGGCATATACACAACTAACATAAAAATACATCCATATATAAAGCAATTGTTATTACATCTAAAGAAGAGCTATTACAAGATGTTGAAACAGTTTTCATATTCCATTTAGACAGAAAATAAACTTTGGGTTTAAACTATACTCTAAACCAAATGGACCTATGAGATGTTCAAAACACTCCACCCTACAGGTTTGGTGCGCACATTTGTTTCACAATGTAAGTCTTCTAATTAGATCATATATGTTAGTCTACAAGAAAACCTTAACATATTTTAGATACCAGAATCATTCCAAATATTTTTTTCTGACAACAATGGTATATGGAAAACAACAGGAGAAACTTCAGAGACTACAAATACATGGAAACTAAAGAGGCTTTTCTGAACAACCAGTGAATCGAGGGGAATTAAGAGAAAGTAAAATCATTTGAGGATGGATGGAAATACTGTGTATCAAACCCATGGTACATAACAAAACAGCACCAAAGGAAGTTCATACCAATAATGTCTGTATCAGAAAATGAAAAGATCACAATTATGCAAGCAAGTATTGAACTCTGAAGGAACTAGAAAATAATTCAAAATTGGTAAAAAAAAAAAATAGATGTCATTTATGTATCATATGCCAAAATTAACCACTGAGAAAAGGGAAAATATAAACCAAAAACCCTAAAGTTTGATTAATGAAACATCTGGGGAAAAAAAGTAGTTTTGGACCTGATGGCTTCATAGATGAATTCTTCAGTGATTTAAAAATGACTGCTTCTACAACTACTCAAAACAAAACAAAACAAAACAAAACAAAACAAAACAACTGAATATCAGGGAAATGAATCTATGGGACCAGCATTTCCCTAATACCAAAGCCCAACAAAAGCATAGTGACAGCAAGACAAAAAAATATCCTGGATAAAAACATTTGCAAACATTTTTATCAGTAGCAAACTGAATGCCATGGCACAAGAAAAATGTGCTCGTACCAAGTGATACTCATCTCAGGGATGCAAGGATAGTTTAATCTATGTAAAACAATAATATACATTATAGTAAGACAAGAAAAAACTAGAGTTAGGAAAGTTAGTTGATGAAGTCCAACATCTCTTCATATAAAAATTCTAAAAAAAATATATCTCTGGAAGACATATATTTCAAAACACTCCACCCTACAGGTTTGGTGCACACATTTTTTTCCACAGTGTAAGTCTTCTAATTAGATCATATATGTTAGTCTACAAGAATAGAGTCAAGAGTATAAATCCACTGGTAACATTACTTTAAATGAAGACAAAAATTTAAAGCCTTTTTAAGATCAGGAATAAGCTATGGATGTTCTTTTCCACTACATCTATTCCTCATGACACTGAAAGTTCTAGCTGGGCAATTAGTCAAGAGAAAAAACAAAATATTCATCAGTCCAGCTTTCCCTGTTAGCAAAATCATACCATAGCAAAAAAGGGTATGATTTTACACAGAGAAAACTGAATACACAGTCCCTCAAATCTGTTACACTAATTTAGTGAAGTCACAGGATATAAATCAACACACAAAGTTAGTTTGTTTATTCTTTTTAAAAGTTTTATTTTTCTAGTGTTCATGCCCAAACCCAGATATTTGATTATGCTAGGCAAAAACTTTATCTCTGATATATTTTCACCACTATCCATTTGAAAGTGCACAATATAGTGTTTGTAGATACTAAAAATGGACTATCTGAAAAGGAAATTAAGAAGACAATCCTGGGGCTGAAGAGATGGCTCCATGGTTAAGAGTATTTGCTATTCTTGTAGAAGTTCCCAGGTTTGGTTTCCAGACAATTCACAATGACTTGAAATTCCAGTTCCAGATCTTTTGGCCTGTGGGGGCACTGTATAATTTGGTACATATACAGACAAACAGGCCCCACATACATATAAATAAGAAATAAATAAAAAATTTAAAATGTTGAAAAGAAAACAATACCATTTATAAATAGCTACAAAAATACTCAGGAATAAATGTAACCAAAAAGATGAAGATTTTACACTGATAATTATAAAACATTGATTTGATTGGAAAAATTAAAATATTGTTAAATATCTCTACTACCCAAAGAGATCTGAGGATTAAATGCAACTGCTATCAAAGTTTCAATGATACTTATTCTTCGCATTAATAGAAAAAGTAAAAAACTAAAATTGGGAGTCAAAAATGACCCCAAATCACCAAAACCCAAAAAGAATAAAGCTGAAGGTATCACACTCTATGACTTCAAAATACTACAATCTATAGTAACCAAAACAGCATGATACTGACATAAAAATAGCCACATAGGCTAGTAGAACAGAACAGAGAGCCCAAAAGTAAATTTATCCATCCACACCACTTCACTGGTTTCCTGTCACTCCTCCCCCTCAGTCTGTCCCACTTCCCAATCCACCAGGCTCCATTTCTTCATAGAAGGGCAGACCTCCCATGGATACCAATCAAACACGGCCTATCAAGTTGCAGCACAGATTGAAGCTATCTCACTTCTGACAACATGGTTGAGGACATATGTCTCTTCAGAAATTGATGTTTGGGGGTGGGTTACTGGTGATGGCACAGTAGTGTCTGCTTCCAAGCTTAAGGACCTGAGTTTGATCCCTGGGACCCATATAAAGAAAGGAGAATAAAATTCAATTCCTGATATTGTCCTCTGATTTCCACACACACATATTGTGTCACACGTGCACGTGAACACACACACAATACACACACTAATAAAAAAGTAATGCAGACAAATGAAACTCTGTGCATTAGAAAAAATCATTTTAAAAAATGTAAGGCCTGAGCTATGCAACTACTAAATAGAAGAAAGGATAGAGGAAACATTTTTCAACTGTTTACTAGGCAAGGACGCTTGGATAATACCTCAAAAGCACAAGCAATAAAACAAAATTTTAAAAAGACAAATCAGATGGCATCAGAGTAAAAAGCAAAACAAAGGAAACACCAGAGGGAAGAAAAAAACTATAGAGTGAGAGAAATATGTGAAGACTGTACATCTGACAAGAGGACTAAATCTCCAGACAATGTAAGGAACTCAACAGCAAAACCAAGTAATCTGGTTAGAAACATGACAAAACATTTGATTAGATATTCAAAGGAAGATATGAAAACGGGCAACAGATAGGTAAGGCAAACAAATGAAAATTAAAACCATAATAAAATGTATCTCACCCCAACAGACTGGTGATCATCAGAAAGACATAAGTGCTGGTGGACATATGGAGGGAGCTGAGTGTCAGTAGGAGTGTAAACTAGTAGACTGATTACTGGACATACTATGGGGATCCTCAGAACAGGAAGTTTAGCACTGCTGAGATGGCTCAGCAGGTTACAGTGCCCGCTGCCAAGACTGAGGACTTTCGATTCATCCTTGGAATTCATAAAGTGGAAAAAGACAATTCCCCAAGTTGTCCTCCCAGCACCCTCCCTCTTGCAACAGACAGATATGCATACATGCATACACAGTGGGTGGAGGGAGAACAAATGTTAAAAACCCCAACAAAACCAGGAAGATTGAAAAAAGAAAGAGGACATGAAACTAGTTAGTATATTGACGGGACATCTGCACTTCCATGTTTACTCCATAACTAGTCATAATAGCCAAGACAGAGAATCAAGCTAGATGTCCAATGACAGGTGAATGGATGAAGATGTGAAATGTGTGTGCAATATTTAGTGATAAAAAGAAAATCCCGCATCATCATGAGGAACCAGAAAAGCCCTGTGTAAAATGAAATGTTAGACACATGATCTCATTCATACAAGAAATCTAATATATTTTTCTCTATATTTTTTTGATTAAGAAAAAATTCTGATACTTTCTTTACAATTCAGAAACTTTTTTGTTGTCATCCCAGGTTGCCTTTATATCAAATATCAAATAAGCAACTATATAAATAAGTTATGATTTTCTACATTTGTACATTTTCAGTATAGACCTGAGAATTTTAATTCCTCTCTATCAGTGAGAGACTACGTGGGCGGTGGTATGTATTGGGACCCTCAGGAACAAGCAGAGAAATCTGGGGTCTGATGACCAGTCTTGATTGTCAAGTTGATGAGATTTAGAATCACCATGAAAACAAAGCCCTAAGGCAGGTGTCTGAAGAATTCTCTGTATTAGCATAATTGAGGAGGAAGACCCATCGTAACTTGGTAGTATCATTCCCTGGGTTGGGGTCCTGGACTGAAAGAGCAGACAGCTAGCTGGGTACCACCATTATCACCATGTCCTGAGGAAACAAAGTAACCTGCTGCCACAAGCTCCTAATACTATTACTTTCTCCCCATGAACAACTACCATCAAAGGAGTCCAAATAAACAGTTGGTAAGTTGCTTTTGTCTGTAATTTTGTTTCTACAATAATAAAAGAAGCTAATTTAGGGAGTTAGGAATAAGAGTGGACCCAACTGCTGAAGAACTGTTCTTAGAGTTTTCAGAGGATGTGTAGTTTTACTGACACGTTGATTTTGGATCTCTAGCCTCAGAGGTATGAGATATAAATGTGTAGTTTAGCCCAGAGTTTATGGTACTTAGTTATGATGATCCTAGGATAGTGATGCAATCTGAAGTTCATCTTGATGATTTAGCTTTCTTTGAGGAAAATATTGGTTAAAATCAAAGCTTCACTTTCTACTCTCTTTTTAATTGTAGTAAAATACATACAATGTCCACCATTTTATCCATTGGAAAGTATACTATTTGGTGGTATTAAATATATTTGAAAGGGTGCTCAAACACATTCTTAATGGAGTCAGTCTTAATTCTGGGCATTAGCCAATCAGAAAAGACACTGTGAGCTAAGCCTTAGTGGTATAATCCATTCTATAAGTGTCTATAGCTGAGTATTTTTTTGCACCAGCAAAGCCCAGTAAGATTTAGCCTTATTTATATTGAAATTCTAATATATGAAAGAAAAAGCAGATGTTAGTAAAGTGTAAATACACTACTTTTAGAAAAAAATCCCTTAAATTTGATTTCTTCTGATGAACATATTTCACCTTCATAATGAAACTAACTCTATGTTTACCTTTTATGTTGTTTTAGATGGTAAACTCTTATTTTTAATTATTAAATTCATATAAACACAATAAACTCCTGGCCAACTCCAATTCTTTCCAAACTCAACTTTTTTCTGGTCCTGAGTTTCCTAAGATGAAATGCTAATGTTTGAAACCGCTACTTTACTTCTACCATCCAGAAAATTTTCCTTGATACTTGATTTTAGACTTTTGAGATGTTTCTATACTGTAATAGTGCCATATACTGTAATATGGCAATTCCACTATGATTCAAAGACTTCCAATGAATACTAGACATTTTACAGCATCAAATCTTAGATTTTCCTTATTAGTTCTCACTCTACACATTAGTTCTCACTCTAACATCAAGAGAGCTTTTACCTTTTCACTGTTGGGTGCATTTTACAGCTTCTCTTTGGCATAGCTCAATTGCTACCACTAAGCACTTGGTACTGAGACAGGTGCCCTAATGACCAAGATAATGTTCAGTGACTAAGGGATGGGCTGCTTAGGTGGGTTGGGGGGGTGGTACAGGCAGGACCAAATGGAAATACATGTGACTGTATTACACTAAGAATGGTGTGCATTCAAAACTTTTGATTTACCTTGAAGAACTTCATTTTTTAAACTTTCTTTATCCTTCAGAATGCCATACATGTATACAATGAAATACATGTATGATCATATATACTTTCTAACTTGAATTTTCTGTTTAATATTTTTGGACCATAGATAATATGGAAATGGAAATCACAGGAAAATTGTGGGATCTGAGGACAGTAAAGTTTTTCTTGTATTAATTTCAATAGTTGTAGCTTATGGAATTTCGGAGAGGAATATATGTATTGAACAAAATAATTGGAAGATAAGCATCTACAACTGCCTAATAATTTCACTATTTCTCAGTAATCTTAGTACTAATATTTAGTAAAATATAATAATCCATGTAATCTTAAGACTTATTTCATTTTCCCCCTACACAACATTTTAATGAATTACATCAGAGACTTAGTTCTAAAGTGCTTGCTTAGTGTGTACGAGGCCTCGAATTCACGCAACAGTACAGAAAAGAAAATGAAATTCACCAATACTACTATTATAGATGCAGAAAGTCCTTTGTTCTGTTATCGATTTGTGAAAGTGCTGGTTATTTTCACATGGAAAATTATAAAATATTCTAAGTTGAAGGGCATGCCCATTTAATTTATTAACCTTTAAAGTTTAAAGGAGTCTGTTAATGGGCAGGTTTAGAAGTTCTAAATACTAAGAAACTTTCAATCAGATAGAATTTGCATGTACCACATAGAATAGAATAGACTTGAAAGCTTATGATGTAATCAGCAATTTTATCTTTAATTTGAGATAAATGATACATTTGGGCACACTTTCTCACCAATCTCCCTCTTTTGAAACCAGTTAGGACTTCTTTTGCCACCAGGATCTTTGGTAGTAATTATGGGAGGTGAGTTCATGATCTGGCTTAAAAATTTTAATTCACTGTCAGAAATACCAGCTATACATATCTTCAAACACGAATTATTTTATCCTTCCGCAATTCAATCCATCATTTCTTTTGTACTCTATTATTTAAAGACACAATGTGAATCTTTGGTGAATAGGATGAGTAATACTATGTTCTAACTGGAACAATACATACCCCATATAACCATATAACTGAGATTTTAGACTAAGTGCAGATTATTAAACATTTTTGATACTTTTTTTGTTTGGTTTTTAGATTTTACTATGGTGAACAAATGAAAAAACATACACACACTTAAAAAAAAAATTAAGAGAGCCAGAAAAGGGTATTTAGCAAAATACACAAAATAGTTAGAGGTGGTTAATAACATGAAATGAAAAAGACACGGAACTAAATGGTCAAATTTTCATAGTAATTCCATATCCCAGAAATACTAAAATGAAACTTAAATGTCATGGCAACTGATTGTGGTTTCAACGTGTATGGCACTTGTACTTAGTCTAAGTAGATGGATACGTTTCACAAAAAAAAAAAAAAAAAAAAAAGCACAAAAGCACAGATCGTGGCTAGGAAGCTGAGGGCCACAAGTAGGGGATGGCAGAGAGAGAAGCCAGCTATCTCCACTCCATGAGCCCTGCTGCAGACACCTAAGCTTCATCTGCGAGGTTTGGTAGGCTGTCTCTGAGAAGGGCGAAGGCGAAGTCAGACCGAAATCCAGCCAGGGAGAACTGACTGCGGGTCAAAGCTGGGGCGGCACAGGGTAACCTGTCTCGGCCCTAGAGGGGACTCTCGTCACAGTGGTCGCCGTTCTGCCACCCGTGCCGCTTCCTAAGCCACCTCTAGGTTCTCCCGCGCCTTCAGAGGAGCTGAGCCCACCTCGCTGCCGCACCTGGTCCGGAGTGGTCGGCCGCCAGCACAGCCGGCCTGAGGCGGCCGATAACTGACGTGGATGCAGGCTCGGCGGGGGATTGCTTCTGTCTGGGGCCCGCCGAGGCTGCGTTCGTGCCTCGCGCGCACCCGCACCGCGTCCGCCCAGCCAATCCCGCGCTACTCGCGCGCCCAGGAACGTTCCTCAGTCCCACTCTAGGCTGGGCCGGCTCCTTCCCGCTCCTGGCGCTCTGCAGCCGAGCTCGCACTCCTCCCCTCACTCTCCACGAGTTGCACGCCTCGGGGTGTAGCTCCGCCCCTGTCCCCGAGTCCGCCCCCGCAACCTCCAGAGCGTGTGCTCCCTTTTCCCCTCAGTCTCTTGCCATCCAGGCGTCTTGGGTCTCACTCCGCAGAGCCTCTGGGACTCGCCGGCCTTGCCCCGCCGCCTCCGCGCTCTGTCTTCCGCGAGGCCGCCGCTTCTCCCACCCCGGGATCGCTTCCTCCCGGCCGGACTCGGGGTCGCGCGGCCCGACTCCGCCCCCTCCGCGGCCCCGCGCGCTCCTGGCGCGGCCTCTCCCCCACGCAGGCCACCGGGCGCTCGGGCCCCCTCCTTCCCGCTCGCCTCGCGCTCCCCGGGCGCCCTCGCTCTCGCGCTCTCCAAGGCAAGCGCGCTCCCGGCCGGCGCGCTCCGGGCTCCGGCTTCTCCCGGCTCCTGTCAGTGCGGTGACTGCGCTGGGAAACATGGCGACCGAGGGAATGATCCTCACAAACCACGACCATCAAATCCGCGTCGGAGTCCTCACAGGTAACCGGGGGAGGAGGTCCGGGGGCCGCCACGGCCGCTGTCCCCGACTTGCCGGAGGTTTCTCGCCCGCGGTGGTGCTTCTCTGCGGCCTCGGGGAGAGGGCAAGCTGAGGAGGGGGACCGGGGGGTGTATTTTACAACCGCTGAGAGCTGCTGGGGGTTCGGGTGTTCCCGTGCGCTCCCCGGGGAGCTGGGGCAGGCCGGCTGGGGTGTCAGGCCCCAGAGCCCTAGCAGCCAAAGTCTCCGGCCCCCGGGGACCGAGGGGCCGGTGCGGCGGGCGCTGCGGGGCTCCGCGCTGCCGGTGCGGGCGGCGGGATCCCGGCTCCGCAGTCTGAAGCACGCTGCTCGGGGTTGGCCGGGCGCCTCCTCCACTGAAGCTCTTCCGAGAGGGGGGAATCCCATCTCCACCCCCTTTTCTCCCCTCCCCCCACTCGGCGGCCCCATGGCACCTGCCTGACCGGACTCGGGGTTCGGCAAGCGAACTCTGCTCCGCCTGTGCTGCCCCTTTGCGGGCCGGGTGTCCCCTCCGCAGACGACGGGACACTCCTCACCTCCCCCGGGAGCCAGGTGATGGGCTCCAGTCCGGACCCCGGGAAGTGCCTGCCTTCTGCCTTTCCTAGCAGAGGGCCTGCCTTCTGTCTGCCTCTTCTCTGCGAGGACCGGCTGCTCCCCGTGGCCGGGAGATCCAGCCTTTCTTTCTTTCTTTTTTTCTTTTTTTTTCTTTGAGAAGGAAGGATTCCCCCAGTCGGGTTCTTTTCTCCCCCTCCCTTTCGGGAACCCCTCATTCTCACTCCCTGGTGGATGGTCCCGAGGCTGGTGTGGAGCGCACTTTTCCCGGGTTGCGTTTCCCTCCCTCGCGGAAGTCGTGTGTGCTCTGCATGTCTGATTCCGTTGCGTTGTATTTGGGTGATATTCCTGAGTTTGGAGATAGACAGTTGCTGCAGGGCACGACTTCCAAGATGAATAGCAAGCCTATTTGTAGGGGTTTCGGCTGTGGTTCTGTAGTTGGCATGGTGCAAGTGTGATTGAATGGAGAAGCGGGGGTTAAAGAATTATATTTGGAGTCTGAGACTTACTGTGGAGTAAAGGAAATCCAAGACTTAGTGATGTGATTTCAGAAAAAGAAGCTATGTGGAAGGGAATCCTACTGCCTTCCCTACTTCATCTAAATTTTTTTTCTTGTAGAATTCTGACAGGTTGAGATGAGGCCCGGGAAGGAACTAAATTGAATGAAACTTGCTTTTATTATAAAGTAGAAACAAATCCTTGATTCTTCCAGTAGATACCGACTACAGTGCTTAATTTAGCTGCTGACTTTTATGAAAAGAGGATACCCCTGCTCTTGTTCCCCCTTTTTAGTAACTGGGTTTCCTTTCCATGATGCATATTTACAGATGTTAAAAGCAGTTTATTGAATTTTCCTGAATCAAAGCCTCTGGAGTAAAGAAACTAATCTAAATCAGTTGCAAGGAAGGACACCCCCTCCATCAGAATATGCAGATGGTGTGCATCTTTTCCCATGCCACCGTTTCCTTGTATGAAAACTCAGTTGTAGGTTACAGTTCTTAGATTTGATCTTGTTGATTTTTAAAGAATCAGACAGTGTGATGTGAGTGTGCATTTCCTTTACCAACCACTAACTATTAATTTTGGCCATGTTTTTTGAAAATTAATAGACAAGTGAAAGTGAAATTTTATAGAAACAAAAAATATGTCAGCTGTCTGTAGAAACTGAAAGGCCCTAGATGTTTAAAATTTAAACTGAAGGGTTTGTTTTTAAAGAGCATGGTTTGTTGACTCTTACCCTGCAGTTTTACTTAGTTAATTATCTTATTTTGGTCAAGTGACAGTACATAGGTGTTTCACAGAGTGGTTTGAAAGATACAGCCCTTGTCTATGCTCTGATAGGGATAACACTGATAAGTGATCGGTTGAAAATGCATCATTACTGTACAAAAGTTGTCTAAATATATTGCCTGTGAATTTTGGCCGTAGATGCTAAAGAGATTCTGTGTTCAAATTGATTAACAGAAAATGTGATTACCTGAAGGAAAAATTTAGTGCATTTAATAGGGTCAAGAAGAAACTGGCAGTTTAAAGGGGAGTTGAAAGTCAGTAGCAGCAACCTTATAAATAAATATGTGATTGAAGATGAGACTCTTGAGCAGAATGAAAATGCAGTAGAAAGGCCTTGAAAGGCCCAGGTGAAGAGGTAGGTGGCATAATGTCAGGGAGAGAAGGTTGGCAGTGGAGTTAAAGACAGTTCAGAGGAGCAGTCTCAGGAGAATGAAGTCCAGCAGTCTGGGAGGAAAAGTCCAAAGCCAGCCAGACCGGTGGTGTAGCTGAAGAATGAAAAGAAGCTGCGGTTTTAGATGAAATGGTAACAGGACAATAGAGTTTGATGATAAAATGGATATTTGAAATCAGAAGTAACTCTAGGGATTTTTCTTGAAGAGTTACTGGTATAAATACAATATTACTATGATACAACCTAAAAGCATGGAGAAAAATTAGAAGAAATAGCACTAACTTCCAATCTGTGAGAAATTGATTTTATTACAAACAGCTTAATTCAGTGGGTTGACATTCCATGTGATCTTGAACAGAGGGAAAAACAATCCTCTGAACGTGAAGCTGTGTCATTCAAGTTCTGGGATTTTTAGAACAGTTTTACTTTAAATCATTTTTTTTCCCCTGGATTTTAGAGTAGATTAAAAGGCTACACTTGAAACTGTGATTCTTTCAAGTTATAATTTCTGGCTCTCTGTCTCTCTCTTTCTCTCTCTCCCTTTCTCCATGGCTATGTAGTCCAAGCTAGCCTTAAACTCTATTCTGCCATCTCACTCCTTATCTCTGGATTATGGGTATGCCATCATATCTAGCTGGTTTATGTCTTTCTTTCTTTCTTTCTTTCTTTCTTTCTTTCTTTCTTTCTTTCTTTCTTTCTTTCTTTTTTCAAGACAGGGCTTCTCTGTATAGCCCTGACTGTTGTGGAACTCCATCTGTAGACCAGGCTGGCCTTAAATTCAGAGACCAGCTTGTTTCTGCCTCCTGAGTGCTGGGACTAAAGGTGTGTACCACCATGACCCTGGCAGTTTGTAGCTTTCTTCAAGGTAGAAGGAATGATTTAAGAAAATGCCCTGGTGCTGGACATGATGGTATATGTCCATAACCTCAGCTCTGGTCAGACTGAGGTCAAAGAAAGATCTCAATTTCAAGGCTGGGGTGGAGGGACAAAAAGGTCTCCTAGCATGTTTCACAATAGTAATTTTAAGTGTTTTGTCTAAATCTGTTTTACAAAGGTAGTGGGAAATGTGGAATGTTCTCTGAAACCCTCCATTCCCTCAGTGTTTTTCTGATCTTCATATCAGTTATGAATTTAACAAATATAGTACAGTCTGTTCAGCTTATTATATGAATTAACTTTTTTTTGGAATTTTAAAAGAAAGGGAAATGTTTAGCAATGGCATTTTTGGGGGGGCTGTCTTGAATTATTTAGGATTTAAAACTCAGCTTGTAATAAAGTAATGCTGTAAGTTATACTGCTTCTTTATCAGGAAAATAAGAATGTATATACAGTATATATATAAAACTAGATTGTACATCTTCTAATTTTATCTGTGTGCATGTGGTGTAATGGAGCATATGTGGAGGTCAGAAATTTCAAAAGCCAGTTCTCTGTTTCTACCATGTGAATCTTGGTGGTCAAATTCAGGTTGCCAGGCTTCTCAGAAGCAACTTTTTCCACCAAAGCCCTCTCCAGCCCTACATTGAAACATTTTATGTTATGTACCTCTAAGAATAAACATATTACTTGTCATTATTTGGTGTAGATTTGTAGGGAAGGAAAATTGTGTAGTTTTTGGTGACCTAAGTCTATCTGGTATTTTAGTAATGTTTCCTTTTCTAATGTTCTCTAATTATGTTACTATTTATAGCAGAGACTAGTGATAATTTGATAGTGATTAATGTAAGACAGGTAAACAAATACCTCCTACCACAAAACTAGAGATGTAGGGCAGATGTAGAATCTTTTTAACAACTTTAGTAGTATTTATACTAGGAGCTAGTCTTAGCAATTACATAGCAGACAGTATATTTTGTATGTGTCATGTTTTATCCCCTTTTTCCTATTTTGAAAGAAACTGTTTATCAAGGCAGTAAGTACTTCTATTACTTTAAAACTTCTATAGCAATATTGCCAGGGAAATAATGAATGTATGCAACAGTGGAGATCATGTTCCAGTGTGGATTCTGTATCTTAGTAGGTAACACTGATAATGTTTGGTACCAAGGTACTTAAAAAAAGATGATAATTCATTACCTAAATTTTGACATTTTAGAAAAAGATGAATGCTTTTTTTTGTGAATGATTTTTTTTCTTAAAAAGGTTTTTTTTTTTCATTTTTTTTTTTTTTTTTAATATGATGGAACCTTTCTGTGTGTCCTAAATTGTAAATTGGTCTTGAACCTGGGATCTCATGCCTCTGCACTGGAGTGTTATAATTATACAGGTGTACCACCATACGTGGCTAGGCTAAACCCTTTATTTCCTCTAATAATTATATACTTCTATATTAAATTGTAGATTCGAAATTACTAAGAAATGTTTGAACAAATATGAGAATAGCAGTAGGAATTAAATAAAAGCTAGAACATAAAGATATTACAGTTACACGAACATTTATTTAGTATTTCAGTCATTCAGGAATAGTTGTTTAGAATATCAAACAAAACACTAAGTTGTGAGCTGAGGAGATGCTACTCTTTAACTCTAGGGTTGTCCAAACATTTATTTTTTATTTTATTTTTTAGTCATACAATACTATTCCCTACACTCCCTTTCTATTCTGTAGATTGAACTTGGGATTTTTACAATCTAGGCAAGCACTACCACTGAGCTGTACTCCCAGCTGTATTTTTTCTGAAAGCCCTTTGGCTGTTAATGATATATAAATACATTTTTATTTTAAGAATAATGTCATTAGGTAGGCAAGTCACTACTGAAAATAAAACCTAAATTCTATGTAAGGAATTGTGTGTTAGGGCAATTTTACCTTTTTGGGGAGTAGACTTAGAATTAAAAAGAAGTCTACTTCTCAACTAGGTTGTTTCATGAATTCATAGATGTAAGCAATATATTAGAGAAAATGAGTGATTTATTCAATATAGAAAAAAAGCTGTTGGCCTTACACCAGCTAAGCAAGGATAAATGTGAACTTCTGATCCTCTTGCTTCTACCTTCCCAGTGATGGGATTATAGGCATGTGTTACTATGCCCAATTTTATGAAGTACTAGGATTAAACCCAGGGCTTTGTTCAAGCTAGGCAAGCACTCTATCCCAGCTTCCAATTTAACTTCTAATCAACTTAATACTAATATTACTTACCAAAGACTATAAGTTATTAGTTGATATATAGCAAGTTTCAACTATATTAAAAACACATATGAGGGCTGGAGAAATAGCTGATTGGTTAAGAGCCCTGGCTACTCTTGTAGGAGGACCTGGCTTTGGTTCCCAGCAATCAAATGAAAGCTTACCCTGTCCGAAACTGTCTTCCTTGAGCACCAATCATGCATGTGGTAAATGTACATCCATGCAGGCAAAACACTGATACATACAAAGTGAAAATAAGTTAAAATGTTAACTACATGGCTTCAGAGAATGTAGAAGGGAATCAACAGTATGCTTCTTGGGAAGAAGTGATGAATAAGAGTCTATTTTTACTCTTGCGAGTGATAGATTGCTGAATAAGTTGAACAGGGTACTTTTTTGGAAGTCAGTTAAGTAGACAAAATATATACTTTGCTTCTGTAAATAGGATTGAAGAACAATGAAGTATATTTGGAATTTGAGGTGTTAAAAAAAGACATCTTGGAAGAAGAAAGCAGTGTAGTCCACAAAGTTTTCTTCCTTTGGATCTGGGCTGAGGAAAAAAAAAGAAAGAAAGAAAGAAGAAAATACTACTTTATCTGGTTAAATGTATAATAATTAAAGCAATTTTGAGTGATCTTGAAAAGTAAATTTTAGTATTGTGAAACAGAGATTCTTTCCAGGTTGTTTAATGAATTAATAAGCTAATTTAATTGATTAAATAGAACTTTTTGAAAATTTTATAACTTAACTCCAATAACTTTCACAGTAGCTTACCAGTATTTATATGTACTGAAAGAGAAGAATTAAATCTATTATACTTAAGAAAATTGCTACTTTGAAAAACAAATTAGAAAAGGAGATGTAAAAATACATTACCATAGTTTTGAGGTATATGGCATTATATCAAGGGATAATCTGACTCTTAAAGAGGGACAAACAGTATTTTTGCAGTATCAATTATATTTGATCATTTGTAAATTAAATTGCCATTAAAATAAGCATAAGTAAATCAGACATAAGGTGTGGAATATATGTGTGCTTTTAAAATAAAATCAGAAATGTCAAAGAAATTTAAAGAGAACACATTAGTTGATTCCCAGTCTGTTTTAAAAAATATTTTATTTGTGTATATGTGTATGTGCATGCCTTTTTGTCTGTATGTGCACTGTGTATATTTAGTTGCTTAGGGAGGGCAGAAGTGGGCTTTGGATCCATTGGAGCTGAAGTTATAGGCAGTTGTCAGCTATCTGATATAGGTGCTGGGAACTGAACCCTGGATCCTCTGAAAAAGGATTAAGTTATTTTAACTGCTGAGCCATCTTTTCCAGCCCCTTCCTATTCTGAGATTTGAAACTCTTTTCTAACATTAGGATACTTTGGTAAAAATTTAAAGAACATGGTGTCGTAAAATACCCACCTACTTACTTATCATAAAGTCTGTTTGGGAATGTAGAGTAACATGTATAATAATTAATTTATTCACTTTACAGCCTAATCACTGCCCTCTTCCTTCTGGGTCTACCCTTACACAGTCCTTCTCCCTATCCCTCTTCCCTTCTTCTCTGAGAGAAGGGAGGCCCCCCGTGGGTATCACCTCATCTCCACACATCAAGTCTCTACTGGTGTAGGCACATCCTCTCCCACTAAGTCCAGACAAGCTGGCTTAGTTACAGGAAAGGGATTCACGGACAGGCAACAAATTTAGGGACAACCCTGTGTTCCAGTTGTTGGGGGGGGACACCAGAATGAAGACTGAGCTGCACATCTACTACATAGGTAAGGGGTAAAAGGGGGAACCCTAGGTCCAGCTCATGTATGCTCTTTGGTTGATGGTCTCTGGGAGCCCCCAAGGGTCCAGTTTAGTTGACTCTGTTGGTCATCTTGTGAAGTCCCTTTCCCCTCCAGGTCCCTCAATCCTTCCCCTAACTCTTCCATAAGACTCCCTGAGTTCCATCCAATGTTTGGTTGTGGGTCTCTGTATCTGTTTCAGTCAGCTGCTGGGTGGAGCCTCTAAGAGGACTGTTATGCTAGGCTCCTGTCTGCAAGCATAACAGTATCATTAATAGTGTCAGGGATTAAGTTCTTGCCCATGGGATGGGTCTCACTTTGGGGGCAGTCATTGGGTGGGCATTCCCTCAGTCTCTGCTCCATCTTTGTCCCTGTACATCTTGTAGGCAGGACACATTTTGGGTCAAAAGTTTTGTAGATGGGTTGATGTTCTTATCCCTCCACTGGGAGTCCTGCCTGGCTATAAGAAGTACCCACTTCAGGATCCATATCCCCCACGGCTAGAAGTCTCAGCTAGAGTCATCCCTCTTCTCCAAGACTCCCTGGGGCCTCCCCATCCTAGCTCTCTAGCACACCCTAGAGATGCCGCCCCACCCGATCTCCAGTTTCCATTTACTTTCCTGGCCCTCTCTCCTATCTCTCCCCACATTCCCCTACCCATCCTCTTTCCCACCCAATACCCTCCCTCCGTCCTCACCCTTCTAACTGAGATTCAAGCATCCTCGCTTGGGCCTTCTTTGTTGTTTAGCTTCTTTGGGTGGCAGACCTGTATTTTTAAGCTTAGTCTGACTAAGTGTTATATCCTTAAACACATTAAATTCTTCTTTTTGTTTTTTACCACTGTAAGGGAATATTTATTCCGTAAGATCGTAGAGACTCTCAAGACAATATTTTGTTCTTTAGAAAAATATAAGGATATTAGATTTAATTTTTCTTGTCTTTATAATTAGATTTATGGGGGAAGGTAGATTATCCATAAAAATTTAAGAAAATAGGAAAGACAGGCTTAAAATGTCTAAAATTTTATATGATTGTGAACTAAAGGAAAGTTTAGACTAAAATGTTTAAACTAAAAGACTAAAAATTTTTGTGGCATCAAGTAATTTTAATCTTACACTTAGCTTAAGAATCAGCTTAAGCTTCATTTAATAAAATCTTTCCTAGAAATTAAACTCTTCAGTTATGTGTTTCTCATTTTTCTATAGGGAAACAGTCTTATAAATGTCTATGTCTTCTAATCATACGTACGCATTTGAGAGGCTTCCTGGTGTAGAAAAAACTTTAGAGCCAGACAAACTTGGATGTCATGCTGTGGTGGTTTGAATGAAAATGTCTTTAAGGGTTTATATGTTTAAATACTTGATCCTTAGTGATAGAACTATTTGAGGATTAGGGTTTATGACCTCAATGAGGGAGATAAGTTACCTGGGCCAGGCTTTGAAATTTCGAAAGAGTTGGGCTATTCCTAGTGTATCCTCTCTATCTCTGTTTAAGAAACAAGATGTGAACTCTCAGGTGTTCCAGCTGTCATGCCTTCATTCCACCATCATGGACTCTAACCCCTGAAACCATACAAGCTTAGTTAAATGCTTCTTTAGTTTTCTTGGTCATTATGTTTTATGACAACTCTCACTAATACATACCTTTTATTCAGGGAAGTTATTTAACCTCTCTGAATTTGTTTCCTTTTCCCCAATTACACTGGCAACATATTTCTTCTTCAATATAAACTTTTAAGAGCAAAGATAAAGCTAGATTGTATTTCTAACCCCTTTTCTCTTTATGTTGTTTTGCATGGTTTTCTAAGCAGTTTCATGTGTATTCATCTTATTAAAACTAAGTTTTAAAAATCTTCACATGGGTGTTTGCATTTCTTGCTTCTTCTGTTGTTTTATCACCTACTAATGAAATAATTACATAGATGATAATTAAATAAAAAAATAGGTGCTGTAAAATGTATACACTACCTTAGAAAGCAGCCACCCAGCAACATTTATATAAACTAGTACTTGGCTATTATTATTGGACTGACAGTTAAAATCTGTATAATAAAATATGATATAATGCTGTGTTTTGTATCAAATTTTCAGATAGTGCTTTAGTTGTTGACCATATTTTACATAATTATTTTAGATTAATAGAATTTGATGTCTTTATAAGAAGTGAACATTTGACCGGGCTGAAGAGATGACTACTCAGAAGTTAAGGGTACTTACTCCTCATCCAGAGGACCTGGGTTTGGTTCCCTGTACCCACACCAGGTCGGGTACAGCAATATGTAACCTCAGCTCTGGGTATTTGATACCTTCTCCTTGTCTCTGAGGACACCTGCACACACATGATATACACAAACACATACATATAAATAAAATATAGTTACTTAAAAAATATCTTGACAATCTGAAACTATTGGTAAAATTTGAATTTTTTTTAGTTTGAAGGTTCATTCTTTTAATGATCAATACAACAACATGGACATTTGTCAAAGTTATACCTCCTCTGTCCCTTTTTTTTTAATTAATGTTACTGTCCTTGGGTTTAAACATATATAATTATGCTTACTGTGTAGAATTAGTATGAGAAACAAATAAATGATATATTTATGAATTTCTGAAACATCAGTCCCTCTGTTAAGTAATACGGCAGTAAATAAAAAAATTGTCTTTTGCCCTTGGCATTTATATTCCAACACTGACATGAGAACATTCATGGTTTATTTACATTGCATTGTAGGGAATACAGTGTTGCTGTATTTTACCTTTTATGTGGATGACTTAAGTATAACTTCAGAACTTGATCTTTTTCACATTTAGCAAGTTTTGATAAAAAAATTAAGTTTCTATATCTTTTCTGCTAAGATAAGACACTGAACATGATTTTTTTGCTGAATAAAGTTTAAAAGACATTTATAGGGCACTTACATGTTATATTTATATTAAATTCTTTGGATATATTATTTAATTTATACAACTTTTAAAAGGTACTATCTTATTCCTTTCATTACTTCCTGAAGAGTAGAGAGGTTATGTAACTTGTTTAGGATTATACTAGTGGCAGTATCAAGATTCAAGCATAGGTGTGACTATATTCTTAACAATTACGTTTTTAATCTATTCTGAAGATTTGTTAGTATAGACTTCAATACCTGAATCTATAATATATTAGCTTCAGTTATAATGTTTATATACATGATATTCCCTTCTTATATCCTAACATATTATATACTTGGGAAATATTAAAAAGTCTTTGCTAAAAATTATATATGAAATTAGACTTGAAGTGAGAGTCTAAAAATAAACATTTTGTCTTTCAGTTTAGAGACTCAGAAGATAAGTATCACCAAAATAAGTGGTTTTCTTTGTATTTGACAATTTCAGGACCATGACTAGTTGTCTTGCCTGATAGTGAAATGTTAAAAAAAAAACAAAATTTTGCTAAGAAAATAAATTCAATTTGATAATTAGAAATTAAACTTTAAAACTTAACCTATTTCCTGTTTTTTTTAAACATTAAGAAAAAAGTAATTTACATGATCTTTAGACTCTATTTGGGTAAGAATAATAGAATATCTTGGAAATAACTTGAATGCCCAAATACTATTTTTTAATTATAAAAAAGATGAAACATTTTAATGGTATGAGCCCTTTCTTTATGTATTTAAAAGTTAGTGCTGAACATTTTGTTTTAATGTAAACTTTAAAAATTATATGTTTGTAAAATTAATGCCCACATTATACAAGTTACACTTGAATTAATTAAACTGCAAGTAGGAAAGCTCAATTTTTGTCATTCTCTTAGTTTAAAACAACCTATTACAATATCTTTTTAAAAAATAATTTATTCTTTTATTTTTATGTACATTTGCTGTTTGGCCTACATGTGTGTTTGTGTGAGGTTGTCAGATCCTCTAGAATTGAAGTTATAGATGGTTGTGAGCTGCCATGTGAGTGCTGGGGATTGAACCCAGGCCCTCTAGAATTGCAGCCAGTGCTCTTAAATACTGAGCTGTCTCTTCAGCACCCTATTAAAGTATCTTTGTGTTACAAATCTGTAATAGTAACATGATAAAGTATGAAGTTGAATATCCCCACCTTACTTCTACCAGTTTATCTAGTGCTGCCACTTTAAAATTTGCTTTTTGTTTATTCTTTATGTATTTGAATTTGTATATATTCAACCAATGTAATGCATGAAAGTTTACATATCAATGGACAATTGGCCATAATTAACATCTCCATGTCTTATTAGACTTATGTAATACTATTTTTAGAGAAAGTATTAGTTTCCAAAACTCAAAAATTATGTGTTTTACATAAAATTCATTTTCCCCCACATGACAGAGGCTTTATATTGACTGTCCTCTTGAGATAGAACATACATTCTCCAGTTTTTTTGTCATTTCTCAATTAGCCTATTTATATCTTTTGACCCTGAGAACCATATGGATTGGCAATGCTTACTCTGTCTTGTCCTTTACTTTTTTGTACTATGATTAGGCCGTATTGTCCTATTAGTGAAAATAATAGTAGGTAACTTCAGTGGGAACTTAACAAATACAAGCTACTTTCTAGAGCTTTATTAATTGTGCTGTCACCATTTTGCAACTGAGGCAAGTGTAACTGAGAGTAAGTAAACTGACTTGTGCAAATTACTATGATAAAAAAAACAAATTTCAAGTTGAATCATATTGTCTGTTACTAGCATGTGAGTGCTTAATATTCCCTCTTGGTCTGTACAAATGACTTCATGTAGATCTTTAAAGATGTTCATATACAGCTTTCTTTTTAATGGCTCTATGGTATTGCATAATAGGTTATACTTTACTTAATTAGTACCCAACTGGTGATCATTGAGGTTCTCTTTATAATCTTTCATTATGATAAATATCATAGATAATACTATTATATATTTAGCATGATTTCATTTTTTTTGTAATATAGAATTAATTAAGTAGAATTTCTTAGGTTAAAAATGTAATAATTCTAAAATTTCTATGGAAATTACAACTTGCCTAAACAGGCCATACTAATTAACAGTCTCACCTTTATTGAATATTAGCTTTTTAATAAGTATTTTAAGGTATCTTTCTTGAGTTTTATAGATCGGTTAGAACATTGTTTTATTGTTAATGTAAGATACTGAACTTGAGAGTTAGCTGTGGTGTAAAAGGGAATATGACTTAAATACCACGGAGCATAGAGGAGGTGCTGACTTTAAGGATTCCAATCACGTGATTTTGGAATTACTGTAATCATGTATCTTTTACTTCATGTTCTGTTTTTGACCATGTTACTGGTTATCTTACATTCAAAATTTGGAAGAGTGGTGCAGTTTGAGAAGTATAGTAATGGGCAATTTCAAGTTTTCATCTTCCTAACTGGAGAGCCCACAGGGAAGTTTTTTCTCAAGATATTTTTACATGTAATACTGAGTCTTTCACTTGGATATGTTCATTTTTGGGTCTGTCATTACCAGAGTTGAGGACCTTCATTGGTCCCAATTCTGTATCATATGTCATATCATATCCTTGGTAGAGAAATATTAAGTAGGTAGCTTTATCAGAGTCACATTGACTTCGGGTTTTATTGCTGTGAAGAGACACTATGACCATAGTAACTCTTATAAAGAACTCTTATAAAGAATATTTAATTGGGGCTGGCTTGCAGCTTCAGAGGTTTAGTTAATTATCATTGTGGGAAATATGGCAGCATGCAGGTAAACAGGTTGCTGGAGAAGGAGTTGAGAGTTCTATATCTTGATCCTCAGGCAGCAGAAGGAAACTATCGGCCATATGCTCATAACTTGAGCATATAGAACCTCAAAGTCTGCCCGACAGTGACACACTTCCTCCAACAGAGCCACACCTCCTAATAGTGCCATTCTCTATGGGTTAAGCATTCAAAACATGAGTCTGTGGGAGCCATACCTGTTCACACCACCACACACAGGAATTTATAGCAGAAGAATTTTTAATGATTTAATTTTAATAACTTATTTAAAATAACAAATTCCATAAATAAGCTATATCTTGAACTATACTTGTTTGAAGTTGAATGAAAATGACTGGTCATAAGAAAAAATAATATGCATAAAGGATAATAGATGTATTCGTATTATATCAGGTACAAAAGAAAATAAAATTTAGAGCATTTTTTGTAGAAAAGTTTGTAATCATTAATGGAAGTTAATATGGGTTTTGAATTTTCCAGTTTTCTTTTGCAAATGGGTTTGTGATGTATTAATCTAAAAATTGTCAATTATGCATCATCATAAAATATTCATTACTTTTTGATTCTTACTGCTACTTGAAAGTGGGTCATGTATAATACACGATAGATTCATAGATGAATAATGGAGATTTCCCACTTATATAATAGAAACTTTTAAGCAGTTAAATATTGACATACTCAGTTTTATCATTTTATTGTTTTCCTGACCACAAGTAATGTATTACTCTGACTTTAGTTGGGTTTGTTAGCAAAGAATCCAACTAGTTATGTGGTTGGTGTGCATTGTTTGTGTGCGTGTGTATGCATGCACATGCATGCACTCATAAATGTGTGTGGAGGTCAGGGGACAACCTCAGATGTTCTTCAGGTACCATTCACTTTTTCTTTGCAACAAGTAGGTTTGACTGGTTGCCCAGGGAGCCCCAGGGGCTCCTTTTGTCTCTGCTTCCCCTAACCCTGGGATTATGTCTCATCATACCTGGCTATGCAAAATATTTTCTTTCTGAATCAAAATGTTTTCTTTCTGAATCAAAATATATGTGTATTTCTTTTTTTCCAGGTTATTTTTCTCTTTTATTAAATGTATATGCTCATTTACAATGTCACATGTGTATATAACACGTTCTGACCATTCCTATGCCAGCCTCCCCTTTTTATTTTCTTTGTTGCTTGCATCCCAGGCTGCCCTCCCACAGTTCCTCATCCCATTTCTCCTCCCCTCTGTCTCCAAGAAGATGTCTCCCTCACCCCCCCCCCGCCCCCGAGACCTCCCTGCTCCTTGGGACCTCAAGACACTGGAGGGTTAGGTGCATCTTCTCCCACTGAGGCCAGGCCAGGCCAGGTGTCAGGGGCCTCAGGCCAGCTCTAGCTCATGTATGCTGTCTGTTTGGTGGCTCAGTGTCAGAGATCTCAGGGGTCCAGGTTAGTTGAAACTGCTGGTCTTCCTATGAGGTTGCCCTCTTCCTTAGCTTCTTTCAGCCTTTCCCTAATTCAACCATAGGGGTCCCTGACTTCAGTCCAATGGTTGGGTGTAAGTATGGGCTTCTGTCTCAATCAGCTGCTTGTTGGACCTCTCAGAGGACAGCCATGCTAGGCTCCTGTCTGTAAGCAAACCGTAGCATCAGTAATAGTGTCAGGCCTTGGAGCCTCCCCTTGAGATGGATCCCAAGTTGGGCCTGTCACTGGACCTCCTTTCTCACAGTCTCTTCTCCATTTTTGTCCCTGCAGTTCTTTTAGACAGGAACAATTCTGGGTCAGAATTTTTGACTGTGGGATGGCAGCCCCATCCCTCCAGTTGATTACCTGTCTTTCTACTGGAGGTGAACTCTGTAAGTTGTCTCTCTCCACTGTTGGGCCTTTCATCTAAGGTCTCTCCCTTTGAGTCCTGAGAGTCTCTCACCTCCCAGGTCTCTGGTACTTTCTAGATGGTCCCCCTGACCCCTGAGGTTGCATATTTCCATTCATTCTGCTGGCCCTTAGGGCTTCTCTCCTGTTCCCCACCCCCACCCCCTGTCCCCCAAACCTAATCATGTTTCTCTTTTTCCCTTCCACTCCCCTCTCCCATTTCAGTATCAGCTTTTCATGTTTCATTTCAAACATAATTTCAAACTCAGGTCTTTATTTTTGTAAGGAAGACTTTTACAGTCTAAGGTGTCTTCCCAGCCCACACAATAGGTATACATTGTAAGATTTTGTATATTTTCTTTGTTTTGTTTGAGACAGGTTCTTGCTTCATGACCCAGGCTTGACCTCTAACTAAAATCCTCTTGTTTTAGCCCCCTAAATGCAAGGATTGCAGGCATTCACCATTATGACTGGCACTTAAGTAATTTTTCCATTAAAACAGTTCCCCCCCTTTTCTTTTAGGCTTTGTGGACTATAATATTTCTGTCACAGCTACTTAGCTTGCCCTTGTAGAGTGAAAGCAGGCATAGACAAGATGTAAATGAATCAGTGTGATTGTCCTCTAGTAAAACTTCATTTATGAAAAAAAAAAAAATGTCTGCTTGGCCTTAGCTTAATGGCTATAGTTTTTCATTCCCCTCTCTAATGTAGGACCCTGAAAGGACAGCATGGTTTCTGGTCGAGCACTGGCTAGAGATGGCCAGAGACCCAACAGGTTGGAGACCTCACAGGTTTCCCTGCACGGGACAGCATGCATTTCCCCAAGCTCCCAGACTCCAGGCTCCTGACTTGAGGCCAAAGACCTCCATTGTTCCATGCCTTTCAGGCACATAGGACAGCGCCCCTACAGCCCCTCCACAGGTAGAGGGTGTCACTACAGGCCACAGCCTCAAGACATCTCCATATTTGTGAGATACCTAAAGGCCAGAGGTCTTAGCTGATTAAGCATTCCTTCTCAGACCTTCCTCCTCAAAAGGTATTTTACCTCAGGCCCGCCCTGAGAATATGGGGTATAGCTTCATCCATTTTCCGCCATGGCAATAAAAAGTTTAAGACCATGGACTATCTCTCCTTTTTGGGCCCCCGTGGGGGACCGTGGAGAAGGTCTTCAACTACTGAGCTGCAGTCTAATCTCCTACGCAGGCCTCTCTGCATTCCAGCCACGGAGACCCAGCCAAGACCCAGACAAGCGAGTCAGCCTAACCAAGAGCCCCCTCCCTGCTGGACACCCTGGAGTTTCTCCCCCCCCCTCGCCCCTTTGGCTGCGGGTCGATTTAGCCTGTAAACCGCCACCCCCAACACCCGTCTTGGTCCTTCTGAAGCCTCTCAGCTGTGCCTGAGAGCCAAGGGCTTGAGACCAGTCAGTTCCCAGCTGCCCCCTTGGCCTGGGGATTCCCAACCTAAGAGCTCTGGCCCCCACGGGGTCTCAGACTGTGCTCTCTCACCCCTGGAGCAGAGCCCTGCATCTTCTCACAGCCTGACTGCCTGGCTCTGTGTGGAGTGAACACAGTCGAATTCCCCAGTCTCTGCTTCCCTGAGCCTCCTGGAACTCACTCTGTAGACCAGGCTGGCCCTGAACTCAGAAATCTGCCTGCCTCTGCCTCCCAAGTGCTGGGATTAAAGGCGTGTGCCACCGCTGCCCGGCTTAATAACTCTTATATTTCTGTAAATTAACTTGTGCTTTTACTTCAGATGCTACTGGGTTAGTGTTCTGATGTAGCTGTAGTTACCAGGGAGTCTTGGCTAATGTTTGTTTCTCCTTCATATGAGCTTCTACATGGCTGTTGATTCATTAGTCTCTTGGTATGATGGCTGGTTTCCAAGAAAGCCTGAAATTGGCACAGCTTTACTTCCATTATCTGTTGGTTAAAATAGGCATAAACTCAGTCCATAATCATTGTAGGAAGAGATTGTACAGGTGTGTGGATACCTAGGGCACATGACTAAGGAGGGCATCAAATTAAGTCTCTACAGGATTGTTTTTATTGTAAGTAACAATTCGAATATACTAGCTTTAGTAAAAAGAATATTTATTTAAAATTTATTAGGTTTTTTTTTTCTTTTAACAAAATGCAAATAGAACACGAGATCCTAGAACTATAGGGCTTAGGGTTGAAGGTTCATCTTTGCTCTATGCTGTAAACTTCATTTTCTGTCACCATAGATCTGTCTATTTCACATTAGAAACAACAGTGCCATTAATACTTGTCTAATTACTTATGCCTTACCGTTTGAACTATTCAGAAGACTGACTTTATTTTGTGTGCTTCTAAAGCTTTGGAGGAAAAATTCTGATTCTCCTAGGTCAATCAATATAAAGTTCTAGTGTACCAAGTACAGAGACAAATTTCTGAATAAGTTAGTAACAAGATGGTTACTGAATGTGTAACCCCTAAACAGTCCATTTGTATCCTCTCTAGTCATGCATTTATTAACATAAAGTAATCGTAATTTAATGAGTAATATCATTATTACAGACTTAGTTTGCTTCTTTATTCAATTGTCTGGATGGCATTTGGTTTGTTATCTTGAACATTCATTTACACTCTTCCTGTATTGAGTTAGTTAGGGTCATTGTTCTAGTATCTCACTTTATCTTATTAACATACATTCAGATAGGAAGGTGATCTTAGTATGTGATCACCCATGATTTCTAGGCTTGTTTTGGCTGATCTAGCTGGCTGAATACATTCTTCTTTTGGAAAGAATTTACATGAAAGCAAGTACTGTAAATACAGAATGAAATCAGAGCTATAACAGGAGTACAAGCAACATGCTGTGGGTGCAGAGGAAGGAACAATTAAGTTTGACTGAATGACTGTAGGAGGGATGACATTTTAAAGAAGGTAATGTTTGAGCAAGGCCTGGAAGAATGAATAACTCATCCTTAGAAAAGAAAGGAAAAAATAATCTAGTTGTCAGATCTCTTGGCTGCTGAATGGGTGGCACCAGAGTGTCTAGGCTAAAGTAGATGAACTTAAATATAGACTTAAGGAACTAGGGATAAACAGCAGCAGGTAGTTATGTGACTTTAACCTTCTTAAATTAGAATTATAAGAGGTAATACAGTTTTGCTACACTTAAGACTTAGGTGACTATATGCTAGTTTGAAATTTGAGAGTTCAAGTTTTAATGAAAAAGTTTATTTTAAAGAGAGTTTTGGACTAAGAAAGTACTTTTAAGAATTTTATATCTACTAACTCAAATCTAATAGGTAAAGAAACTAAGATGAAATTAAAGTAAGTAATTAATGTTACACATCTCGTTATCTTTGGGTATTGCTCATTTCCCAAAAGTTACTGTGCTGTAAATGTGGTCACTAGTGGAAACATTTTGAAAAGTGATGGAACTTTTAAAAGTTGCATCCTGGTATGAGAGGATTGAATCCTGACTGTTTTTGTGAAAGGAATAATGTTGGTCTTGTAAGTAGATTAGGTATCACAAGAGTAGATCAGTTCTTTTTTCTCTCCTTTCTCTTTTTCTTTCTCCCTCCCACCCCTTTCCCCCCATGCTCTCTCCCAACCTTCTTTTCTCCCTTCCCCTTTCCTGCCTCCCCTGTTCTGACAGGTCTCACTTTATAGCTGAAGCTAGTGTAGAACATATTATGTGGTCCAGGAAGACCTTAAACTTAAAGTGATCCTCTTGTCTTAGTTTTCTGAGTGATGAGATTACAGGCATGAGCTGCCATGCACTTTATTTAGTTTCATCCTTTCTTGAATTTTATATAAATATAATGACTTCTTTCATTTAGGAGTATGTCTGTCATGTTCATCTGTGAATCTGAAGTACAGTTTTTTTTTCTACTGGGTTTATAGATGATTATTGTATTGATAGACATTTGAATTTATTCCTAATTTCACAATTATAAATAAAGCTGTGTTGAAAATTCTTGTATATGTCATTGATAATCACATTGTTTTATTTCTAGGAGTGAAATGACTGAGTGGTTGTTTTCCAAAATGGCTGCACAATATTACATCCCTGTTATCAGTGTAGGAGAACTTGAGCTGTAAAGCGGACTTCCTTTCCTGCGCCTTACATCATCTCATGATCCCTCAAGTAGTGCTGCTGATACATAGTTATTACACTATGTTGTTTAAGAAATAACAAAAGGGAAAAGTTTGTCCATGTGTCCTGGGACATGCTATAGACTCAGGAGACTGAGGGCCTAGGTTCAATTTCCAGAATCCAAATAGAGGTTTACAACTGTAATTCAGTCTTAGGAAATCAGATGCTATATCTTCTAGTCTTTGAGGGCACTAGGTACACATGTGATACACATACAGACAAAACACACATTAAATAAAATTTATTTAAAAAAAATTTGCCAATCACTTTCTAATGTTTTCATCTAGAAAATTTCTCACTTTACTTTAAAACTCTATATTTTATATTAATCTGTATGAGTGAGGTAAGTAGACATTTAATTTATACAAATGGTATGAGGTAAAAAATCAGATAATTTTTTAATTATTTATTTTTATTTTATGTACATTGGTGTTTTGTCTGCATGTATATCTGTGTGTGAGTGGAGTTACAGACAGTTGTGAGCTGCCACATGGGTACTGGGAATTGAACCTGGGACATCTGGAAGAGCAGTCAGTGCTCATAACTGCTGAACCATCTCTCCAATCCCCAGATATTTTTTTTTAATATGGATATTTAGTTGATCTAGCATCATTTTTTTTAATTATTTTAAATAAACAAAATGGTTCTTTCCTCCCTGGGTTGTGTAGTACACCTTGATATAAATCAGGTACATCTGTTATCTGTTCTTTCTAGAGTAGATATTCTGTTTTGTTGGTTTATTTGACTATATTTGTACCTATTCATATCTCTCTCTCTCTCTCTCTCTCTCTCTCTCTCTCTCTCTCTCTCTCTCTCTCTCTCTGTGTGTGTGTGTGTGTGTGTGTGTGTGTGTGTGTGTGTGTGTGTTGGAGATCAAACTCAGGGACTTGCAAAAGTTAACATACGCTCTGTTATGGAGTTAGTCTCTTGTCTTAGGAGAACAAAGTCCAACATCTTTATTATGAATAAACCATTAATTATATTAGCTATAGGTTTTTGCCAGTGTTCTTTATCATATTAAAGAAATTGTTACTTGTTACCTATTTCTACTATTCTGATAATTTTCAAAATCATGAATGGCTGTTAAATTTTATCAAATGATTTTTCTGCTTCTATTGTGCTGAGGTACATGGTTTTGGTTTTTGTTCTTAAATCTGTAGTGTGTCAAATTACATTGAATGATTTTCAATGCTAAACCAATTTTATACTCCCAAGAAAGGCTTTGTTTAAGTTAAATATGTTGACATTTTGCTTAGGTTTTATATTTGTTGTGAGAAACACTGGCCTGTAGTTCTCCTCTCTTATAATTTTTTTATAATCTACTAGATTTTGGATTTGAGATTTGTTGACACTCAAAGGAAAATTGGAAAATCTTTTTTTTTCTCATTTTTACTGTTTTTTAAAAGATTGATGCATTTCATGTATGTAAAAAAAATCATTGATTCTGCATTTGTTGATATAGTGGTCTGTGTCAATAATGTTGATTTGCTTAATCACGTTGCTCAAATCATTAAATGATTCGTTATTAAAATTATTATCTATAATTGTAGATTTACATATTTTTCCTTAAAATTTTATGTATTTTAAAAAAGGATTTATTATTTTATGGATGTGAGTACATGGTCGCTGTCTTTAGACATACCAGAAAGAGGGCATCAGATCCCATTACAGATAATTGTGAGCCAATATGTGATTTCTGGAAATTGAACTCAGGACCTCTGGAAGAGCAAGCAGTCAGTATTCTTAACCACTGAGCTGTCTTTCTAGCCCCAAATTTTATGTATTTTGAAGTTTTCACTAGGTGTGTATAAATAGGATTATTGCAAATTATGATTGAAATTGCCTTTTTGCCATTATGAAATAACCTTTGTTTTTTTAGTTTTGAAATTTTGTTCTTGTTTTGAAGTCTCTTCCTATTAATATAAAATATATATTTTTATTAGTATTTCCATGTTGAAATCTTTTCTTCCTTTCATTTCAACTGATCTGTTTTTGTATTTAAGGTATATTTTCTAGAAATATGTAGTTGGATCTTACTCATATTGTTTAGTTTTAAAACTGTTTTATTTACAATGTTTATTCTGTTTACATTTAATATAATTACTAATATAGCTAGGTATAAATCTGTTAACTCACTGTTTATTTTTATTTCATTTTTCCTTTTAAAAACTTTTTTTCTTTCCTGCTTATTTTTCTAATTCTTAAGTTTTCTAAGATTTATTTTTTTTTTTCTTTTTTTCTTTTTTCTTTTTTCTTTTTTTTTCTGTTTTGTTTTTTTCTTTTTAAGATTTATTTTCTACATTAGTTTTTCAGTATACATTCTTCTGTAAGTATATTTAGGAATTCTATGTATTTGAATGAACACTCTTAATTTGTTACTGTATCTTAAACCAACACTTTACTATTTTCTGAGCAATACAAAACCATCATTTATTACCTTCTGCCATTTGTATACTTTTGTGTGGGTATGTGCATTCAGGTTCCCATGGAGGCTAGAAGAGGGTGTTACAGGTGGTTGTTAACTCTGATGTTGGTGCATGCAGCCATCTTGAGCCATATACCCTGACAAGAGACTTGTTTACAACAGCCTACAACAGCTGAGCACACTCTGATAACATCTTGTTTTAGATACCCAGGATTTTCCCTTGGGTGTGTGAGACTTAAAGGTGTGATTTAGAGACAAGACTTAAGTGTGTGACTTAAAGGTGTGACTTAGAAGTGAGACATATAAAAGGTGAGAGGCAGACAGAAGAAGACTTGGATAAGACTGAGGAACTTGGAGGCACTAGTGACTAGGAACTAGGGATTAGGAACTCAAGATTTGGGACTTAGACTAGGAAGAGAGACAGAATGGGATTGAATCACACTCTGTCTGGTCTCCATTCATCCTCACTCTCTCTCTTGCTGAACCCCGACCCTCAGACCAGAGCAGCCTGGGGCAGTGCGGGCTCTAACAATTTAGCCCCCAAGGCTTTTGGCAGTGCAGGTTCCAACATGGATGAAGCGGTCCCTGACATTTTGGCCCCCAAGCGTGGGGCAGCTCGGGCCGCAATAGGTGCTAGGAAGTGAACTTTTATACTCTGTAAGATTAGGAAGGACTCTTAACCAATGAGCCATCTCTTCAGGCCCACTATTTTAAAAATAAAAAATTAATAATTTAGGATATGTATATAGATCTCTTGTAATTCTAGAAGCAACATGGATATAAATTGTAAATGGTTTTGACAAAAAACATCAATACTTTTTATGTTATCCATATCTGCCCATCATAATGTTCTTCCCTCATTTTAAAAAATATTTTCTATCATCTGGGATTTTTTTAGCCCTATAAAATTAATATCTTTTCTGGGAATGTTAGTGTGCTAGAGGCAAATTGAAAAAAATTTTTGAAGAAAAAAAACCTGGTGAATTCTGGGTTAGCAATTTTAATTGTCAGCACTTCAAATATTTGATTCCTACTTCCCATTGCCATAGTTTCTTTTGAACGATTAGCTAATAGATTTATTTTTGATTCCTTAAAAAAGTATATGAATTTTGGCTGCTTTTAAGATTGTTTTGTTTTATTTTGAGTTTATAATGGAGTGACTATGTGGTGCTTAAGTCTGAGTTTTCTTTGGACAAATCTTCTTTAGGTATTTGGTGATTTGATATTTTTCATAAACTTTGAGTTTTTTATATCTTCAAATTTTACTTTTATTTCAGTTTCTCTATTCAACAATGTTAGATGTTTGACTATATCTCACATGCCTCTTTTTCTTTCTATTCTTTTCTATTTATGATTCAATTGGGTACTTTATGTTCTTTAAACATACTAATTTTGTTTTATGTTGTGCTAGCCTAATATAAATGTATCAAAAATTTGACATTCATCAGTGCAAGTATTCACATAGACCAGGATTGCATCAAACTCATCATGTAGCCTAGACAGACCTTGAACTTCTGATCTTCCTTCTGTTTAGCCTCCCAAGTTCTGCAGTTACAGGTGTGAGCCATCATATTTGCTAAAGTTTAGTTTTTACATTTTTAATTTTCTGTTCTTGGAAGTCTAATTCATTTGGAATTAGTTACCCCCTTTTACTACCTCCATCCTTTCATAAATTTAATTTTTCTATTTTTATTGACATGTTAATAATAGCTAATTTAAACTCCTGCTCCAAATTCTATTACATAATTTCTGGCTCTACTCTGTTTTCTCTCTTTGGTCTGATTTTAGATTATACTTTCTTGTTCAAATATGTTATAATTTTAGATTTTATACTAAATATTATTTATAGTTGAACTATTTGCTTGAGCTGATGATATTTTTTTACCACCTTTTCAACTGTTCGGCCAGGTGAGTGAATGGGATCCCTTCAGGATACTTAGTAATTGTGTTTTATTTTATTAGGATCATTGGATTGCAGTTTAAGTCAGCTTTAGTAGTTTATACGTGGTTGTCTTCATTGTCTCTGCTAGTTGTTTGTTTGTTTGTTTGTTTTTTTGTTGTTGTTGAAAAGCTGTCAGATTTCTTCTTTACGTGGAGAGAGGTGGGAGAGTTTCATTTCTACACCTGGAAAGTTTTGAGTTCAGCCCTTTGATCTCTTGCTGAAATTGTCTGATATTCAGGCAAATGTTTACAAGCCACCTGTCTGTTTAAGGCTGAGTCTCGTTTCTCTGGCATTTTTTTTTTTTTTCTTCTAGCACTAGGAGCTAAGGGAGATAACTTTCTGCCATGTCTTTCTCTCTGCTAGCTTAGTCTTGGGCCTCCCAACATCACTTAGAATTTAGCAATTAATTAGTCTTACATTTAGACTACCACACTAAAAAGCTGCTCACTCATTGCTTTCTGTTTTCACCAAGAGTCCGTCTTCCCCAGCCAATACTCAGTCTATTCTAGAATCTTCTAATTCTCCTAGGAAAGAAAATAGTGGGTTGTTGTTATCTCTAAATCTTAGTTCATCTATTTCATTTTACTTCATAAATATTCTGATGTCTTAAAAATGAGACAGAGGATGGATTAATTTGCATTCTTTTACATGTTGACCTCCAGTTGAGCCAGCACCACTTGTTGAAAATTGCTCTTTCTATCTCTATGAAGAATTGATTTGGAATTTTGATAGGTATTGCATTGAATCTGTAGATTGCTTTTGGCAGGATAGCCATTTTTACTAAGTTAATCCTGCCAATCCAGGAGCATGGGAGATCTTTCCATCTTCTGAGATCTTCTTCAATTTCTTTCTTCAGAGACTTGATTAGAGACCTGTGTGCTCCTGACAGCTTCCTATATTGAATTCTACGAAGAAATTGACCATCTTTGGAGTTACTCCAGTTGTGGTGAGACAGCCACTAGACAAGAATTGCCTCTCCCCATCTACAGACAAATTACTGTCCAGAAAAGGACACACTTGCAGAATAGTCGACTGATTATATCTGCCTAGACAGAGTAATCAGCCCTTAATAATTCTGCAGCACTAAGGTCTGTCAGATGATCCTTGGCCAGAAGGCGGAAGAACAGATGCTCCAACGTTTTGAAGTAGAGGGAGTGTCCAGGTGTTCAGCAGTCTCTATAAATTGGCTGAGTTTTAGAAGCTATGCTTTGTGCTTCCCACAATTATAGTTAACTCAGTCATTCTGGATTTCTGACGGGGTTGAAAACTTATAGCCTCATAGCCAATCCTGGCTATTTACCTTGAGAGAAAAGATTTGAGTGGATGGTCGTCAGCTGACATTCATCCTAAAGCCAGGTTCAGAACTAAATGTTTTAGTTAGGATAGATGAAAGAGGTGCTGGTTAGTCAACAAAATGATGGACTGGGTATTAGGACTATCTTGTACCTCACTGGTACAAATCAGCATAATTATGCTGTAATTATATTTTGAGAGAAAAGTTTCATTTTAACAGGAAGGGTGATATGTAGGAGGAGCTAAGGTGGGAGGAGTACTGAGAGGAAGAGAAGGAGTAAGAAGAGGAGGAGAAGAAGGAGAGGAGAAGCTAGGTGATAAAAGAGAGAAAGAGGGGGGAGACAGGGAGGCAGATGTTCGTGTATCTCCACCAGTCAAAGATAGTTGTTATATCTAGGTTGGGTAGTGGGTTACACCTCTGATTGAACAATACCAAACTTATAAAGCTTATGATTAACATTTTTTTAAAAAAAATATATAATTGCAAAAAGGAAAAGGGGGCATGGGATAGGGATTTCCTAAGGGGGAATGGGCAAGGGGATGACATCTGAAGTGTAAATAAAATATCTAATAAAAAATGGAAAAAAAAGAGACAGAATCTCATTTTTCCTTAGTTGCTGTCAAAGTGTTTGTAATTGCTATTTTTAAAGATTAAAGCAGTGAAATCTATTTTTTCTGATTATGAAGTAATACACATTGTATTAACTTTTGCCTAGTTTTGCTGTATAACAAATGACCTCAATATTTCAGCAGCTAGCAACAATAGCTTATTCTCTTCTTGCTACAAGAAGCTAGCTGAAGCTTGGCATTGTCTGTCTATTGCTCCACATATCTTCTAATTCTGAGATCCAGGCTGGGGAACAACTCTTATTTGGGCCATGCTGTTCTTGTAACAGAGGAGGAAAGAAGAAAGTTGGCAAACATACATAGTGGCCTTTAAGACTTCTGCTTGGATATTTGTTTATATGTTACTGGCCAAAGCAAATCAGTAGCTGAGGCCAAAGTTAATGGGGCAAAGAAGTTTCCTTCTACAAAAATATTCTGTGTTAACATGAGAACTGGTGGAAATGATTATCATTTTGAATGAAAGTGGGTTGAATATTTACAAATTATAATAAAGTTTATCAGCTCAATTATTTTTATTTCATTATTTTTAATGGTTGCCCATTAAAATGGGTAAACCAGACTTACTAGTAGGATGGAAATGCCCAGTAAGAGGGTTCAATTATCAATAATATACAGAAATCTTTTTCTGTTCAGAAGTTACTGTTGGATCAGAGTTTCAAAAAGTAGCCTCACCTGTAGGGTAAAATGTATATTATTCTGTACGTATTGGAAGAGGGCAAGACATGTCATGAGAGTCTGGAAATTGGTATACCAATGAAAATCAAATTTACAAGGCAGCCTGGTGATGTTGGTGATGTTACCATAAACAGAATGGTTTGAATGAGGCACATCTCTCTCTCTCTCTCTCTCTCTGTGTGTGTGTGTGTGTAGTATGTGTGTGTGTGTAGTATGTAGTATGAGTATGTGTGAGATACACATGCTCAGGTGATGAGCATAGAGACCAAAAATTCATTTTGGTTATCTTCCTTCATTACTCTCCACTTATTTACTGAGACAGAATCTTTTGCTGAACCAAGTTCTCTCTATATTTAGCTAGTTTAGTTAGCCAGTTTCCCCATATCTTGAGTGTTATGATTACAAGCAGACCACCACACTTGCCCAGCTTTTATGTGGGTGCAGAAGATTGGAATTCTGGCCCTTATCCTTGATGACAAGTATTTTATCTAATTAGCTATCTGTAGCATGTAAGTCTTGTTTTGAAGTTGAGATAATTAACATTGATTCTACCATCTTATAATTGTTCTCCAGTCTCTCCAATCATTACTTTCTCTTATATGCAACTTAAATTTTATGGTGCTTCTTTATCTGTGAAATGCACTCTTAACTCTCTTGCATATGTCCTGTGCTTTCTTGTGTTACTCTTCTTACATCCTGCCTCCACCCTCCCATTCTCAACCCCCCCTTCCCCCCACCCCTCAACCTCCTGCCCTAGGGCAGGGTTTGTTTGTTTAGCCTTGTTTATCCTGGAACTCACTCTATAGACTAGGCTGGCCTTGAACTCACAGAGTTTCCCCAAGTGCTGGGATTAAAGGCTTGTGCTACATCATTGCCTGGCTTCTAGTAGATCATACTAATTTGAAAAAACTATTGTTTTTTAACCAGTCTTTTTTTCAATTCAGAGTACCTGTGTAGCTCTGTGTGTAGAGAAAAATGCCAAATCATACTGATTAGTTTTTCATAAATTCCTGGTTCCAGTATCAGGTGAATCTTCTATACCATCTGTCATATTTTCCTAGATCTTCTATTTTCTTAGCTGGTATATATGTTTTTCTTTTTTTTTAAAAGATGTTTTTAATTTTATGTATGTGAGTGCACTGTCGCTGTCTTCAGACACACCAGAAGAGGGCATCAGATCCCATTACAGATGGCTGTGAGCCACAATGTAGTTGCTGGAAATTGAACTCAGGATCTCTGGAAGAGCAGAGATAGATGGTGGTCTTAACCGCTGAGCCATCTCTCCAGCCATCTCTCCATATTTTTTTTCTTATCCTCCAACATCTCATCCCTGATCTTTTGCTCTGCTGATGATTTTTCTCCCTATCTGAGAAAATTGACAGAAAACCAAATTTGCATCAGCTCCTTTTATCAAATCTATCCACCTACCAGCATCTTTATCTTTATATAGCTTGTCTTATCTTCTACTTTTCCATGTATTTATCTGTTTGATTTTTCTCTCCTTATGCCGATTTAAGATCATAGCCCCAATAGTCTCTATGTGATATTTTGTCAACATTGTACAGCACTGCCATAAAAGACAAACACTTTGTTATTTCTCTCTTCAGCATTATTTATTTTATCCCCTTTCCCTACCAGAGAATGTTTATTTGCTCCTCAGTTGTGTTAAACTCCTTGAAAGAACTCTATAGTCTTAGCTCCCAATTGCTTATGTCCTATTTTCTCTCAAATTCAGTATAATTAGATTTTTGTTTTCTCAATGAAAATATCCTTGATAATGTCACCAGTGAATTTTATATTGCTAAATCTCACATGGATTTCTCAATATTCATAATCTCCCTTAATTCAGCAAAAATATTTACTTCCCTTCTTTCCTTTCACATCCCTTCTTCCAACTGCTTTTTATTTGATTTCTAGAACATAACACTTAATATTTTGCCTCCCTTTGTCAATTGTCATTTTCCTTCCCAGTCTTTTTCAAGTTGAGGATTCGTCTTTGGCCTTTTCTCTATGTATATTCATTCCCTTCATCATGACTCTTAATAACTGTATGCTGACAACTGTTTAATTATGTAGTTATGTAGGCTTCCCCTTTGAAGTTATTCAGGTATAAGCATGTATATCTATACAGAGTATATGTAGCCATTTATGTCAAACTAATTAATACATTTAATATGTACCAAACTAAATTACTGATTTCCTGCTTAAAGTTTGGCTCCAAGTATTTGTCAACTTAACAAAGTATTAAGTGTGTATTTCTATTTTTTATGACTACCAACTTTTAAAGATGTTTTCCCTCCTCTGTATTATCTTGAATATTTATCCTGTTGTACTTTTGCCTTTAGTCCGTATCCTATCTTATTCTAGGTATTATTTTTAGATAACCTTTCCTACACCTGTTTCTTTAATGGCCACTTTTCTAATCTTGAGATAGAGTTGTTGCCTTTCAGATACTCAGATTCCAGTCCATGCTGTCTGTTCTGTTGATGATCCTCCAAATCAGAGGTTCTCGACTTTCTAATACTGTGACCCTGTAATGTAGTTCTTCCTGCTGTGGTGATCCTAAGCATAATATTATTTTTGTTGCTACATAGCTATAACTATTCTACTGTCAAGAATCATAATGTAAATATCTATGTTTGTCTTAGGTGACCCCAGTAAAGGGTTGTTGGACCCCTGTGAAGAGTTGTTTGACCTGAAAGGGGTAAATAGCCTACAGATTGAGAGCTACTCCTCTAAATACTTCTGCATGATCCAAAGACAGCATAGCCTTGCTCCCTGAAACTACTGGACTACTGTTATATCTACAGTCTAGAAAATTTGAAGGCAGTTTTGTACATGTCTTTTATTCTTCACATCTGTTTATCTCCCATAGAATGTATGGAAAGCAGTTAATTTTTTTCATTTCATATAACCACCTCCACGAGCAGGATAATAACATTTAATTTTATCTGTATGCTATCCTCACATTTCACACCTGAAACTTTGTATATCACTTTGTCGATACCTTATTTTACCTGGCCCATCCTGCATCCTGCTTGTCATTTCAAATGATAAGACTTAGACTGACAGGACTCCATGTTACTTACTTCCTTGATGATTTTACTCATTTTTTTAAAAAATGTTTTTTTCTTTTTGGTCTTTGTTTTTTAAATATATATATGTTATAAACCCCACCTTATAGTGTTGTTATAGTTTGCTTTAAACATCTGATATTTAGGAGGATGAGAAAATTATATCATTTACCATTTTTGATGCTACTTATTTTTTCCTATAGTCATTTGATAAAGTTTTTCTTGGGTTTTTAGGGGCATTCTCTAGGGGTTTTTTTTTGTTTGTTTAAGTAGTACTGATCAATAGGCATGCATTCTGCTTTTTAATTGTTTAAAAGATTAAATGACTCATGAATTATACATATTTATGGGGTACATTGTTAAATTTATACAGTGTTCATGATCAGGTCAGAATAATTTGCACACCTTTCACTCAAACATTTTATCAGCTTTTGTTTGGTTGGGAATATTCAAAATCTTCTCTGTTACAGCTGTTTGAAATGTACAGTTCATTATTATTAGTCAGAGTTAACCTTAATGTGCTATAGAATATCAGAGGTTATTCTTCCTATCTAGATTAACTCATGTTAATATTCCACTTAACATCCTTCTTCTTACCCTGCCCTGACTCTGGCAAATGATACTCTCTCTTTTGCAGTTATGAGATCAACTTTTTAAGCTTTCACACGTGAAAATGTACAGTGTTCATATTTATTTTGTGTGTTTGTTGTGTGTGGGGAGCACATCTGTCCTATACTTGTACATGTTGGGATCAAAGGACAATTTTTAGGAGTCAGTACTCTCCTATCATGTGGCATTGAACTCAAGTGGTCAGACTTGGCTACAAGTGTCCTTTTCTTCAGACATATTGGCTGTCCTCAATTTGTTTTTAGTATGTGGTGTGAAATAGGGATTAACTTTCATTCTTCTGAGCATGATGTTCCAATTTTCTCAGCATTGATTATTGGTCCTTTTCCTCTGTGTTTGTTGTTGGTGCCTTTGGTAATAACTAGTTGTCTATAAGTATGTGGATTATTTCTGCTGCTTTCTATCCACTGGTCTGTGTTTTCATTTTATGTTAGTGCTATTCTGTTAGCTTTAGTTTTGCTGAAAATGTTTGTATTTATTTTTATGTTTTAATGTTTTTATTCCAGCTTTTAAAGGCTGTTATTTCTACATATAGAATTCTAAATTGAGTCTCGCCATAGCACTTAAAAATATTGTGTTCTATTTAAGTTTGATTCTTTTGTACTTGATGTATCTCTTCTACCCTATCACTATTTCATCCCATTTTTTGGCTACTACTATCTTCATTTTTGGGATCTATTAGTTTTGACTATAGATACTAGAGAAATTAGTGTCTCCTTGGAGTTCTTAATCTCATTAGTGAAAGAGTTCAAGAATGGATTCAAATAGAAGCTTGAGGACAATTTTAATAAGAGTTTCAAACAAAATTTCTCAGGACAGACAAGTTGACATCTTAGCAGTTTTGGGCAGGAGGGAAGGAATGAAATAACAATGTTATTTAATCTATCATGGAAGTTAGACACATGGCATGCAAAAAGGCTTTAGAAAAAGGGTAAGAAAGCCCAAAGCAAAAAAAAAAAAAAAAAAGGACTTGGGTGGGAAGCAGATGCTGGCAGGTCTCTGTGAGTTCTAGTCCATGTAGTGACTTCCAGACCAGCCAAAGTTACTTAGTGAGACCTATCTCAAAAAGGACAGAGGGTGGGAAAGGTATGCCCTTCTGATTTTCTGATTTGGTCAGACATAGCCAAACCCTATAGTGGATTTTAGGGATTGTGTGGGGTATGGGGGAAGGCAGATTCTGGAAGGAAAAGTACTGTATTTCATTGAAGGAATGGAAACTCTGCTTATCTCTTTAACATGGATTAAGGTGAGTCTCCCTTCCTGGGATGGTCCCTTGGCCTGACATTGACCTGAACCAACTGGAATGTTAGGCCATTACCCAGGCCAGAGATTATATCTCTTCAATCAAAAGTATTTTTTCAATAATGGGCCCAATAATGATACCCTGACATGACAACCCTTCTTTACCCCCACCTTAACCCTCATGCCCTGTACCCAACATGCTTTCGGTCTTTGAAGAGGTAAAGTCATTTAGAGACCCAATAGAGATAAGAGCTCTCAAACATTTCTGGTATAAACTGGCTACTTTTATTTGGAAGCCTTTAAACTCTAATCTGTATGCAGTTTGTACATCCTATTCTCATCACTCTGATGTACTCACATGTGGTTATATTTATGTTCATCCTGCTTAGAGTTGGCTAACCTTGAAAAGTACTGTTTGTCTTTATATATGAGAATTTTTTGGCCACCTTTTCAAATAGTTCTGTAGGTTTAGATTTTTTCAAAACCTATTTTAATAAGGGTTTTTAAATACTTTAACCTCCCTTTTAGCCCACTGACCAAAGGTAGGGGAGGAAAATGGTTAATAGGACAAGGGGGATGTGGACTTGTTTAGAAATAGTTCTTTGGGGTATACCAATCTTTGTTGTCAAGATATCAGCAATGTAGTCCAAAACATCAAACACGAATCAGTAGTGGCAGTCCGGTCTAATCCCAAATCACCCATGAATCAGTAGCAGTGGCTTAATCTAGAAGAAGCCGTGAGACTCTCTTCAATTGGTCTGAGTCTACAGAAGTGGCAAGAAGCAACTGGAATATTAGGAGAAGTTCTTTGGTGCTTTTTTTTTTTTTTTTCTACAAAGTCATGACAAGTGAAGATCAGCGAAGACCAGCAGAGTCTTGCAAGGCAAACAAATACAAGAGCATCATTTACTCTTTGGTTAGAGTTAGACTGTTTCTAAACCTCATGCATCCTCTCATGTGTCTACCTCAGCAAAATATCCTCTCGTGTCTCTTTCAGCATAATATCCTCTCATAAGACAGCTTCTAGAAAAACGTCTTATTGTACAACTCAGTCTTCAAAGAAACCAGAAATGTCTACATCATAGTTCTTTATCCTAGTTTCACTCGTTTTCTCCTCTAAGATCATTTTTTTGTTTTAGATTTTTTGAAATCTGCTCATGGCTCCCTTGAATTTTGTTAATTTTTCTTTATTTTTTTTTATTTGTTTGGAGAATTTGGATGTTTTGTAGTTTTTAGCTTCATTATCTTCTGCCCTTTCCAGTGTATTGTTAAAGCCCTTCCACTAGTTTTAAGTTCAAATATTATACTTAAATTTCATTTAGTTCTGTTTTATAGTTCATATTCTGTTAATTTCTCAGCAAAAGTGTGATGTTTTAACATGTAATAGTTCTATCCTTTCTGTTTTTCTCTCTTAAATCATAGGACATGCAGATCATTTTTACTTCTCATGTGGATGTCACACTGTCATTTAATCATCACTTTTCCTTAGAATGACAAGAATTGTCAGTTGACAATCTGAATAGACTGGGGCTAGAGATACAACTTTCAAAATACTTTATTTCTTAATGGCTGAGTAAGGTATAATTGTTTGCATTCTTCAAGTTTTCAGTACCTAACAATCTACCAAACTCAAGGAGCCTAAGTTAAAGGGTGTAACATCGTAAAAGTAGCCAATTACTTCAGTATAAGCCATTCATAGCCCAAAGTCTGAAGAATGACCAAAAATCAAAATTTTATTTATTTTTTTATAACTGTATAATTATGATCCAAATGTGTCCACCACTAGTTTTTCTGCAAGAAACATGATATAAATAAGCAAACTACAACTGCTCACTGATATTCATGGACTCCCTAGATGTCTCACTGGGCTTAATTATAGACCACTCACAGTAATAGCTTTTCAGTATCAAGTGTAGCATGATGTTAAGCCACTTTACCTCTCGCACATACATGTTGTACTTCTGGCTGATAATGGAGAAAAGCATTTCACTGTTAAGCTAAGTTGCATCCATCCTTTTAAATGGTGTCAGTATCAATGTCATCCTCCTTGTCAGACTAAACAGTTTCAACTTTTAATCTAAAACTGACACTGTCAGTCTTCGAATATACCACCTCAATATTTTCAATATTTTCATCGTTGTCTTCTTCCTCACCACCAGACGATTCTTCCTCTGCTTCCTTCAACCATTTAATAAATGGCTCTGCTTTGACACGAATCTCTTTGGCAAGTTCTTTTGAGACATATTTCCTAAAGGCCTTTTCTGACCAGATGATAATGACTTCTTCTCAAAGGTCTGCATCATACATCTCCTTCAAGATATGTAGAATCTTGGCGATCAGCTGAGCTTTGATGTATTACTACCACACATTCCAAACCATAAAGAAGGTACCGCTGAGCCTTTCTGTTGTTATGTACCTGTATTTCTTGATTTTCTCTCTTATCTTCTCATCAAAGAGAACTTCGGTCAAAACAAGAGGACTCATGGCTTTTACATCAAGTTTTTTCTGCCTCAGCCATAAGTTCTTTATCAGCTGATTCAATAATGCCCTTCTTAATGTCTTTCTTTTTCTTAACAAAATCAAACAGAATGTTAACACGCTCTTCTACAGTTCTTTCCAAATCATCGATAAGTGTCAGGCCTTTTGCATGGTCACTGATTTCATCCATTCTGTGCCTTTGAGCTTCCTCAGTTGTATCTTCCCCTCAATCATCATCTTCCTCTTCCACAGCATGTGGAGACTTAATTTCATTTGGTAGTGGAGGTGGTGGCATCTCACTGGTGTATACAGAGCCATTTTCCTTGTCCTTGCCCTTTTTATTTTTCTTTTACTATTCTTTATTTCCTGTACCAATGTCACTATTCTCAAGTGGGTTTTTGAGAATGAATGTACAGAGTTTATGATGTGTGTCAAGCATGCCTTGGTACCCACAGGCTTTACAAGAATTGCCTGTTTGTTTCTTTCGATTGACATGCAGGTTTGTTTCAGGAATCTTACAGCCAGGACAGAAGAATACATTTTTTAATGAAGCCGCCCAACATGTCTTGCAGCTATTCACCTCATGAGATCCATTGACAATGTAACTGTCATTCTTAACATCAAACTGGGTCTGTGCTCCCAGCTCACAATCAAAATATTTGGTGAAATACATTGGAGGTCAATTAAGCACCTTTGCAACATCAACCATGTTGACTATAACTGTCTTGATTCCATTTTTTTTGCTCTCAACCTTTGCAATCAGAGCATCTTGTGGCAGTGTGGTTTGACACACTGGGATTGACATTGACAGACATTTTGGCTTATTGGTGACTTCATCAATAAGATAAACAGATCTTTGCAACTTTTTGGTATGTTTTGTCTGGAGAAGAAGGGATGATGACATAAACGACTGCAAGAGTTCTTGGTCTCTGACATGAAAAAATTTTCGCCACTGAGGCTGTAAGATTCTTGCTTGTATGCTGTGTTTCCCCAATACAGGTACCAATGGCTGCAAAACAGCTTGGTTTGGTTTTGGTTTTGGTTTTGTTTGTTTTTTTTTTTTTTTTTATCAAGTAAAGACATAAACCCAATGCAGCTCATCTGGGACTGGGAGGAAGAGGCCTTGGAAGTCTGGTTGGAGCCAATCGGAGGGGCGCCTGAGCAGGTGCTGTCACCCAGCAGCAGAAGGGACTGTCCCAGCAAAAATTCACACTCATACCAGCAGTGCCGAACCTGGTGACCTCTGGAATGGTCTCGCTTTGACTGAATTTTATCAGTTAATTGGGGGGAGCTGACAGAAGGCAACTGTCATCCTTGCAGCCATCTTGAGCCATATACCCTGACAAGAGACTTGTTTACAACAGCTGAGCACACTCTGATAACATCTTGTTTTAGATACCCAGGATTTTCCCTTGGTTGTGTGAGACTTAAAGGTGTGATTTAGAGCCCGGACTTAAAGGTGTGACTTAGAGATAAGACTTAAGTGTGCGACTTAAAGGTGTGACTTAGAAGTGAGACATATAAAAGGCAGAGGCAGACAGAAGAGAGTGCTTGAGACTTGTAACTTGGAAGAACTAGGAACTAAACACTTGGACTAGAGAACTGGGATTAGGACTTGGTGCCGAAACCCAGGACTTGAGACTTGGAGGCACTAGGGGCTAGGAACTCGAGACTTGGGACTTGTGCTAGGAACTCGAGACTTGGGACTTGTACTAGGAACAAGAGACTTGGAGAGAAGAAGAGAGACTGAAGAATAAACAGGATTGAATTACACTCTGTCTGGTCTCCATTCTTCGAGTCTGTCCTCACTCTCTTGCTGAACCCTGACCCCCGGACCAGAGCAGCTTGGGGCAATGCGTGTTCTAACTGAAAGAGTTAAAAATTTTTAAACCTTCCACAGCTGGACTCAGTGCAGATCAGCTTGTTCTGTGCTCTGGGTCCTAGGAAACTAGCTCTCCACAAGACAAAATAAGAAAGGAGTTCAGAGCTGAGAGTTCAGGTTAGTGTGACCATGCACCATGGGCACCAGAAACTAAAAACTGACCATAAGATAGATTGAATAGGGTTTGAGCTGGGAGTTCAAGTTAGCATGCCTGTGCACCCTGGATACCAGGAACTTGGCTGACCACAAGATAGATGGCTGATTACGTATAGGCTCTTAGAGAATAGCCTGTTCCTTGTACCCTGTCACAAACTAAATAATGGGCTGGGACTTTCCACAGGTGCTCTCCAATAGCCCTCCCTTACTCCCCCTAGGTTGTGGTTTCCCCCCTGAATTGTGGTTTTGGGCTTTAAATTCTCTCTGTCTCCAAAGCCCCTGTGTGGGTCATGGGTCTTGACCTCAGTATACTGATTGAAATATACCTCTTGCTGATTACATCAAGTTTGGTGTCTTGTAGTTAATGGGTGGCTGTGAATTCCTGAGACTTGGGTGAGGTCCTCTATTCATGGGGGCCTTACATAACAATTTAGCCCCCAAGGCTTTTGGCAGTGCAGGTTCCAACACTGATAGAGTGGTCCACAACATTTTGGCCTCCAGATGTGAGGTAGTATAGATCTCAACAGTTAATATCAGAAACAATCCTTTCATTTCATTGTAACTTGATTATGTTAATATATCTAATATATTAACATATTTATATATTAAATGTAATACCTTATATTATATTTAATACACCTTAAAAATATTTCAGTACTTGTCTAAAACTTTGCATTTGGGGCTTTTTTATTTTCTCAAAATATCTTTGGGTTTTTAAATAAAAAAAACTAAAGAGTCACAGTTAATGTATAATCCAGGGCAGAGATTGGATAGAGTAACAAGACTAAGACTAGGTTTTGTAGAAACAGCAGTATAACATATAGAACTATGGGTTAATATAGTCTTTCATTGACTACAAGTTGAGTAAATAATTGTATTTTGCCTGTGTTTTATTTTCATTGTATTAAATTACAGATTTACAATATTTGAATAAACGTTGGGAATGAGCCTGATGGCTTCATTTTCATTCTCTTAAAATGTGTTTGTTAGTATTTTATACAACTGAGTAGTTTATCTTGAGATGGTGATCAAATTTTGGGAAGGAAACATAATGGAAGCCCATAGAAAATAAGGACTAGGTAGTAAGGTTTGTATATTAATTACTTATCTCATTGCTATGACAAAAGCAGCCTAAAGAAAAAAAGTTTATTTTTGATGAAAAGTTGAAGGCTGTATAGTAGTGCATCCTGGCAGGGAAGTCATGGTGTCAGGATTCTGAGGTGGCTGCTTATACTGTATCTGCAGTTGGGAAGGAGAGAAAGATAAATGAATAATGGTACTCAACTTACTTTATCCCATGGGATGTTGCTGCTCATATTCTGGATTATTCTTTCCTCTTTATTTTTCCTTTTTCTTTTGGAAACACCCTCTCAGACACACATGGGCACACATGCACAAATGTGCACAAACACACATACACACATACCCCTACCTGTTTTCATGATGATTCTAAATCCAGTCAAGCTAACAATGAAAATTAACCATCACAACTTGTTGCATAGATTGTTTTAGTATTGTCTGCTTTGAATCACTAAGAGCTTAAAGGTGTTTCTAATACTTAAAAATACCTAAGGATTATCTTGCTCTTTCTAGTAGAGAGAAGGAAGGTGGAGAGATTGTATATTCTGTCGCCTCCATTTTTTCACCAGTTTGCCTTAAGCTAAAAATAATGCTGATATCAAAGTAGTATATATTAACATGGTATATTTTGAACTCCATTTGTAAAATCACAGTCACAGATAACTGGGAATTAACTGTTGCTTAGAATATTTGCCTATAGAGCCCATTTGTTTTCTTTAAGGGATATAATATTGATATTTAATCTGTGTAGAAATTTATGTAAGTTATAAATTTATAGATCTCTTTAAGGAATACTATTTTAATTTTAAGACAGTAGATAAGGTTTTGTTTGGGTGGTTTTGGGGTGTCAAGACAGGGTTTCTCTGTGTAAAAGCCCTGGCTGTCCTGAAATTCACTTTGTAGAGCAGGCTGGCCCCAAACTCACAGATAATCCATCTGCCTGTTCAGCCTCCTGGGATTAAAGGCGTGCATCACTAGGCCTGATTTAGACGTTATTTTGAATACTAGATAAATGATTTTAAAGTATAGGTATAACACTAGTGTAACTTCTATATAATATATATTAAGATACAACTTTAATTGTTGAAAGTGCTAGAATAAGTTGACAATGATAGATTAATTAGTAGAAAGACATACAAATTTATTTATGCTTAAGAGGGTAGTCAATCTAGTAAGGTTCATGTGGTTATATATTCTAAATAGGAATCAGAGAAGTGACAAAATGAAGGCAATTTTGGGTTATAGTAGGTGATTTTTAGGAAAAATGATTGGTAGAAGAAGGCAGATTGAAGTTTATAAATACAAAATACATCTCTGATACCAAAGGGAACAAGAACAATTTATTGTGAGTCAGTATGAGTGTTCATGGTCTAGGAACATAGATTTTGCTTTTGCTAATTGATACAGTATATTATGAAAACATTTACATGGTTGCCTAAATTTTTATAAACACAGAAGAAAAGAAAGTCATAAGTGAGTTTATTTATTGAATATATTGATGGGACATCAGGTAGGCAAAGCGGGACTCTACCATTTGATGACATTCTTAACTTTTGGTTGTAGAAGCTAGTGATCTGCTAAGAATATATTTCAAAGGTTGTACCTGACGATCATAAGGATTTCAGGTCAGATCAAAAATGGGTGATAAATAGCTATTGCATAGATGAAAGACAGCCAAAGATAACTTTGGCTCTCAGTCTGCATTAATCACATTTCGCTCTAATCTGTCAGACTGCCCTTTTTTGTTGTGCCATTATGAGAGTATAACAGCTTTGATTGCAGTAGGCTCCATTGTAATCTTATAAGACCACTATTATATATGTGGTCCATAACAGGATAAAACATCCTTATGTAGAATTTGACTACATAAGAATATACTTTTTATATAGTCTAAATTAAATGGAATCTTGTTAATAATCCTTGTGTTGACTATACTGCATCATAAAAATCAATGAACTAAGTTATTCTAGCCTAGTGTAGGGTAGACATAGTAAAATATGTACTCTTATGTTTTGGGGTAGTGTGTTAGCTTTCTGTTACATGGTGACGTAATAAATTAGTCTAAAAAGGAAAAAGTTTTATTTTGGATCATGATTTCAGAGGTATTTTTGTTCACTAGAGGGTATGAAAAGATTGTATCATTTAGTTTGAATAGAACTATACCAGTACCTTTATACATGATTTGTAAGTGTAAAATTTATGTTTGATAAAGGGGGAAAGACTAGATGGTCCTAGGTAGCTGTTCAGTTCTGGGTTCTCTTCTTCTCTTGTAGTTAACAATGAAAAATGACTGAAATCCCCCCTATATTCATTGTATTCCTGGTAGGGCTCCAGAAGAAAGAGGGTCAAAATTTACAACTTCCTGTGTGTGCAGCTCCTAAAATTTCATACTCTTTAATAGCCTTTAGCACTATGTTAAAAATTACTAGTTTATTTTTATAGAGTTTTTATAGATGCATCTATTCCTAGGTTAGGAAAAGCTCTAATTTTATTTTTTACTATAGGTGCATGCCATTCTATATGTTTCATGTTTGTTGCTTGATTTAAATTCTCTATTTGGCTCAGAAAAATTAATTAGAATTTTACAATGTTCTTGTCATATTGGTTGGAGTAATGCTCTTTTCAATTCTTTATGTATTCAGTCCTAAAAAGAAAGTCATTTACTTTAAAAATGCTTTCATTTTAAAGGTCATTATATATATTCTATATTTGTTAGCTTTTTCTTGTTTCTATTAGCTATATTTCTCTCTTTAAAACTATAGTAATCTTGTGATTACCATGCAAACATGAGGACTAAACTAGAGTTAGATATCTAGCTCCCACTTAAAAATAAAACAAAACCAAAACCAAACAAAAAACCAAGCCAACCCCCCAAACTAGTATGTGTCCTTAATCCCAGTGCTGGGGAGGTAGAGAAAAGAGGATGCCTGAAGTGAGTGGCCGGCTGTTGTAGCTGAATTGTTGAACTTCAGGTTTAGCAAGAGACCGAATCTCAAGAGAAAGGTGGAAGAGCTGGGTATGTGGCTTCCCAGTTAAAGTGCTAAGAATCCCTGGAGCAAGTTGGCTAACCAACCTAGCTAAAAATGGTGAACTCCAGGTTCAGAAAGACACCTTGCTTCAATATATAAGGTAGAAATAGATCAAGAGCCACAGTATCTAAACAGTATCATCAGGTGCATATGCACCTATCTCTGTATACTTAACAAACATGTGAATCCCCACCCCGACATGACAAAAGTCGAGAGCAGGTGAAGAAGATATTTGAATGACTGGATCTTTACATGTACAGCTTTTTTTAAAGCCTCATTTAATATAATTTTCAGTGTTTGTTTCTGCTCTTGTTGGCTAGGACTTCTATGTCATGTAACAGTTTATGATTTATGAAACAATCAATTTAAAGACATGCTGATCTTACAAAACTATAACTTGTATATGTGCAGCTTAGAATTCACCAAAATCTTATGCCTCTTTGCAGATTCTAAAGTGCTTTTCTTTATAACACTATCTTCCATTTGGTGATCTGTTTTGTAAATTCCACCTGTTTCTACTTTCCTAAGTGTGTCTGCATCCATACTTTGTTGAGGCTGCTGTGTTGTGTTTGGACTCTTTCTCCCTGTGGAGTGGTATGGAATATGTCTCCAGGTAGGAAGACATAGACAAACATGTGGTTTTTCTTTTTCTATAGGCTTGTAGCCCCAGGCTGTCTTCTGGTCACTATCCAGGAAAAAGAATGCTATTTTGTATAGTTTCCCAAATTTATTGTATATGATAAGAGGGCCTATTAAGTACAAGTTATTCTGTCATAGTTGAAAGTTTTGTTATTTTATTTTTCTTTTTCTATAAAGCAAACTTTGTATGCTCTTTATGTTGTTAAACTATATCTATCTATCTATCTATCTATCATCTATCTATCTATCTATCTATCTATCTATCTATCTATCTATCTATCCAAGCTTTCTTAAAGGCAGGGTCTTACTATGTAGCCTTAGAAACTCTAGAAGTAGCTCTGTAGATGAGACTGGCCTTGAACTCACAAAGATCCACTTGCCCCTGGTCTTCATATGCAGCCCTCCCCCAAACATACATATGCACCACACACAAATATGAACACATATACATACACATGACTGGTAAAATTTTTGCAAAGGCCTGGAATAGGATATTGTAAAAAGTTGCAAAGATGACTATAGAGATGGGTAAATATTTTAATATATAATTAAGATAAATAGAAAATGGAATAGACTAATGACGAATGAGGGAAGTAGAACAGAAGCTTACGCTTTGAGTTTTTTTATTCTGTCTTATTTCTTCAATATAAAATGAAAATGCCAAATCAATTAACCAGTTCAACTTGCAAAATCTAGTTAATTAATAATTTTATTCCATGTTTGTTTTAACTACTGTTAGTTTTTGAACTTTAGCTCCTCTGTTCTATGGACCAATGTGAAACATTTGTTTTAGGGAATGCCAGTTTTTACGAAACAGAAATAATTCTTTCTCTGGATTAGATTTGATGTAATTTGATTCTTTTGATCACAAGGAATTTTTAGTACACTAGGACACAAAAGACTATCAGAAGAATTGTTTGTACTCCTTTTTGCTTTTCTAGTAGAATGAAAAACATAACTGTATTGTTTAAATATATTCATTTGAAGATGAAAAAATCAATTGCTATAAAATGTGTTTGCACTCAAAATTAGCCATTAGATAATAATTGTAGGTTAGAAAAAGAGGAGTGTTTTCCTTCTAATTTGTATCTATGCATCCATAGATACTGGTAAATGATTACTGGTCCAATCAAAACTATTACTGTTCAAACTCCTTATAATAAGGTTTTTAGAAAATAAAAATGCAATGATAAAAATATTATTTAGTATATGTAACTAACAGATACTAATTATATATTTAACCTAAATATTTAAAATGGTTAAGAATATAGTGAAGATGTGAAACTAAAAGATGACTTCTGATTTTATTTTTTTCCAAGACTTGAGAAAAATGAAAACAATATAAGTGAAAAACCAAAACAAGCAAGAGGAAATTTTCCTTTTAAGTAATTATTTTAAGATTGATTGTGGTTGAATTAGGGAAAGGCTGGAAGAGGCTAAGGAGGAGGGCTACCCCATAGGAAGACCAGCAGTCTCAACTAACCTGGACTGGTGAGATCTCTGACACTGAGCTACCAATTAGGCAGCATCCTTTAGCTGCTCCGAGGCTCCCAGCACATACACACCAGAGGACTGCCTGGTCTTGTCTCAGTGGGAGAAAAGGCTCTAACCCTTTATAGACTCAGGGTCCTAGAGAGTGAGGAGGCCTGGCAGGGGATGTGGGGGGTGGGGGTAGGTGGTTGGAGATGAAGACATCCTCTTGGGAACAAAGGGGAGGAAGAAAGGGATTAGGAACTGTGGGAGGGTGGACCTGTAGGGGGTGGGGTAACAACTGGACTTTAAAAAAAATAAAAGTAATATTTAAAAAATATGAAAAGGAAAATGCTTTCTACAATCCCAGTATCTAAGCATGTCAGTCAACTGTGCTCTTTATCCCTCTCTGTCATTCATGTCAATGGGCTCAGATCATTTTACTCAAATAGTAGTCTACATCAACGCTTTCAACAGTTCTTCTATAAAAGAGATTTTCTAAATTAAAAAAATGTCCAATTATTATTATGTGTCTTATAACTACATTGTGGTAAACTATACAGTAGAATGTTGTTACTTTTTATTCAAGCAGTGTGAATATTAAAAATAAAACTAATAAAAAGGGATAAAGATGAATGCTTATTCATATTTAAAGAGGAACTTACAGTTTTGTTATGTCATCAGTTTATCAAAAGTTTCTTCAAGTGTTTTTGTTTCTTTTTTTTTTAAGTGTTTTTGTTTTCATTAGGGTTGATAATAACTGTACCTACAAGACTCTTTCATTGTGGTGGTTTCACTTCCCTACCCGCCTGCCTTTACATTACACATTGCTAAGACTTTAGTTAGTTCATCTTCTTGCTTTAAAGAACCTTAACACAGCTTTGACATTTGAGTGGCTAATAGCCCACTTTAAAAGTTTTTATAGAAATATTCTACCAAGTCATAGCCCATTCAAGTATTTAACAACTTTCATTGAAGAGATACTTTTTAAAAATCAAATCAGTTGTCATAGATCTTCAGTTACAAATTTAATAAAAAGGTACTGCCACTGTTTTATGAAAGAGTGAAAATACTAAAAATAAATTGGCTGTGTCTCTCTTACATAGAAAATATTTGGGAAGGTTTTCTTTTCTTCTAAATCACTTCATTTTTCTTTGTCTGGGTTATATTCTTTGCATATCATGTTAACTTACGGTAAGTCTTAATCTGATAGCCTGACCTCCTTGAAATGAATTTTATTATTTTCATTTGTTCTTTTAATCTGTTTTCCCAATAGGAGGTAATCAATTAGTTTTTTTTTCTTCATTGTTTTCTGAACTGAAGATATAATTGCTGTGATAGAATCGTGGCTTGTGTCCAGACAGAACACACCAGGCCAATAGTTCCATGTGAGAGAGGTTTATTGTGGGAGAAAGTGGCAAAAGCGTCTATGGAGACAAATAGAGAAAAGAAAGAGCGAAGTTCAAGAGGGTTTGCTTTTTATTTAGACTGTGACATAACCGCTCACAGGTAAAGGTGGGAGGTAAACCAGTTGGATGCTGGAAATGTATGGTGATAGTCATGGCAACAGGTGCAGGGGTCCCTTCCTTGGTGCTGGCACTTTCATTGCTGGATTCAGAAGCAACCTGCGTCCTTAAAGCTGGTTCCTGATACCAACAATAATGAATCTTAAAAATCTGTAAAAGTGTTTCTAGACTTCTAAATATTTTTCACAATGAACTAGAGAACATTACAATTTTGGGCATACAACTCGGGGCTTAGCTTCTTTTTAA